>NW_012153062.1:16285126-16357045 GCF_000956105.1 Propithecus coquereli | reverse complement strand
AGATTTAAATATAAAAGTTAGAATTTTTAAAGTTAAAAAATGCAGATAAAGAGGTTTGAATATAGAAAGATCTATGCTCATGGTAGCAGTGAAGGAAAGAATCATATAAATATGATTAGGTCACATGAAAACATAAAGCTATACATAGACATAATGAAAACATAAGAAACTAGCAATATTCAATAAAAATATTAAAATAAGCTGAGTGTGGTAGCTCATGCCTATAATCCCAGCACTTTGGGAGGCTCAGGAGGGAAGATCTCTTGAGGCCAGGAGTTGAAGTCCAGCCTGGGCAGCATAGCAAGACCCTGTCTCCATAAAAAAAAATTCTTAAAGAATTAAGAAAAAAACCATGAAAATATATTCAAGTTTATTAGTATCAAAGAGATTTAAATTACTACCAGGGAAAACTGGTCAGTTAATAAAATAGGCAGTTCCACATCATAGTAAAATGTCTAGATGAAGTACTTGAGTTACTATTTTTACTAAATTATCAATAATGAAAACAGCACTGTTTTGGCCTTCAAAATTTATGTGGGAAATTTATGGACAAGTTCATGAAAAGGCACAGAGATAATTAGATTATTAAGACCTACACAGCAAACCCAAAGAAGCTGGTATTTATTTAATCTAAGAAAATGATGTGCTTAGAACTGAAAAAGTAGAATTATTGTTATATCAAAGGATACTAATTGGTTCCGTTTCTACAGGAGAAAGAAAAACAGGAAGTAGATCTCACATGATAATTCATATTACAGTGAAGGTATTTTGGATATTCTAAAACATGAATTTTGTAGTAGATTGAAAATCTTTTTCAATGATTTAAAAACAAAACAGAAGAGATGTTTCTGTTTTAGGTTAAAAACTCTGCTAAGAAGCTTTCTGAAGGACCCCATTAGATTTGTGATTCCAAATTCAGACTTTATGCAGTGTAGCTTTTAAAAAGCATGTTTTAAATAGATCTTACCGCTCAATAAAACCAGCTTCCATGCTCTTAACTGAAATATCCCTCTAACGTTACAGGGTCCACATACACATATTACTTGATTTGTTATGAGATCAGTGAATGGAGCAAGTTATTTGCTCCATCAGAAGACCTCTCTTTGGGGTCTGCAAAAAGTAGGCATTCTCTCAGGGTTTATGTAAAGTGGATTAAATGAGATAACAGAGTGAAAATGCATAACCCAGAACCTCAGCAAATAAGACTTGGCACACTAGCAGAAAATATCATTGAAAATTAGGAAAAAATATATATATTCAACATATATGAATAGATATATATTCGAACCTGAGTTTACATTAGTGCTATAAATAATAAAAATAATAATAATAATACAGATAATTCTTACTATGTGCCAGACACTTCTTAATCTTTATAACTCTGTGAAGGAGGTGCCGTAATTATCCTTTTCTAAGATGAAGAACTAAGGCACAGAGTAGTTAAGAGAAGTGTGGAGATGTGAAAGAACAGGCAACAATCCGGTTGAAAAACAGCCTGAGGATGGATTATGGGAAATTTAGGACAGTGTGATAAAAGTTTGTATTTTATTCTCAGTAGCCTTTGTGAGTTTCTGAGATGAGGACTCATTAATTACAGGTGTGCTGATGGCCTTGCACCTAGTTTTACACCAGCGGTGAACAGGTGCAGGAGGTGAGAATTGTAGTCTTGAGATACTGAAATAGTTCGGATATTAGGTAAGAGAGAGGAGTGTGCGTGGCAAAGAGGGCTTAGTTTGACAGATTATGGAGGAAGGATTTGTAGGACTTGATTGCTAAATATATGTCCAGGAGCGGGAAAGGGAAGTTGAGGATATTTTCTCTTCATAAATTCAATTTTAAAAAGTAGGATTGCATTTCATGTACAGTATCCATGCACAGTTGACCATAATTTTTGAAATGCATTGATTATCCTGGTCATTAATTTTCATAAGTTTTTAATTTTTTTTTTCAGATTTTAAATATTCTGCCAAAACCCCAGGTCTTTTAAGACATGAAAAACAAAGCCAAGCATATTTTTTAATTTGTGACTAAATGCCAAAGAGATTCAGATCAACTTGGGCAGATAATTCCGATGCTCATAACTTCCAAGAAAGTAGAGGAAAAGAAGAAATTTGAGAATCAGTACTTCCAAATCTAAACACAAGCAAATGGCACCATGCAAATTGGTAGTGTGAGCACAGTAGGAAGAACCTGCTCTCTTGAGAGCACCTTCTTCCAGCCATTCTAGTTATTCTTGGCATCCTGATCTTTCGACCCATTCTTCTCTTTCCTCCCACACTAATCTTTTTAACACTCAATTCAATTTTACACCCTTCATTCAGTTCCTGCTCTCCTTCATTCTGGAGACACCTTAATTTTCTTCTAATTACATACCTTTATGCCTTCCCCTCCCTGTGTCTAGAGTGTTTCCCCTGCCTGGATTTGCCAAATACCTTCCCAGGCAGCATTTAAAAACTTCTTTCATTTTCTCTTCCTCCCCATAGCCCATCACGACTAAGTGTGTGATATTGAATCTCTCCTTTATCTAATGGGTGACTTGCTCACTCCACAAAAACCACAACTGCTGAACTCAAAACATAATGTAATATTTATTTAGAATAGGCTTGCTTTTCCTCTATTATCATTCAGGTTGGATAATTCTATTTTAACCACATTAATATGGTGTGGTTTGAAATGTAAGCATGTAGATGATAAGAATTGATTCTATTTAACTCCCTTACAAAATCATAAGCATAGCACAGCGAGACTAAATGCACTATTAATAAGTACTGCAGTGGGTACCATTTTGTAATACTGACACTAGGATCAGACTAAGGCTTTGTGCAGAATGGCCACATTCTGGCTGTGTGTATATTTGCGTTTCATGGTGCAAGGTTTGAACCATGGGCATAAAAAGGGAGTCTTTTGAGGTCAGAGATTGGGGCAAGGAAAAGGAAAAAGACGATGAAAATAACCCGGGTCTTATGAAACTCTACCTAGTAAATCTGCCCTCTCATCCCACTGAGAATGTGACCGTTCTCCCTATGACCTGGTTTAGGCTGCTCTCTGCTGTCATTATTTCTTCTCATATACACTCCCCTCTGCTTCATTAGCTAATCATAGAGCAGGAGCCGTTCCACCAGCATGCACTGTTTCTTCTAACTCTGCAAGTAAAGCTAACACTCACTGCTTAATCACTTTCCTCTCAACAGGTAAGGATAGTAAAACAGTGGGGAAAATGACAAAATTTAGTGCACCATTTTCTGTGTTAGGAGTCATGCACTAACTTTTTCCTTGACATTCAATCACTTACTCTAGCACAGCAAGCAACTCAAGCAGGTGCGACCTCAGCATCCTCAGTCTTGCATAGGAAGAAATGATACCTTCTGGTTCAAATCCTGGGTTTACAGTGCCTGCGGTACTGTCTGTGAGATGGCAGCAGAGGATAGGACAAAAACCGTTGGGCCATTTCTTTCGTAGGACCTCCATTTTTCCCAGTGCAGTTGAGGCAAAAATCATGAAATGGAGATCTGGAAGGCATGCTCATTGATGCCGTCTACTCCAATGTTCTATTTACAGATTAAGAAACCCAGGCTCGTAGTATTGAAACAACTTTCCCAAAGCCACACAGTTGCATTGGGAATTGAGTTATTCTGACTCCTTAGTGTCCAATTATTAAATTAAGTAGCATCAGTGAACTCTGATAAACATTTCAGGTTTTGATTTTATTATGTGACTGGTAAACATATTTTTTTAACATAAAACATTGGCAAGCAGTAGCCACCTCATATGTATAAATTATGAATAGATTATGGTAGACATCATCAGTGTTTTTCAATATAAAGTTCATTTTTCTTTTCTTTTCTTTTTTCCTTTTCTTTTGAGACAGAGTCTTGTTTTGTCGCCTGGGGTGTTAGCCTAGCTCACTGCAACCTCAAATTCCTGGGCTCAAGTGATCCTCTCACCCCAGCCTCTCAAGTAGCTGGGACTATAGGCACATGCCACCATGCCTGACTAATTTTTGTATTTTTTTGTAGAGACAAGGTCTCACTCTGTTGCTCAGGCTGGTCTCAAACTCCTGGCCTCAAGCAATCCTCCTGCCTTGGCCTCCCTAAGTGCTAGGATTACAGGCATGAGCCACTGTGCCCAGCCTCTCTTCTCTGTCTAGTACCACTGAAGACTACTCTTACCATCCTTCTTACACCTGGGTGAAAGCATATAACTAAAAATCATGTGCGTTCCTTTGGAGGTGAGGCAGTGAACAATGATGTTTGCATGTTTTTTTCCAGCTCTCTCTCTCCCTCTCCCTTCATTGGCTAGGTATTGCCAAACACAGGTTTGGCTGCCCACTACCTGAGAGCCAGACATGAGAGGGAAGTGTTGGTGAAGGAAAGGTGGTTTATTCAGGTGCCGGCAGCCTGAGGAGATGGTGGACTATTGTCTCCAAGACCATCTCACCTCCTCTGCTTACTGAGCAACTTATAAAGGGAAGGGTTAAGGGGGTTGGTGTCAGAAAGCAGGCTTTGTGCGAGTCATCATGACTTGCTGGATGGTTTTCAGCAAACAATAGGTTGTCTGGTGTACCTCGTCATCAGCAGTCTATGCTTGGCCTATTCTGGACTCTCGACCCGTTTTTCCTCAAGGTCATTTTATAATCTTGTGCGCTGCAGCTGTGTAAACAAGCAGCAAGTTAATTCTAAACTTTTAAGACAGAACAAACCGGAAAGCACACTGGAAACAAAATGGCGTCCCTTCAGCTAGCCTAGCCCTACAGTCTGAGCGGCCCTTGAATGCACTTACACGGGGTGGAGGCAGTGGGCTGAGATGGCTGAGCCACAGGATAAAGCAGCTTGGATCACTAGTCGTCACACGGATGATTGGCTGCTCTGGAGAATTGCCTGAGGAGAAAAAAATAACAGCTTTTACATTTTAAGTAACTGAGATTTTTAGGATAGGTTGTTACTGTAGCATAAGCACAGCCCATTTTAAGAGACAGACACCGGTATTTTTCTGAGTTTGCCGTTCATTGGGTGTGGACACGATGTGCTATTTATGTCAGTGTTCTGGCAGGAATTTCCCTTGACATGTGATTTCTGATCTTTTGCGGTGACCTGCTGAGTAGATCCTTTGCCTGTGATTCTGCTGGCGGCTTGCTTACCTATTTGTTTGGCTTTCACTTTAGCATGGGTTTTCTAGAAAACAAATCGGAAGCAAAAGCTTAAGTACTAACACTTTATGGGAGTTTTGTGATCAGCTGACTGCTTGGTTTCTCAAGATATCTTCAGAGAAGCTACATGAAACTACTGTGACTCCAAACAGTATGAAGCGTAAACTGGAAGAGAGAAAAATATATAAAATATATCCCGTGAGCCCTGTCTCACATTCATCTATGGTTGTCCTATGGAACTTGAACTCCCCGACATTTCTGATTTGCATATACATGGGTGTGGCAGCATCTTAGGCCTCCCTGACAACAGGGAGCCCTAGGGCATGAGGTGAGAGGTCACCTTGCTGTGCCAGTGAGCAACTGGGCTGGAAGCATCTGTCACAGTAGACAGCAGAGAGCCAGCTCCAGGGAGGTAGCTGTAGCTCTAAGCCATTGCTTTAGTAACTCCAGAGGTAGCTGTAGCTCTAAGCTATTGCTTTAGTCACTCCAGCTAGATAGCATGGCAAATGAGCAGAGCTTGGCAGATGCATAAACCAAATTGGTTAGAGTCTTCTAACTCTAAAAAGACAATAATACTACAGCATATTTAAGGATTAAAAGATACAATGTTTCTAAAGTGCTTAGTGCAGGGCCTGGTGCCTCGGAGGCCAAAAATCAATCTGGTAATAATATAACTTAAATACACACAGGACTTTTGCACATTTATTATCCATTGTCCTTTTATTAAGCTCGTTGAACAAACATTAGGAAGGACAGCTCTCATTCCTATTTTTCTGGCAGGGAAACTCAGGCAATAGAGGCGTTAAATTACCTTTCCATACCACTCAGATTTGGATAGTAGAGCTAGAAGATCCAGGAAGAGAGGCCCAATTTCCCATTACCAATATATTCAGTTACTTTTCTATTAGATTACTTTAATTCTTAAGTCACTATAAAATTTTTCTGTTATTTAATTGAAAACCAAAAGAACTAGACATGAAAAAAAAAAAAAACCCAAAACGAAAAATAGAAAACCCAACAACAACAACAAACAAAGCCCAATATGACTGTTACGCTAGCATTTCACCTTTTACTCAACACCTGGGCTTTTGGTAGCCACAAGGAGCTACGAAATGAACCTTCCTAAGAAGAAAGAATTCATCTTCTCCTCTTATAGCTTGAAGAATAGTTGAACCATCAATTCATACCTGATATATAATGTCGATATGTCTGGAGAGATTAATAAAACAAATATTGTGAAAAAATAAAATTCAGATTTATTTTCAATCACTTTTTCATAAAAAAGAAATTTAAAAAATCAGTAACTTTTTTTTTTTGAGCAAGTAAGCACATGGAAATCTTGGGTATCTGACCAAAAATATATTGAGAATTCTGGCACTATGAACATTTCTATGTAGAACAATATTATATAAAATATAATATTTTACTTATAAGTTATATGAGGTTATACAGAAAATAAGCAGATATACATAAGCAAAAAAATTGATATACCATCTCAATAGCTAGAATCTCAATAGCTAGAATTAACTTAAACACTTATAAATTAATTGTTTTTCTCTCCCTTCCTCCCTCTTTTTTTCCTTCCCCTTCCCTCCCTCCTTTCTTCTTTCCCTTTTTTCTCTTCCTCAAACAATTCCATTTTTAACTGGCTGTTTATATTCAATATTATACATAATATGATATTTTGAATTCATATGAAAATTTCATTTTTACAAACTTCTACTTCTTTAGGAATTTTAGCTAATAATTCTCAGAACATTTTTAATTAAAAGATTACACTGTGTAACAGAGGAAACGGCCTGAAAAGGGGTAGAATGTTCTACGAGTTGTCTCTGTTTCTTTTTTTTTTTTTTTGAGGCAGTATCTCAATCTCTTGCCCAGACTACAGTGCCGTAGTGTTAGCCTAGCTCACGGCAACCTCAAACTCCTGGGCTTAAGCAATCCTCCTACCTCAGCCTCCCAAGTAGCTGGGACTATAGGTATGTGCCAGCACACCCAGCTATTTTTTCTATTTTTAGTATAGATGGGGTCTTGCTCTTGCTCAGGCTGGTCTTGAACTCCTAACCTCAAGCAATCCTCGTGCCTCGGCCTCCAAGAGTGCTAGGATTACAGGCGTGAGCCACTGTGCCTGGCCTACGAGTTGTCTCTCTAAAAACCACCCCCTCCCACTCTTTTTGGGAATTAAAACCTGCATCCCTGCCTGAGGCTAGTAATCAGAAGGGCAGGGGAGTGTTCTTTTTTTTTTTTTTTGTACACAGGAGATGGCTCAATGGAACTGTCTGGGCAGAGGTCATGAAATTTTCTTCACTGGAGATGAGGTTGATAAGGACCATTGACTACAGTTAAACAGCAATAGCTCCAAGATGAAAACTTCCTGAATTTCTGCTTATAGGGAGGACAATGGTACTTTAAGACAAGAGTCTTCCATTCTCCTCATTTGCTGGCAGATTAATAAACTTCATTTTCCTTCTCTTCAAGCCACTTGTTCTTGTTTTTCTGATGCAGTTGTGGGGACAAGGGCTGAACTTTTGGTAACACTTGACTGTTGTGCAATCTACACTCAGAGTTTGTCTTGCCTAAGATCATATAGTCTCATATCCTAAGAACTTAGTTGAATTGGCTCATACAATGAGAATCATTGGTTCAGTTGACCCTACCTCATCTGTACTGCTCAGGGAGTGACACAAAAGCGCTGGCCCTAGTCACATACCATTAGGACCTACCCCAGGGATTTGTATTCCTTGAAGATTAAATGTTGTTTGTCCAATAACAGTATTGTACAGTTGTAAGTATATTATTTTCAGGATTTCAGAGATTTTGAGACTACTACTAAAATTGATTAAATATGCTAATAAAAAATATCATGTCCTTAGAAGTTTTGGTTAGTGAAAACCATCAGCCCTGCAGAATAGAAATCATTTAGGAAAAATCTCTAAACTTAAAAAACGACCCCTAGAATAAGTTTGGAGTAACACATTGTCTACTTTGTTTCTGCAACCTGTGCCATTCTGTTCATGATCTGTGCAGACAAGTAGCATCAGGAAAAAACAGTCCTTTCATTGAAAAGGTGCAGAGGTGTAATTTACGACACATTTACAAACACACTGGGAACTAAGACATCGTTTCACTTTCAGCTACTAGTGTGTAGGAAAAGCAAAGGAAAAGTATTAATGTGATACATCATTGCTTTTGGAAATTGGGAAAATAATTAAATTCCTCACTGACTCCCATTAACACAGTTTGACATTTGCTGTAACAATCCAGCCCTTACATATACCTTGGAGTGATTACTTTGTGAAAAAAAAATAAGGAACCCCAAAAGTAGAAGCAAAAATTTTATGAACTGTGACCTGGGTTTGCTATTAGTAGTTAAACAACATTTTTGGTGGCCCCCACCATATGCCTCTTAATGGTTGCATACTGCAAAATTTTAATATGAAATACATTTGGATTTTGTATGATCAATTCAGTATATCAATCAACATTGTTAAGAAATGTAGTTGAACAATTTGTCAATTCAGTTAAAATAATCAAACTAATTGCAAATATAACCATGATCATAAGCATATTTCTTAAGGTTCTTGTGCAGTGTGTGTTACTTGGAGCAAGAGAAGGCGAACTCAAGAAACATTTATCAAGTGTGTAATATATGTCAGTCACATGGGAGTAGAAGTACATATGTGACACATTATCTGCCCTTGAGGAACTGTCATTTAACTAACATTTAACAGAAGCGAAAAAGTTATAAAGAATACAGTTCAAGATAAGTCCTGGACAAGTAGGAATGTTGGAGGAATTTAGAAGCAGGTAAGAGCAGGTATTGTGGAATGGTTAGTAAAATCTCACCAAAGGAGCAAGCCCTGGATAACAATTGGACTGGACCTAAAATTATGACTATAGTTGAGAGAGAAGGAGAAATTGCAGTGGAGAACAGAGGCAGAGCAAAAGGTCAGATGAGAAAACAAGAGAGAGCAAGGCATTTATTAGTTTACTCAGTTAACTTACCAGATATTTATGGAGTAATGCATATGTGCCCCCCATTCTGCCAGGTGCTGGGGTGATGGAGCCAACAGGTCAGATATCCTTTCTTTCCTCATGGAGATTTCAGGTAACCATGTAAAAGTCATTCTGGCTACAGATAGAATGATATGAAGCTGGATGAATAGAGTGAAGGTCAAAAAAACCCGTATAACGCATCTCACATTATTAATATATTTCATCCTTCCACCCACAGCCAGGTAATGAACACTTGTATGGTTTATAAAAGCAAGTCAATGTTAACACTGGGAACAGACCTACCTTGCCAAGATACTGTGATGCATATATGTGGAATATATGGCTTAGAGTGGAACATATGGCCTTGTCATCTTATGTGAATTGGTTCTCTAAAGAACAGGTAGGCCCCATTTTAGGGACATAATGATGATAAAGATGAAAGAAAAAGGGGATTTTTTGACTTACTATGCACAAGCACTGTGTTAGATGTTTCATCCTCACAGCAATAAAATTACTAATACTATTGTAACAATATGATTATTGCCATTAGACAGACAAAGAAACTGAAACTTAGAGAGATTCAGTGGCTTCTCCAAGAACATACAACCAGTTAAACGAGGAAGCCAAACTTGTAACTCAGCTACAATTAATTCCTCTGCTCAATACTTACCCATTATTGCTATACTGCTATATTGCTATTGAGAAAAACGAGGGTTTTAGGATGAGAAGTAATTTTAAGAAGGAAGATAGTGAATTTAGCAATAGAATTTTGAATCCTATACTCCATTCTCAGATATAAACTTGAAGTTAAGAGATCTGGGTTAATAATAATAGATATGAAAGAAGAAATAAAAAGAAAAATTAAAGAAAGACAACCCTATGGGTAGTAATAATTAAATTTTAACAAGAAAGGCCTGTGTAGACAGAAACCAATTACTTTTAGCAAAATATGCTTGTGCGTTTTGAAAGGATTTCAAAAATATGAATTTAACTTTGAACAAAAGCCTAGTGGAGGCTACTGCTTTTGGGTCTTCCTCCACTGGCAAAAGCCACATATGGTAGGCAGAGTAATGGTCCCCCAAGGATGTCCATGTTCTAATCCCCCGAACCTGTGAATATGTTAATTCACATGGCAAAGGAAACTCTGCCGGTGGGACTAGGGTGAGGTATGGAGATGGGGACATTAGCCTGAATTACATGCTAGGTCCAAAGCAATCACAAGGATCCTTACAAGAGGGTGATAGAAGGGTCGTTAGTGGTGGCAGTGTGTCAACAGAAACACAGGGAGTGAAGGAGATATGATGGCATCATGTGGTGTCTTGAGCCAAGAAATGTGCGTAGCTTCTAGAAGCTAAAAAAAAGAAAAACAACAACAAAAAATTTTCCCCTAGAGCCTTCAAAAGGAACACACCCTTAACAACCCATTTTAGACTTGTAAACTCCCAAACTGTAAAATAATGCATCTGTACTGTTTTTAGTCATTTGGTTTGTGGTAATTTGTGACAGCAGCAATAGGAAGCCAAAACACTGTAAGAAATACCTGGTAACAAGTAGTAAATTCTGAGCTGCAATAACTTCTGAGACCAGCTACCTGGAGTTGAGCTAAACTTCACAAGTTAAGGGCATATTCCTCCAGGAGACTAACCTCACTTCAGCCACAAATTTCGGGGTCCATGGGCCACCCTCACTACTCACCACCTAGCTACAAATTCAGGGGTTACCACTAACCCCCCAGACTGAATTATTCACTAGAACAACTTAGAGAACTCAGGAAAGTGCTATACTTACGATTACAGTTTTGTTATAGCAAAAATATACAAATCGACACCAGCCAAAAGGATAGACATGCATCTGTGTAGGTGCGGTCTAGGAGGGGCCCAAACTTGAAGCTTCTGGTGTCCTCTCTTTATGGAGTCAAGATGCGTTACCCTCCTATTTTGGGCATATTGAAACTTGATTTATGGTTAATTCTTGGTTGGGGAGCTCACTGATCTACCAGCCTTGGCTAAGTTTGGCTAAGTGTTCAGGAGGACAGAGATGAAGAGTACAATTGTTGGTAGCTATGGTATGGTCAGATAGGAACTGCCTTTACCGCCTCTCCATCTTACGCATCGGTCCTTAAAGATGAATGTCTTCCTCAAGTGTCCTGAGATACAAAATAAAATGCAGTAGAATCTTCCAATGGTAAAGCATACAAGTGAAAGCTGTTGAACTCTCCCTTTTATTTCGCACTGTTTTAGGCTCATGAAAAATCTTAAATTTGAACAAATACTGTAGGTTTTTCCAATGTGGGGTTTTTATTTGAAGAAGGGGTGATAGTCAACATGGGAAAATGACGTAGAACACTGGAAGCTTCCTGATTTCTGACTGAAGCCCAGACTTATGGGGGAAAAAAACCAAAAACCAAAAAACTATCTCTCAACTGACCTAATAAAAGAAAGGAATTTTTCAAGGTAGATGCGAGAAACAAGGGAAAGAAGACACGATTTCAATAGTAGCTGCTGAAGATCCCATAAGAGACACATGTAATGGATAAAAGTACTGGGTAAAATTTATGCCAAAAGAAGAAACCAGCAGTAATTCTTGCCCCCGGACATCAGCCGTCTGACACTGGGTCTTTGTCAACAAGATTGTGACAAACAGAAATGAAGTGTCGCTCTTCCCAGAGCTTTTTCTTCCCAGTCACATGGCCACTGTGATTGGAGCTTTGTGATGGGGCAAGTAACTCAGAGTGTTCTAGCCTCTACCCCTGCCGTGACAGTACAGAATAACCACTCAATAGCAATTAATGTGGGAGTAGAAAGCTTTGGAAGGTGACTATAATGGGTTGAATAATGGACTCCCCAAAAGATAAGTCTACATTCTAATTCCTGGAATCTGTAAATGTGATCTCATTTGGAAAGAGGCTCTGTGCAGATGTAATTAAGTTAAGGATCTTGAGATGAGATCATCCAGTATTATCCAAGTGGGCCCTAAATCCAGTGACAAGTGTCCTTATAAGAGACACATAGAGGAGAGATGCACAGAGAGGAGAAGGCCACGTGAAGACAGAGGCAAAGATTGGAGGTATGCAGCCAGAAGCCAAGGACGCTTGGAGCCTGTAGAAGCTGGTAGAGGCAAGGAAGCATTTTCTCTGACAGCCTTTGAAGAATGCATGGCCCTGTTGACGTCTTGATTTCAGATTTCTGCCCTCCAGAAATGTGAGAGAATAACTTTCTGTTGTTTTACGCCACTAAGCTTGTGCTAGTTTTCATAGCAGCCCCAGGAACCAATATAGTGACCATACAAATATAGGAAGCCAAGGGATTTTCAGAAATTTTCCCATACATTATAAAATATATTATCAATAATTAATGTACTTTCACAGATTTCCCGTGGCAGTTCAAACAATTAACTATTCTGATTATAGTCATTATGAATAGCACAAAATGTGCTATCAAAAATGAAAAGTCATAACAATAAGACAAGAAGAATAAATCTATTGTTTAGTTAGTGCTACACAGGATGTTACTTTTATAAGAACTACAAGAAAATCTTTAGTTGATTTAAATTTATTTCCTAAATAAACATGTCTTTTAAATACAGAATAAAGGAACAGGGGATTATTGACATACTGGTAATGTATTTACTTTTCAACCTTGGAACCAAAAATAATATTTAAAGTTTGTTAAAAATAAAGCATTGAAATTCATAATTAATGTAAAACACAAACATGTGAAGCAAAAACATGTCAAATTTGACAATTATTCAATAAACTCAAAGTAAAACATGAAACTCAGTAATTAATGCTGCCAGGAATATATAGGTTATTTTGGTAGCCCAAATCATTCGAATTCATTATTTATTTGAGCTATGCTTCTTTTTTGACTTCCTCTAATTTTGTATATTGATTCATTATTTTTTTTCCATTTTAACATAAGTAGTAATATCTTTACATCTTCTAAATCTTTGTTAAATGTCACAGATGGGAGTTTATCAGCTACTCGCTAAGGCAGCCTTAGAACAGTGCCACGCTCTGAGTTCTATCATCAGTTTCAAGGTGTTCCATGCTATGTGGAGGGCAAGAAACAACAAACCCTATATGTACAAGAGGATTAAGTGAGTGGATAATCTTCATTTTCATGCAGTATGAACGTTTTTAAAAAGACAATTCAAAATCATTTTTTAAAATTTGCATTTAAAAAATCTTGGTATCATTTTTTGGATGATGTATGTACCTCAGAATGAGGCCTATGATGGTTAATTTTAGGTGTCAACTTGACTGGACTTAGAGTACCTAGAGAGCTGGTAAAACACTGTTGTTTCTGGGTGTGTCTGTGGGGGGTGTCTGGAGCACACTGGCATGTGAGTCAGTGGAATGAGTAGAGAAGACCTGCTCTTAGTTTGAGTGGGCACCGTCCAGTCTGCTGGGCCCCTAATGGAAAAAAAGGCAAAGAAGAGGTAAATTCTCTCTCTCCCCTGGAGCTGGGACACCCTTCTTCTCCTGCCCTTGGACATCAAAATTCCAGGCTTTTTGACCTTTATACTCTGAGACTCAACTACAGCAGCCCCTGAGGTTCTCGGGCCTTTGGCATTCAACAGAGAGTTATGCCACTGGCTTTCTTGGTTCTGAGGCCTTTCTTAGAACATGAACTGAGCCATGCTACGGGCATTACAAGGTCTGCAGCTTGCAGATGGCCAGTTGTGGGACTTCTCAGCCTCCATAATTGTGTGAGCCAATTCCCCTAATAAAGCCCCTCTCATTTCTCTCTCTCTGTACATATCCTATTGATTCTCTTTCTCCAGAGATCCCAGAACAATACAAGATTCAAATGGTGAGTTTAGGAGTAAGAACACTTGGGCAATTTTGCCATTGATAATCCAGGCTGCTTTGGGTAAATCAAAACTTTCTGTATTGTAAAATGACAGTAATAGTAACTGTCTTCTTAATTCTAAGTTGTTTTTTTTTTTGAGGCTCTAAGGGTAGAACAAATGGGTGAGCACCATTGAATATTAGAGATCATTGACATTTGACAGCTAATCTCACTGTGTAACCCAAATGCAGTGTACTTCCCTTTAGAATACTCTCCATTCAGCAGATTTATTTCATTCTCAAGTGTGATGATCTTTCATATTTAATAAGTCAATTGTAGTTTATTTAAAAATGAATCATAAGTACCTAGCTGAATTTTCATTTAAGCTATTTTTGACAGCAGTGAGTGACCAAAACTCCAGTATAGGCCATCAGTGAAAAGTTTTCCATGCACAATTTATGGTTTTCCTGGTTCAGCAATACCTTTAATATTCACTCTCCAGCTGGAGTCAGTGGACTTCTCAGAGAAAATTTTGGCTCTGAGGCAAGAGAGTCTGGGCTTCCTCAGTATTCTAGCCAGTCTTGGATACATGAGCCACAGACGGACCCAATTGTTGCTGCAGATGCCTTTTATAATCACAGTTTTAGGAAGGGCGAATGGATGCTGGTAGATTTACTATGGATTTGTATGTCTTCTCCATGGGGTATCATTTTTCTATTCTTTCCCTCTTAATTGTTATCAGTCTCCTAAGGCTCAACACCATTTCTTGACCAGGTTTTGCTTATAGCATTAGGCGCTAATGCTTCTAGATGTTCGCATCACTTCTTATGCTTCCCTGGTAGATCGCTTATCAACCTGGATTGTGATTATTCATTTTCATTCCTGCCTCTCCTTTTACTGTTTGAGGGCAGGGCCTTCAAGTCCTTTGTTTATGTTTCCCTGATAGTGACCTCCAGGGATAGACAGACCCAGAAATGAAGGCTGAGTGAATGAATGAATGGATTACTTTTGTTTTTCGATAGCAATATATTGGGCTTTGATTTGGTTCAAATTCATTTAATGAATAGCTAAATGAAAACAGGTTTCTGGTATTTTTAAACCATAACTATGGAGGTAATTTTAAACCATAACTATGGAGGTAATTTTTCTAAAAATCAATATAATACAATGCCCCAAAGTAATGACTTTGATTTTCTGATATTTTAGATTGTAAGCTTCAAAAATAGCTAATGCAACTCCTTAATTTCTTCATCCAGGCAGGAAGGTAATTTTTATTCCTGGTAACTTTAAAAACAACACAAACAATAATACCTTATGCTCCTAAACAAAGAAGATAAGCTTTCATCTTAGGTGTGGAAAAATTCTCTGAAGGCTAAAAGCTTTGGCAGACCTCAGGTCAGGTACAGAGTGGGGTAACGCTTTTAAACATACTGGCCCCTTTTTCGCGGACTTGCGAACTGGCTAGTCTCCTCTCTGCCTTCCTGCCCCAACACCCCTGCCATCCCATCCCCCTGTGTTTGCCACCGCTGTTCTGGGAATCTGGAAGATCTCCTTCCTGCCCTCCTCCATCTGTCAGGGCCTGCGGTTCCTGTTGCCATCCATCTATATTCCCCCTTTACTCACTCCGCGGTGCCCTATCTGGCCCCTGCATCCAGGTGCTGGAGGGACGCACATCACCCCTCTCAGACCTAAGGTGGGATCTGCAAGTGGCTCTGGATGAATCCATGGCTTGAACCAGATGGAGACAGGCTATACATGAGCTGCTTATTTGCTCTCTGAAATACAAAGCCCCAATCCACGGAAGGCAGGAGCGTCCAAAGAACTTAAGAAATTTCTCAAACAGCACAATTTTCTAAAATTCTGCTGAGCTTATTGGAAATGTGTATAAGCCTGCCTTAAACCATTTGGAACATGCCATTCCCATCTCCTAATAGGTTTTTAACTCAATTTTCACATTAGAATATATAATATTCTATAGAAAAAAGGCAGCCTTGCCAATACAATTTCAAGGTGACTGCGTCTTTTATGTAACATATGTCTAACGCCCTGGGTATAATAACTACCACTGTGTAACATCCCCTAAATTTCCATGGGTAATTAATTGATAACTGCTCTGTGGATGTTAAATAAACCCTTTATTAAAACACATAATTCAATAAAGAGAGATTTAAATCCGAATCACAGTGAAGGACAGCATTTGGGCTTCTCTACCTGTATGTGCAGCTAAATTGGGGCCAACAGGTTGAGGCCATTGCCCTCTTCAAGGATGGGGTAGTCAGTCCTAGGGAAAAGAAAGACACTGGACATCAGTCCTTTATGTAACAACTTCAAATTAAACTGTAAAAAGCACAGTTAGCCGGGAGGCCTGTCCTCTGGCTGGGGTTAGCCTCTGCAGTTGGCACTTGGAATTTTCTGTAATGAAAGACAAATTAGCACACTGCACATATAAACAGGGGAATCGATGAAACCAAAAAAGAAGCTGTCACAGGAAAATAAAGATTAAATGGGAGATAAAGAATGATGTCCTCAAATATTGGAAATACTCCTCACCCTGGCGAAGCCTCCTTTGTATTGTTTTGCAGACCGTAATTTTGATGTTTCATAAAAATTTAAGTGGAGATTTTCTTTCTGTGGTAGACATAAATCTCCTGGAGGAAAGATTTTATATGTAATTCCAGTTTTGCGGTGCTAAGAAAACAAAGAACAGGTGAAGATTTTACTGCAGGTAATTTTGTAAATTATTAAAGGCAAAACCTCCCACAGCCATGCCGTAAACACACTCTCTATCAAAAGCTAAAATAGCAAATCAACAGTGCCCGTTTTAGGTTTGTAAGATACAACACTCAAATCCTAAACTGAAAATAAAACTACCTATAAATATTTACTGGTGAGATGATTCTGTGATAATAAATAGCTCTTTCAAACCAATGCAGAAAATATCAAAATACTGAAATGTACCTGTGACTGAATATGTAAAATAAGTGCAATCTATGATTATATATGCAGCACATATATGCAGCCAATGCGTATGCTAAGGCTTTGTTGAAAACTGCATCTTTGGGATTTTAAATATTTAAGAGGCATAAAATAGTTCATTACAAATCTGTTTTTAAGAAAGTGCAGAATTAGATGTATAATGGGGTTCATTCATAAAGTTTAGGAGGAAAGTAAAAAACTTTTGTTTTAAATGTGGCATGTGTGCGGCTCAAGGAAGTTCTTATGTGTGGGAAACAATATATATACTTGGCAGTTTGCTAACTTCCACCTTTCCAAAGAAAGCAAAAAAAATTTTTTTTTGGCATGAAGAAATATTGCTTGAAAGAAATGGTAAAGCTCTGTGATGGATTGGTTGATCAACATCTTTTATCTTTTGACACAAAAATTCATTGTAGTAGATTGTTTATTTCTCTTGATTTTTAGAGAGCAATAAAAGGAAATGATGTAGGAGGCTCATTTTATTGCTGGAAATAGTTTAATTCTGAGAGTGTGTATCCTACTTTGGTCAAGAACCTCCTGAGAACTTTCTATCAAAATGAAGCCATTATGCCATGGTAATGTTTATACATCTTACAGGATTGGTGCAGAATTTTGGAGAAATTGGGCATACACTGAGAGAGATTGAAAGAGAGACAAGGGAAGGCAGAGTAACAGAGAGAAGACAGGCAGGGAGGCAGAGGAGGAGAAAAGGAGAGCAGTAGACAGAGGCAACCCAAGCAAAGAGATGGGGCTAGAGGGAAACGGGGAATGCGAAAATCTTCCTGGGAAGCTACGGAGGGACTATTGTTGTTTTCAAGGTTAGTTTAACAATTCTTGCCAAGGTAGCATGAATTTAATGTGATTGGTGGGCTGACTCCCATTTTCGGTTATCATATGATTATGAGTATATTTTATGGGCAATTTGTTAGGTCAGTCTGTTCCTCACCATTCTTCATCTTTGCCTTCATCTGCACAGCAGAAGATTTAAAAAGAAAATGAAAAATGAAAAAGAAGCTCATTCTGCAACCCCCTGCCACCCAGCCTCAGAATCAAGCATTTGATTTACCTTAAAGCCCAGAGGCTGCCATTCATTACTGTGAAATCTATCTAATGCCTGGCTCACGTGGTCGGGCCCCTGGGAGTCTCATCAGAGCTGGCAGTCATGGCCTTTGAAGACGGCACGGCAGCTGCTTCTGACAGGGATCCCATGGAGCCTGGCGCCAGCTTGAGTCAATGTATTGGTGGTTTTGTCCAATCCAGGGTTACATCCAGAGCATCCCAATCAGGATGCTTCCCCCCTCATTCTCTTCTCCCCATTATATGACAGCACACAGGTTAAATTAAAAGGCCAAGAGAAAGTCCCACAGGCTGCCCCAGACAATCCATGTGGAGCTGGACCTAGAGCATGTCACCAAATAGCTAGTGCTGCACTGAAATTGAATTGCTCTTCACCCCACTTTAGAAGTGGTTTAGAGCCTACAAATAGGAATGCTACACTATATACCGTCTTTCTGGGTATTGCCTGATTCCATGAATGTGTTCATAAATTCCAGGTGGCTCTCCCAAAGCCAGCTCAACTCTTGCTAAAATCTCAGAGTAGACTAGTGCTAAGACCAGGGGCACAGACTATGTACACAGAGTTAAGTAGACCCAATTTCATTAAGAGAAGGTCAGTCTGTCTGCTCCATACTTCCCATAAAGACAATGCTGATTAACTCCATCCTCAGACAAATCTTAATGGAGGATTGATTTTATTTGCTTTTTCTCATACAGATTTTACTGTTTTGTGAAGATTCTACTTCTTTATGGGGGAAAGACATTTAAGAACTTTCTCATGCTCCCGTCTAAAATAAATGGCTTTGGGCCACCAACTTAATCCAACCTGTGACCTCTCTGTCAACTCCCTACGTTCCTCCTTGAAACCTGTATTCTAGAAATTTCTCTTAAACTTAAAATTTCAAGTTAATTTACCTGTGTTAGTGCCAGTCTGTCTGCAAAGCCTCTCGTCCTGGCCTGCCTGGACATGCCTACTCATCTTTGAAGACCTAGATTCAATTTCACCTTCTCCTAACATCCGTTCTAACTAGTCCTCCCCCTCTCCTGACTGTCTGGCAGCATGGACATTTCTACCTCCTATAGACTTCCATCCTAGGATGGAGCTCTTGACTCTCTTAAGGCACTGACTATATCTTAAAAGTATCTGCATTCCTAGGGACCAGGAATAGGTGTTCAATAAAATGAATGAATGAATAAATGAGTGAATGAAAATAGTGGAAAAAGCTTAGACTTAGACTCAATAAGATCTGTGTGAGAAAATCTAATTTTATCACTTACTTGCCATGAGATTTTGGGCAAGTTACTTAATCTCTCTTAGTTTTACTATAGGCATTTGTGAAATGGGGCTAATAATATCTGCTTCCTAGGGTTCTTGTAAAGCTTAATAAAATAAATATATCATGTGTCAGGCTCATAAGAAGCACTAAATATAGTCCTCCTTCCCCTGTGAATACTTAAATGTGTGAATTTGTGTTTGTATGACAAAAACTGAAATAACCAAGGTCAGCAGAAGCATCTATACACCTGGCAGTTTGACCTTTTCAAGAAATCTTCCCTGTATCTTCTCTTTCTACACACTGTGGGTTTTTTTTCTCATGATTATGTGCAATATTTGTCTAATTGAATACATTCTTGGAGATTTAGTGACTTATCTATAATGCTTGAAGCAACTCTGATTGGTTTTTCCATTTGCTAAAATGGTCAGTTAAGAAGTAATGTATTTAACTATCTACAGTTGTTTATTTCAAAGATATTTAATTGGTATGTTTTTAATTTTCTAAATTAAAATTAAAATTTTCTTGTGACTTCCACAACTTATTCTATCACGTGTGGCTTCTGCTGATGTTCAGTATTTGACAGTATTTAGAATGTAATAATAATAATAAGAAGAAAAAATAGTCAGTAATACATGAGATGAAGCTAGAGAGGAAGGGTTTTAAAAGCAACAATAAAAAAAAAATCTGAATTTTTAAAAGTGTTTCATTTGACAACTAAAACCTCCAAACTATCTGAAAGATTTAATGGCTCATCTTATAGCTGCTGAGAAGAAAGAAATAATCTATACATATGTGGCCCTGAATACAGAATAATAAAGACACAAAGCTTTGCAATATTTCAAGCATCTTTAGTTTGTGTTCTAGAAGACAGAAATGGGGCTTTACATTGTTCATCTAAAATGGGAAATATTGGAAAATGAGAGTCTGAATAATAATAATTAATAATAAATTCTTGCAATTACAAAGCATTTTTCATCCCAGCATTTTTAGGAGTTTAGTATTTTCCCCAAAGGCACTGTTTAGTGCTCCTCTCACGCAATTGACTTACGGCATACTGACATGGAGACTCAAAGGCAAAGTAGCACTTAACATTGAAAGATTGAGCCACTGCAACAAGACCAAACTCAAAGCTCATCCTAGTAAACTTTGCTTTTTTTCTTTAAAAAATATTGCTTTTTTAGAAGCTAATAAAGCCATCTGAAGCTGTTAGCCTCGTCCCACGGTCATTGCTCTATAACTCGGACTAGCCCTTTTTGTTGCCACGGTAGGTCAAATTAATTCTTCATTTTTATGCACCATCATGGCCCTTCTCTTTGCTGGTCCACTGGGACATATATTAATCATTTTTTAATAGCCCATTAGGTATAGTCGTATCCTGTGGCAACCAGGTCTCTCTATTAATTTCAAAGTCTTTAGCTTTATGCAGCATATCCAATAATACATTTCTCCATCTGCTTATGTAAAGAGTGAGCTTGGAGATAATGGTCACAACAGTGCTTTATAAGTTTTCATTAGATCACATGCTTTTTTAGGGATGGAGGGCAACACCCTAAATTATGTAAGTTAACAATACAGAATATAATAAGATCATTATTACAAGTAAATGCCAGGAGATTATTCAAAGCATAGTTGCTAGTCCAACATCTATGTAACAAAGTACGAATAAATATGCATACATTACATTCCTGTTTAGACCTCAATAAAAGCTGTTTCTAATAAATAACAGTCTTACTGCATCTAGACAGCTCCCTTTTTCAGAAACCTGACACCTGGAATGAATAATGCTTAATATTTACAAATGGGATATGGTATATATTAAATTTGGGCATAGTAGTAACAATCTAGTTCTAAAGAAAATTGCCGTTTATTCAACATCACCATGTCTGGCACATTATCTTAGGTAATTGTCACAATGAGAGGTAGAGATTATTTTCAAATTTTGAATGAGAAACCTGAACTTCAGAGAGGTAAATGATTTAAATGACTGAAATATGTGCCCAGGGTTATTCAGTTAATAAATTAAGACAAGCTGAAATTTTACTTTGTGGTCAAGGAATTTCCTAAAAGTAATATAATCTAAAAGAAATAAAATTTAAACTGTAACTCACATATTAAAATACTTTAGATTAGAGCTTTGTTATACAGCAAGTAGTCTGCAATCTCCAAAATGGCAGAGATTGTGTCCATTTTATTTATCATTGTATCCACCATGCCTACCCAGTGTCTGGCACAGAGCAGGTGAACAAATATACATAGAATAAATGAAGGAATGAAAGCCATCCCTTAGGGTCATGCCTGTCACCTTATAAATGACCACACATATAGATGTTTCTTAGGTTGAACTATGTCTTGATTTTATCCTCTATGGAGAAATAAAACTCATTTATTATGTTAGAAATATCAGAACAAATCAATCTTCAGAAATTACATGAAATATTGTTGCTCCCTTTGAGAATGCTCAACATGGTTCTGATGAATTGCACACTTTTACAATTTTGATTTCATGAATTCAGCAGATATTACTTTGTTGCTATGCTGAATGGTAGATACATAAAAATTAATAAGGTAGTGACTCTATTCTCAGTAACTGGCATGACATAATGGAAAACAATAAGATCCAAAAAAAAGGAACACAGATACCTGTGACCTTGGGCGTATTATTAATACTTAGCTTATCTGAACTCAGTTTTCTGATTTCTTTTATTGATCGTGTACTTTCTGTATGTTTTAGGAGTGTCTCTTGTAAATAGCATATTGCTAGATTTTGTTTTAATCCAGTATAATAATACTTTTCTTTTATTTGAAGAGTTTGGGCAATTTGTATTGATATATTTGAATTGCTTCTTATTTTGTGCCTTCTATTTGTCCCTCTTTTCTGTTACTTTTTTCCTACTCCTTTTTTGCCTTACTTTGTATTGGATGAGTTTCCAACACCCCCTCCCCCAATCTTTCCCCTCTGCTGCAGTTTGAATGTGTCCCCCAAAGTTCACGTGTTAAAAACCTAATTTCTATGACGAGATCACTCGGAAACCGTGGTGGGTCACCACCTGTGCGCTGTTGCCCAGGGAGCCCAGATCTTGAGAAATGTTATCTTTCATAAGTGCGGATGTACGAAAAGAACATCTCTTCATTTATTAAGTTCCAGTGTTAGCGCACTTGTGTGGAGGCAGATTTGCAAAAAAAAAGGAAAAAAAAGGCATAAATTAATTGGAACTCTCTAAAGGTCTCTACACAATTTATGCCTCCAATATTGGAAAAGGTGTGAAGATGAAATACATGATATCGCGAACTGCTTAGCAGGTTTCTAGGTATTCCTTAATCTGGTCAACTTGACACCTGGAATCATCACAGGCTCACCCCTTGTCAACTTGGCACCTGTACACACTCCTTAAACCATCCTTAATTTCCAAGTGAAGACAATAACAAGGTAATATTTCTGTCTAACATGATGCAACTAGCCTGTGATTTTAATTTTGTGTCGTTTTGGTTTTTGGGACAAGGTCTCCCTGTGTTGCCCAGCCTGGTCTTGAACTCCTGGGCTCAGGTGATCCTCCCAGGTAGCTGGGACTGCAGGCACGCGCCATAGCACCCGGTTTTATTTTCCAGACTTTAGATGTTAAGGATTTTAGACTTAAAACAGATTTAATTCTGCATATGGGGAGCATCTCTCATGGGCTGGGAATTCACCCGCTAGCTGCTCTCTGGTTCTCGGGGAGGCTTCATGATTTAAGTTTCCCACCCTGGGGGGGGACTCCCAACAGCCTTCTCTGGGACAGCAGGGAGCATCGGCCCGGTCCCTGAGGTCTGCTTCTCTCCCCACAGGAGTTTCTGAAGGAAGGGACGCTGATGACAGTAACGGGGAGAAACGCACGCCCCGGGCACCTGTTTCTGATAAGTGCCCGGCTCACACGTGCTGGGTGGCGTGTGAAGTAGCGACTCGGCTCTGGGTCAGCATCCACGAGCGCGCCCCGTTTCAGGTACTGAGCACCCCGATTGCGCTGGGTCCTGGCAAGCTCTGTTGGGGGAAAGAGGTGCTACTGCTGGTTCTCACTGTTCCAGGACTGAGATGCATCATCCTGTGAGCCCTCACAACACTCCTGGGGGGCGTCGGCCGTGTGCAGAGGGTCACCTGGGGGGTGTCGGCCCGTGCGCAGAGGGCATTCTTTCTCAGCATCCATAACTAGGTAAGGGTGGGGATGTCCTGCATTTCCAGGCGAGGAAGCTGAGAAAACGGCCTGTCTGTAATCACAAGGTTGGTAGGTAACAGGGTAAGGACTTACAGCCTTGAGGATGACATTGTCTTTTCAAATTGGAAAGTTTTGAGCAAAACAGAAACATTCCTGAAGAGGTGAAGTGACTTTCACTATGTTTCTGTCTGCCCTACACGGTGGGAGAGCCTTGGGTGTTCATTCATCAAACATTAATTGAGCACCTACTCCGTGCAGGGCTCTGGAGGCGTAGCAGCCATAGTGATATGTGTTGATACATTGCCCTTTTTGATCTATTTTATATGAATACACTTTGTCTGCTCATAACTGACTGCGATGACCGTGTGACTGTCATTAGCATACCTGAGTGACTATGACTGCAAAATGATGCGTGTCATTATTGCTTCTTTATTGTGTAAACTGACCTATGAAGTGTTGTGTTGTGTTTTTGTGTGTTTCTCAAATAAAATCCCCTTTTTAAAATGTAAAAAAAACCAAAACAATGCAACAGTACTGAGAAGTGAAACCTTTAAGAGATGGTTAGATGACGAAGGCTCTAACTTCATAAATGGATTAATGTCGGTTATCTTGAGAGCAGGGTTTGTTATAAAAGCCAGTCTGGCTCCCTCCTGCTCTCTCGCCCCACCCTGCTCTCCTGAGCACATTGTGTTCTCTCTCCGTGGGAGGCCTTCCGATGCTGTGAGATGACCAAGGACCCTGGTCAGTGTGGGCCCCGTGACCTTGAACTTCCCAGCCTCCAGAACTGTAAGAAACGAATCTCTGTTCTTTATAAATTACCCAGTCTCAGGTATTCTGTTATAGGAGCACAAAATGGACTCAGATACCCTCTCTGCCTTCTTTGGAACTTATGTATTTTATACCTGTTCCTTTAGTGGTTTCATAATTATGTTGACATGAATACTTAACTAAGTCCAAAGTTATTCATGTTTTACTCATTACTTTTGCAATAAAAGGACCTTAAATGACTTATCAACTCCCTCTCAACTTAATGGTTAATTTTATGTTAATTTTTGACTGAGTGCCTAGATAAACATCGGTCCTAGGTGCGTCTGTGCGAGTGACTCTGCACGAGATTAGCATTTGAATCGGTTGATTCAGTAGAGTGGATTGCCTGTTCCCCTGCGCTCCCTCAACTTGGTTGGGCTACATCCAATCCATTGAGGGCCTGAATAGAACAAAAGGCAGAGGAAGGAGGAATTCACTCCTTTTTTCTTGTCTCACTGCTTGGGCTGGGACATCTCCTCTCTTGTTCTCCTATCCTTGAACTGTGATTTACATTATCGGTTCCTCTGGTTCTCACACCTTCAAACTCAGACTGAATTACAGCAAGTTTTTGAATAATGTCATTTTGTTCAACAGTGTTTCATTATAACATTGATAACAAAAATAATCCATTCCTGGCCAGGACCATTGTCTGTGTGGAGTTTGCACTTTCTCCCCATGTCTTTTTGGGTTTTTTCTGAGTATTCCAGTCCCCGCTCACATCCCAAAGATATGTATATTAGATTCGCTGGCTTTTCTAAATTGTCCCAGGAGGAGTGTGGATGTGTGTGAGTGTGCCCTGTGATGGGACAGCAGCCTGTCCAATGTTGGTTCTCAATTTGTGCCCTGAGCTCATGGGATAGGCTCTGGCCACTTCATCCCTGAACTGGAATAATTGGTAAATAATTATCTTGCTTGTTTTTATTAATCTTTCTGGCATGCATGTCTAGCTCGAATTTATTTCAATGTTTAGTATTAGAAGCGTTTTGGTCTTTATTTAGAAGTCTGGTGATGTTTTTGTGACCAGAAATATGCCATAAAACTTAGCTCCTGTTCATATCAATTAACCTATGGTAAAATTAATTTCACATAATGTTGCAGTTTCCAAGAGCCTATCAACAAAATTAAGTGAGCACTTACTGTGTGCTATTGGTTTTCTTTAGTTTCTAGCTTGCATATGGCAGATCTTGGGACTTTTCAGCCTCCATAATTATGAGAATCAATTCCTCATTAAATGTAGATCTCCTGAGGAATACATCAACTTACTTACCAACTTGCATGCCTTTGTTTTGAAATATTTTAGACCTAGCTTATTCCTTAATACCCTCGCCATCAGCAAATTAGTCATTATAATTGTTTTTTATATTATTGTATTAGCCTGGGCTCCGCAGGTAGCAGAGCCTGAGATAAAGTTTACAAACAAGTAAGTAGTTTGTCTGGGAATATGTTAACTGAGGAATGGTGCAGTGACATAGAGAAGATAGAGCCAGTACAAAGATGGACTGTTGGATTAACTGCCAGCAGAGGTGACTGGGTTTGCAATTTTTCAGGACCATAGAATAAGCCTTATCAAGTGAGTCTCACGTTTTTTATTGTTATAAGTTGGGATGCCATTGACATGTAGTAGGTAGAAGCCAAAAATGCTGCTAAACACCTCACAATAAACAAGACAATCCTCCACAAGAAATAATTTTTTACCTCAAAAGTCTTTAGTGCTGAGGTCGAGAAACCACAGTCTACAGAAAATCTTATAAATAAATGTTCTTGGTCGCCTTATTCATAGTAGTCCCAAACTGAAAAATCTCAAACATCCATCAACAGGTAACTGGGTAAGCAAATTGTGGTATAGTCGTACAATGGAATGGTATCAGCAATAAGAAGAAGCCAGCTACTAAAATAGGCAAAAATATAGATAGATTTTAAAAACATCTTACAGTGAAAAATGCAAGGCATAAACAAGCCTATCTGTTTAATTCTGTTTATTTGAATGTGCAGGAAAGACAGAGAAGATCATTGGCTCCCTGGATCTGAAAGTAGAGGGTAGCAATTAATTGCAAAAGGGCAGGAGGGGACTTTTTGGAATGATAGAAATGCAATCAACCACTTGATTGTGGTTGTAGATACACTGGAGTATACTGTGTCAAAAGGGTCAAAAATTCTGGTTATCTTTTGGGGCATTAATTGCTTTCTAGTCTTGAGTTGAGCAAGTGTGAGAATTGCCAGGACAGGAAGTGAAAGGTGCAGGGATGTCAGGCTGTAGCCGTGTGAAGTTGAGTGAAGTCTGCATACAGTTGGTTGGTGCAGCTATAGCTGGAATCAAAGGTATGGCAAAGAGAATTTGAAGAGGCACACAAGAAATGTACAATTCAACGGTCAATATTCACTTATATGTTTATATATTTACAATACGTAATATCTACCAATAAAATTTTTAGTATTTCTTCATGATTCTTGGATTATTTCCTCTTAAAATTTCCAGAATTGATGAAGCAAGGCAACTGATCAGATGTAGGAAGTCCAAAGAATCCCAAACAGGAAATTATAACAATATCATGCCTAGATAAATCCTTTGTAGAAGAAGATCCTTTGCAATTTCCCTTAGTAAAGATCTTTTTTTTTTTTGGTAAAGAAATATCAGTTTAATTTTTCTGAGAATCTTTTTCTCTCCTCCACCGTGTTCTTGAAAGATTGCTTCCATATTCCAACATAGATAAAACTCCATGCTGAAAGTTATTTTCTCTCAAAATATTAATGATATTATTAATATTTCACTGTCTCTGACTACTGTTAGTGATATAGAGATGTCAGTCATCAGTTTAATTGCCTTAGGTCTTTGTAGATAAACTGTTATTTTTTTCTGGCTGCATTTAAGTTCTTCTTTTTTACTTTGTACCTTACAGTTTCATTTTTATTTTTCTAGGTGTCATATCACATCTTTATAATTTTCTGTTTGGGGTTTTTGGCTTTCTGCATCTGATTATCAGTATTGCTTCATCAATGCTGGAAATTTCCCAGCCATTATTTCTTTGAATATTATCTCTTTCCCATTTCCCTATTAATTCTATCTGAAACTTTGATTAAATTGTCTCATTTTTATTTTTGCCAATTTATGTCCATATTTTCTATTTCTTTGCCCCCTTAAGTACATTCTTGATTGTTTTTTAAACAATTTATCTTCCAGTTCACCAATTTTCTCTTCAGTTGTATCTATTCTACTATTTAATCCATCCATTGATTTCTTTACCTTAAATAATTCTATTTTTCTTTTATAGTGGTTCTATTTTGATTCTTTTTCAAATATGATTGGTTATTCCTCATAATCTCTCATTCACTGATAATGTTTTCATGCTTTTCTTTTTTTATTTAAACAGATCAATGTTATTCATTGCGTATTCTGTGTATGAGATCAATTTCTGAAGTTCTTATGGATATATCTTATTTATTGTTTCTCCTGATTCTCATTCATAGTCCCTTCTCTTCAAGTATGGTTTTGTGATATTTTTACTGTGGGTGGTGTATTCTCCATATACCTTATAGATTCTGTGCTATTCTCCAAGGATTATTTTGAATTTTAATTCCTTTAGAGGTTTTATATCTGCTTTTGGCAGTTAACCTGTTAGCCTTACTAACTCTAGAACTTTAAATTAAATTAAATTAAGTTATCCATTTCTGTATTTAATGCGCATATATGTAACACAAATTTAGACTACTAACCTGTCTGTGGGCCAGTTGCATTTACAAATTGCCAGGAGAAATTTTTGATATCAACCACTCACAACTAAGATTATGTTATGAAATTCTCTTTGCTTGTCACTACTATATAGCATATTTTATTTCAAGTTTGCTCTTACCTTGAGGGTAGAAACTTTTGAGATTTCAGTCAATGCAAGTATCTTCTACTAGATTCTCTACCTTGGACCACCTTGGATTTTATCTTCTACCTGTTGCTTGCACTACGCCTGTCAAATATGAAGTCCAAGATTTCCAAGGCTTGGCAGAAACTCTCAGGGCAAAAGCCAAACTTGGAATCTACTTCACTCCAGGGTCCTGTTACTTTGTTTTTATTTCTACAGATTCCTTATTATCATGTCTGCTCAACAATACAATGAAAAATTCTTTTATGTTTTATCTAGCATGCTGGTCGTTTCAATTAGGAAAATTTAGAAATCAAAAATGTAATATTCATAATATTGGAAACAGTTCTTACCTCCTTGTTTTTTCTCCCTAAATTTATCTTTAATCATTTTAATTATTTAAACTCAATGTAAATACTCTCATTCTCCTCTTTCTGATTTCTCTCGTTCTCCAGGTTGCGATTCTTTTCTTCTCTTCCTTTTATTTTCTTGCTTTTACTGTCCTTTCCCTTCCCTAGTAAAATAAAAATTGGAGAGAGTAAAGTGCCTACAATTTACACTTCTTGGTGATAGATTGATTTATTACATTTTAATGTCGTTTTAATCTTTCAGTCACTTACCTTTTACATATCTTTTTCTGTTATATGAAAAGAGGACTTTTTCCCCTTTTGTTTGCTGACATTTGAAATTCTTTTAATAGGGGACAAATTGCTTTTGGGCATAAATACTACTGAATCTCATTTTCTACAAGTCTATGCTGATGGCAAATGTAATTTAATAGTCTAGCTATAATAATAGCTCCCTTCTATTGAACACCTGGTATTTGTCAGGCACCATGTTAAGTGCTTTATATACATGATCTCCAATTTTCACACCCACCTGTAAGGTGAGTATTATTGCCTTTATTCCATTAATGAGGAAAACAGAGGCTCCCGTGGGTGAGGCAATTTATCCACATTTACACAGTGAGTAAGTGAAAGTCTTACTCTGGCTTGTCTGGTCCCCAAATCTGTCTTCTCTTTCCACCAGCCTACACTGTCTCTCTTGAGTAGCTGAACTTCCAAAAACTAGCTCATGACGACTCTCTCCCTTTGGATGACTGCTAGGTTTTGTTGGACAAAAGTAAGAAAGTTTAGATATAGTTGTGCTTCTGGAAGACTTATTTCCAGTTTCTGGGTAGAGGTTGGAGATTTTCAGATGGGGCCACTGGGTCATATATTTTCACTTCCTGCACATATTTCTTCTAACGCCAGAAGCCTATCTGATAAATTCTCTGTTTCCAGACCTCCCCAAACCCAAACTTTACTTCTACTTTTTCCACAAGACTGTCTGAATCATAATTTTAATTTCTAGAACATTTGATATTACTTCAGGTAGTGTTGATGATGTAATTGAATCAGACCATAATTGGCTCCTTTACTGACATTCTAGAATATATCCCTAATGACTCATATACTTCAAGCTCTGGTAGTAAAGTTTCTGACAATAAAATATGCTGTTTGAGTATATCCTCTTCATTAACAGAGATTTTACTCTACTTCCCTAACAAAATACCTTTTGGATGAAAGGCAAGGTGGACCTACCTTATGCTAAAATTTGCATCTTCACTCCAGGGGGGTTCTGGAGCACTGCTTTTTACACCCAATCACTGCCTCATGCTCTCTTTTCCCTTTGAGTAAATGAGAACAATGCCTTGTCTCCAAACTCCCAGATGAGGAGAGTGTTAAAGTGGGTAGATGGGAAAGCCAATTAAATGCTTTGAATTCCTAAGACAAACTATTATAAGTCAAGCTACCATAATTATAAAGGAGTTTATTGCATTTTACAAAGAACAAATTTCAATAAAGAGTAGTAATTGTGTTTACCATGTAGAGTTTATATAAATACAGTGTTAAACTATTTGTATATTAACATCTGTATACTATAAAACACTGTGAGGTTGCAGCGTCTATGTTTTAATGTGTAAAATAGCGTCTTCTAAGCTGCTTATCTGTTGAGCTATTTTCTGTGTGCTAGGGAATAGTGCCATATGACAAAGACTTGTAAAAGAAAGAATCAAAGGTGAGAAAGCTTGGAATTGGGTGACAGGAGAGCATTCTCTGGGCGGCTATAAATGTGTCCCATTGTGTTCTTAGCAATCACAGGCAGAAGTATTGGCCTAACTCTCAGGACAAGCAATGATTATCCACAATGGCAAACTTGGCTTTGCAGTGTTGTCATTGTCCAAGAGGTATGCTAATAATTAATTTGCAAAGAATTAATGATACATCTATTCCATGCTTGGAGCTGGGCGTTCAAAGATAATTAAGTTGCAGTTGTTGCCTTGGGAGAGATATGACACCAAATCACAAGAAAGTGGGGGTAAGTATGTCACGAAACAGTGGACACATTAGACTCATGAGAGGGAGGAAGGGAAAATTCTATCTAGAGGTATTAGAGAAGGCGAGTGCAGATTACTAGGAATAAAAGTTACTGTAATACTAAATAAAATCCATTTCTCTTTGGATGTTGTACAATTTGGTGCAGCACCTAGCAATAAATCCACATTTAAATTTCCTTAGTTTCAATTTAGGGAAAACAAAGCAAGCAAATCCAACTACAACCAAAATCCATAAAAATTTAAACTCAACATGTATGTGTGGAGGGTGGAGGAAAATTCAGTTTTCTGCCCCAGTCCTCTCTCCTCTAGCCCCCAAGCCTCTCAAATAGGAGCTCAATCTGCATAATGAAGTTGAAATGTGACACTTTTTCTCTAAACACTGATTCAGTAGCTGAACTGTAAAACGAAGCATCCCCGGCATTTGATGCTTTATCGGCACACGTTCTCTGCTGTGTTTCCACAAGGCAGCTCCTCTCATCAAGGGGGCATCCCACCCACGGCCAGGGAAACAGGGAGCTCATGACTGTTCACACACCTTCCTGAAGGATGTCTTCTCTTTTCCATTCCCTTTCTCAGTTCTGTTTAATTGTACACTTTCCCCATAATCAGATTTCTCCAATTGGTGGATTGTATTTATTTTAGTGTCTGGCAGGAAATGTGCTGAGCTGGACTTTATGGGAAGTCTGGTCAAAGATGCCCTCTTCAGTGTGGAGCTATTTCAAAGAAGAATTGAAGCTGCTAATTTTAGCCCATTCCTGAGGGAGCAGGTTTGCACGGCCCAGGGTGATAGCTTTAGATGTGTCTTTGTGAAGCAGAAGGCGATGGTGCTGTTTGTGGCATGAGTGCCAGGGTCCTGCCCCACTTGCCTTGTAACCCATGGTGTCTCCTGCCCTCCCTTAGATAAAATTGACATAGTGTCTTGTATTTCTGGCTGGGGTAGACCTGGAACAGTAAAGGACATTCCAGGATGTAAATAAAGGAACACTTATCTGAAAGTTATTTTCAGAGGGATCCTTGAGACAGTTCAATCCTTGTCTCTAGAGTGCCAGTGTCTTCTTTCAGCAAGGGCTGGGTGTTTGGATAAACTTTAAAGCTTCCTGAGTTTTGATGTGGTGCTGAAACAGAAGCTTTGATGCTTCAAGCTGCTGACTGCAGAGGAAATGCAGAGTGTAAAGCTTATCAGCAGAAGTACCGAACACACAACATCCAGGAACTTTTCCCTCCATAGCAGAAACACTGGGGATTGCATAGTTTCCATGATAGCAAATTTACTGTCTTACAGTTCTGGAGGCTAGAAGTCCAAGATCAAAGTGTCTGCTGAGCTCTGCTCCCTCTGAGACTGATGGGGGAATCCTTCCTTGCTTCTTTCTAGCTTCTGGTGGTTGCTGGCAATTTTGGGCATTCCTTGGTTTGTAACTGCATCACTCCAATCCTCTGTCTTCACCTGGCATTTTCCTCGTATGTCTTCATATCATCTTCCCTCGGTGTGTGTCTGTCTCTGTGTCCAAATTTCCTCTTTATGAGGACACCAGCACATTGGATAAGGGTCCACTCTAATGATCTCATTTTAACTTGATTACCTCTGTAAAGACCTCATTACCAAATAAGGTCAAATTCAGAGGTATTGGAGGCTAGAACTTCAACATATCTTTTTTAGGACACAATTCAACTCATAACACCTGGCTAGTATCCTCTTTGAGGACTCAGCTTCTAAGCAATTTTCCTGTTCCTTAAAATGGGATTAAATACCCTTCTTGTGAATTTCTTTAGCACTTGGTACACACCCCTATAATGAGACTATATATTGGATTTCTTGCTTAATTGTTTGTCTTCCACAATAGATGGTAAACTTCTTGAAGCCAAGGACTGTGCTTTGTGTCTGTAATAGTTAACACAATGTCTAGCATGTAGGGAACACTCACTGAACTCACACCAGCAAGATATAAAGTGAGAAAAAACATTTCCACACATGTGATTTGCAAAATGCTGAGCATTTACAGGGATAGTATTATGTGAAATAAGAAAACAGCCTGCCAATTTACTAAATAGATTATTTGATCTGAAAATGACTAAATGTCTATACTTTGCCTTGGTAAGGAGAATTTGCAATGAGTTAAAATCAAATTGGAGAAGTGAGAGGGGTGTTTGAGCCTTTTTTCAGCCTCTTTTATGGAAGATGAATTGGACAGGACTCTGGGACAAGTGTCTTTGTACTAATGGGGTGTGTGGGAATGAATGCTGTTGAGGTGGTTGGAGCACAGGGCGGAGAGTCTAAACAGCCGGCTTCTATTCCTGACTCACCCTGGATTCACTGTGACCTCCAGCAAATCACTTACTGCCTGAGGCTCTTTTAAGTGAGCTTTAACATAAGGATGGCAATTGCGACCTTGTAAACATATGGAATGTGAATGAGGACTAATTTTCAGAATAAGGATTTAAAGAGATTTTCATGAAAGCTATTATTTACTTTGAACATTGTGAACATTATGAACTGGCAAGCTGGCCATGTTAGCTACAATGAAAAAAAAATATATAAACTAATTTGAATAAGTAGACTCAACTTCCGTAAATTTGGAAGCAAACATCTTTTTTTTCTGGTAAATAAAGCCAGATGTATTAGAAGGCAAACTGCTTTGTAAAATGAAATTATGATTCATCTCAACCTTTTTTTTCCCTGATACATTTTGTTTCTTTCTTCAGAGAGTTAATTGGAAAGTTGATCCTTGGAGCTAGGTTGGATGCCAACCAAAATAGCAGAAGTGGAGATTTTAAGGGAAGTGGAGTTGACTTTCCCAGTCCCTGGAGGATTTTTGACAGAGAAAATACAACTAGAGCCTTCACTCTATTATCTGCATGAATTTCAAAGGAAAGTGGCAGAAGCAGCTCTAGAATTTCTGTTTGTGCGGCTTAGTGGTTGTAGTATTATTGGAATGGGTGCTGGTGGCAAAAATGCTTGAAGTTGTGCTTGCACTGCAAATTATATTAAATTATAAAATTAGAGTTAGGTATGTCAAAGGATGGTGGGACAGAACGGATAGACATTATAGAAATGTTCCTCAAGCCTCCAGTTTCCTCCTTGGACACCTTATGGCTGCCAGAGGATAGCAGGGCTAATGAAGCAAATATATGAAGCAGAAACATACAACTATAGAGATAGATACATCTCAATTGAGAATGGTGCTCACTCCTTTATTTTGGAGCATTCATTCTAAAGGAAATAAATAATACATTTGGATTCCTTCAATGAGGTTTCTGATTTCCTTTGAAACTGTGAATCTAGGCCAGGGATCCAGATACCCAAATGTAGATGTTGACCAACCAGTATTTTCTCTACAGTGCGTTATGTGGTATGGGGCTATTCAAAAAAGGGAAGGGTGGAAAAATATGGGACACCATCTCTGCTGCCAAACTGTTTATGGTTTGGTTAGTGAGGCCAGCTGTGATAGAAAGACACAATTGGAGGATAATTCAGGAAATGTAAATTCAGTGATACATTATGAGAAGGTAATAAATGTTGTAGCTAGTTATGAAAGGACAGACCTTGGGGATAGAAATATTTTTAAAAATTATGGCAAATATCTAGACTTCAGCTGCACCTTGAGAGAGACTTACATTGGCAGAGAGGGAAGGTAGGCCAGAAATGGCAAATATGTGTATCTGCACACTTGTTATCTCTTTCTTTGTCCACAGCAGACATTGTTAATCAATTGCCCCATGGCAGATTTTTCTTTCCTTAGAGAACCATCCATGTCCTGCTTTCTTGGATATACTTAAGTAATTGTTTAATTTCCCTGTCAAACTACAGACTCCTCTAGTGTTCAGGTTAAGCCTTATCTCTGTACCTACTGAGTTTGGCACATAGAAGAGATTCACTGTGGCAACCATAGAGGTGCACTGCTGGATCTTGCTTCAGCAAAGAACTTCCCATTCAGATGCAAGGAATGGAGTTAGTGGATAGTGTCCAGCTGCAGTGTCTTGGGGATCTGCTGTTGCAGCCTTTGAGTGGAGGCTACACTCTTCCAAGCAGCTTCTAGCACAATAACTGATCATGGTGGGAGAACTAGAGTGTGACCATTTATACTGTATGTGGGACACCTCAAAAGGGTAGTCTTTGCTCTGGGGCTCCCCACTGGGCTGGCTCAGTTTTCATTAGGCCTGCATTGCTTTCTGAGATGGTCCCTGCTCAGCTTCCTCTCACTATATATCTCTCAATTGTATTCCTAACTGGGTTCCAGTGTCTGCTCCCAGGAGGACTTGGCATTGACTCAGCAAAAGTGTATGGGATTGAATTGAGTTGGTGGTAAGTTTTCACTGGATCATCCATTCTGTGTTGTCCACTTCCAGGTTGGGCCTTCATTCTTTCATCCTACAAACATTCCAAGCACTAGCAAAGATGTGGGCTCTGAGATAGATGTTGAAAATTCAAAGATGAATAAGGCTGATCCCTATCTTCGACAAGACAGACTCATAGACATGTATGCAGAAACTGAGACTGCTGCCAGGCACAGGTTCGGCTGCCTGCCACCCGAGAGCCAGACATGAGAGGCAAGTGTTGGAGAAGGAGAGGTGGTTTATTCGAGTGCTGGCAGCCTGAGGAGATGACAGACTATTGTCTCGAAGTCTCATTTCCTCTGTTTACCAAGCAACTTATAAAGGGAAGGGGTAAAGGGGGTTGGTGGCAGAAAGCAAGATCTGTGCAAGTCAACTCTGCTTGCTGGATGGTTATCAGCAAATAATAGGTCCTCTGGTGGATCTTGTGATCAGCAGTCTGCGCTTGGCCTGTTCCAGACTCTTTGATCTGTTTTTCCTCAAGGTCATTTTCTAATCTGGTGCCCCGCAGCTTGTAAGCAAGCAGCAGGTTTTCCACACTTTTAAGACAGAACAAATGGAAAGCGCACTGGAACAAAATGGCTTCCCTTCAGCTAGCCTCGCCCTACAGTCTGAGTGGCCCTTGGGGTGTACTTACAAGACTTAAAAAATGAGCAACTTGTTGAAGGCTGTTCTCTTAAGTGACCAGCTGAGTTTTGAATCCAAAAAAGAGTTTGTGTTCCCAAGTATGAATCATTTCTACACTGCCTTTCTGCCTGTAACATTTGCAGTAAAAACCATGCAGTTCAATGCACTAGCATTCACATTGCTTTGTCCTAGTTTAGTATTTCCATAGTTCAGCATTAATGTTCTTTGGAGCACTCATTCCTCAGGTGTGCTTCATGGAAGGAACATATTAAATATATGAAAACAGGTTTCTTGGCTGGGGTTTGAGGCGGGGTCGGGGGGGAGTCTTTTTTTTTTTTTTTTGAGCCAGGATCTTACTCTGTCACCGGGGCTGGAGTGCAGTGGCAGGATCATAGCTCACTGCAGCCTCGAAGTCCTGGGCTCAAGCCATCCTCCTGCCTCAGCCTCCTGTGTAGCTGGGACTACAGGTATGTGCCACCACATCCAGCTAATTTTTCTATTTTTTGTACAGTTGGGGTCTCATTATATTGCTCAGGCTGGTCTCAAACTCCTGGCCCGAAGCAATCCTCCTGCCTTTGTCTCTCGAGGTGCTAGGATTGCTGGCCATGAGCCATAGCGCACCAGCCAGGAGTCTTTTAAATGCTAAGGTACATTGTGCATTTGCAAGAACAGGTCAGGATAGTTAACATTTTTGAAATTTACATGGCTTAGACACTGCTTTACAGAACACCTTTGAGGAATGCTATTCTGCCCAGTTAAATCGAATAATGGCATATTATTTGCTACAACATCCACTCAGCCTTTTCTCTCTGCTAGTTCTTGCAGTTCTGTAAAGGAGGCACTGTTCTCAATCCCATTTTTCAGTGAGGAATCTGAGGCACAGAAGGTTGAGTGGTTTACCTTACGCTGCACAGATGGGCAGTGGACCCATGCCCTGCCCCATCGCCCTGCGCTCTCCTGCCTCCCAGGGTCTTCGATGTGTTGAGACCAGGGAGCCTGCCCCCCAACTCCCTAAGGACACAGAGGAGTGCATGTGAAAGAATTAACTGCCCCGCTCATCCCCAGGGACTGTGGGTTTTGTGCAATTCAGTGAGACAGATCCACAGAGGCCAAAAAAGAAGTTGGTTTGGATGATGTTTGGTGGGAGAGATGAGCAGGCCAAGCATTAATTCTCCTCAATGCAAATCTGATAAAAAGGAGTTCGCTCTTTACAGGGCGTATCTGGGGCTGATTCTCCCTTTTTTCTGATGTCCCTTCACTGCCCCTTTTGGTACTCTCTTTTGTTTTCAAAAGCCTCAGCACCCTGCCCACCACTACCCAAAACACACTATCAGATAGAAGCCGATGGAGTAAGAGCAAGGGCTTTACAGTCAGACACCTGGATTTACATCTTCCCTGTATCACTTGCCAATTGTTCGAGTTCCTGAATCTTTCTAAGCCTCAATTTTCACTTGATTAACGTGGGGCTGTAAAAAATGTCTACATCATAAGCTTATTGTAACGATTCAAGAAAATAATATACGTAAAGTACTTAGTACATAGTGGGCACTTAATAAATGGTGTTGGCTGTAAAGTCTTATCTCTCTAGCTGTTTCTGAAGTTAAATAGTGACCTCCTAAACTGAATATCCTTCCAAATGCGTAGGGGCAAAGAAATCTAATTTCAGGCACCATGCAAGTAGTAGCAAAAGGAGTACATATTTTGCAAGGGGGAAGGTGGCTCTTAGATTTTCCCTTCAAAGATACCCCCTAAATGCAGGATTACTGTAGATCACTCTCATCTGTAAAAAAGACTCCATCTTTAGTTTATTTTGTGATGACTTCAGGTACCGCGGTACCAGGTAATCTTCATATGCTTAGTGGGTTTGTTGGCCACTGGCCTGTGTTTTCTACCGTCGCCTCAATACCTTGCTGATAATTTGAGTCTTTGAAGAGGCAGACAATGAGGGTTTTAGTTGGCTCTAATGTCTATTCTGTGGCTTTATTTGCCTCTTTCCCAGAGATTGAGCATTTGTGTCTACGGGCATAAGATCGATTACTGCATTGTGCAGTGGAAATGAAAGGGAAACGTTCTTTCTTTCCTCTCTAGCTCTGCCTGGCATTGGCTGCGCCCCTCGCTCAGCAAACGGCCCAGTCAGAGCGGTCACAAGGCCCGAGCGCGTGGACGCGGCAACTGTAATTGCACACTTATCTCTGAGACAAAAAATAAATGAAGTTGCTATCTAATTTATTCAGATGGCTCTCAAAATGCAGCATTTCATGTACTGATTTGATTTCTAGGAAGTAAAAAGTAACTATGAATGGCTTTGTTAGGAAAATTACTTCAGCACAAAATGAGGCTGCACTTTTTCCCGGCCACAGTAACTAATAGCTTAAGATATAAGATAAAAATAACGTGTTTTGTAATTAATATTTTAATTTACTAAGAAGGGAGCTAAATGGTGACTAGACTTCTCTTCCCCTTGATAATAACGAACCCAGGCAATTTCAAATGGAGAAGAGCAGCCAGGAGTTTAATACCTTTGATTAAGAACATGTTTCCACAGTGGCTATTATGTTCCTATTTAAAAGAGCGAAACAAAACTCAGGCCTATTTTATTTTGGAACTGCAGAGGGTCTTATGGCATCAAAAGAAGACGAGAAAATGTTTAAGGGTAATTAAAGGCAATTTGCTGCATGAGGCCTTTTCCTCTTCCTTTTTCTTCTTCCCCCCTTTCTCCCCGCAATACTTGCTAATTACCACTTCAGTGACCCGAGAATTTTCTTTTTTTCCTGAAGTAACTTGCCTACCTGGCTGTTGCTCACACTTATAATTGACTGCATAAATCAATGGATCTCCATTAGTTGATTTAAAAAACAGAACATTTATAAGACTCCCTGTCTTATCATTCTGGCTAGTTAGACATTAGGAAAGCTACAGGCAAGAAGCTTGAGTACCAATTGTGTACCAGGTGCTTACCACATGCCAATTCATTTCATCTCCGAAAGAATGCCACAAAGTCCCTGTGTTAGAAGTGGAAACGAGAGCGGCTCGCTAGAGTCCCACTGCTTGGGGTGACATTAGAACTCCAAGCTTTGTTTTCACTTTACTACCGCTTTTGGTCCAGCTTTCTCTGTCTCTTTATTCATTTTAAAACTTTCCATTTAGAATTTTCATTCCTTTTATTTGAATGCCCCTGGCATGCATTTAAGCTTATAACACTTAGGTTGCAAAAAGCGGACTTGGCCACTCTCAGAAAAGGCATTGTGAAAAGTCATTCACAGCAGCTTCCCCGGGGGATGGAGAAAACTCAGTCACCTCGGGGACATTTTTAGCTAAAGTTTTAAAATAACAGAACTCAAGGTAGGAACTGAGTTCTGAAAATGGAAAGTGTTTTAATTCAACATCATGTCTTCAACTCAAAACTGATAATAAATGGCATCACACTCTCAGATAAAGTGACCTCCTGGGAAAAGGAGTGGTTCAGAAACCTTTGACCTCAAAGTTTACACAGGTTTTCTTTAAACTCAGGTGGATGGAACAGTGTGGACCAAAGTGTCACATGCTGAGTAAGTGTAGGAAAAATGATACTGAATTAAACAAAGGATTAAGTTGTGTGTTACGGGAGGGAGACCCACAATGGCTGTATGTTTACAATAGGGTGGTTTTACTGCCGGTTTAGAGAAGGGGCAGCACAGGAGATACAGGGCGCAGAACAATGGTTGTGCATTAATTCTTCTGCTGGATAGAATATAGGAAAAAAGGGGGGAAAATTCAATCTGATCAAATACGTGAACCTCAGAGCAGTAAGAATTAGTTTGAGTCCCCCTTCTGGATTTGCTTTCCACCAAACTCCCCGCAGTCCCCAAACACAGCACGTAGACACTCCTAACCAATGTGTGCCCAGTGTTCGGGTTTTTAAGGTTTTCTATTTTTGTTTTTATAGCTTTGATTTTCAATTTCATTTTGCATGCAGAAACAGCCAAATATTTGCATGTGAAGCACATTTGCTCCAAGTTCTAAAGAGAATTTAAAACAGAATATTAGAGACAAAGAAAGGCTTTGGAGAGTAGCACAGAGGGGGGATTGGTGGAATCCCTGGAATGTCCAGATTGCAAGGATAAGGAGGCAGAGCATAACTTTTAGCCTGAACATCCTGAAAGAGGGAGAGAGCTGAGTAAACTAGATTCTAGCTCTGTTTTATTTACCATCCTTTATTCTGTGTCCTGGAGATGTTTTTAATCTTTAGAATCCTGTAAAGTATTCTATGTCCTAGGAACTCTACTCGGTTCCTGATCAAAGTTGGTGCAACCCTATTTTAAGAAAATATTCCAGAACCTGGGATTAGTCCGAATTGAAGGTAAATCAGTAGGTCGAGACACTAGATACTTTTTGAATGATAAACTGCAAATGAAATAGAAAACCGTATGTTTGGATTAATTTTGAAATTGGATGCATCCTAAGCATGACACAGTTTTGGATAGGTGTCTTTATGCAGAGAGGTGGATCCAGTCCAGCAGACTGCATATTTTCTGTGCTTCCAGCCCCGTCTCCTATGATCCCCTCCCTGCTCGCTTGGATTCAGCCACATTGGCTGCCTGCCTGCTCCTCCAACATGCCAGGCTCCTCCCCACCCAGCCCTGGCACATGTGGTGTCCTCAGCCTGGGACACTTCCCCTGGGTCTCTCCAGCTTCCTTTTGGGGTTAATTTCTGCTCATCTGTCAGATGACTAATTAAATGTTTCTTGTTTTGTTCTCATACCACCTTATATAGGCCATATAACCGTAATTGAAAATCCCTTGTGTAATTCCTGCTTTAATATCAGTCTTTTTCTGTAGATGGTAAGAGTCATAGGATAGAGGCTGTAATTATCTTGTTTACTACTCTATAGTAGTTGTAAGCCATATTCAGCCCTGGATAAGTTATCGTATGAATGAATGTATGACCAGCACTGGGACTTCAAAAATAAGATGAATACTTAACTACTTGAGGCAACTGAAGTAGAAGTCACATCTAAGTGCTGAGGACGAACTGGCCCTGGGATTCTAAATGCTAAAAATAGAGGAACATGGATGTTGAACATACATTGAGCAGTGAGGAATGTGGAGAGACAGAAAGTGAGAAACACTGACTATGTGATATTTAGGCAGAGGACAAAGACGAAGGTTTACCTGGGATCATTACATGCAGGTAATACAAGCAGATTGGTGGGCAGAATCGGTTTAATGGTACCTTATTGAAAGTCCCTAGTATCAGACATGCTATTCATGGTAACCCAAGTCTGTCAGTAATTTCTTGACCCTCTGACAAAGGCTAGAAGCTATGGATTCAGTGTTTTCTATTCACACACATAGAATGCAATATTTCTCATCTTTTGGGGTTTCTCTGATACCTGACATTCTACAGCTTTCTCTGGGACACTTGCTTTAAGTGATGTGCCCTTCCTCTGTAACCCCATGGTGCCCTCTATCTATCATTACATGTATTTACCTATTTGTTTCATCTATTAGATTGCAAGCTTCTGAATGGTAACGACTTTCTCATTTGCTTATAAATTTCCATGACTAGTCTCAATGACTAGCATTACACACCTAAAAAATGTTTAGCAAATTTTAATTGAACTCATTTTAATTAAATACTTCTTTGATGTTACCAAGTAAATACATTGGTTGTGGAATGGTTAAATGCATATTTATGTAAGGGGAGCCTAGCACAGGAGGTAATATAGTTAAAACTTAATACATTTTGTTGTTTGGCCATTTTCAGTCATAGATACTTTGGTAGATTGATTACAAAAACCACCCCTGTTGTTCAAATCTCCCCATTTTATGTTCTCTGCAATGTAATTTTGTGGCATCTCCATCAAGAGATGGAATCTCTTTACCCAGTCCTGAATCTTGGCTGGCCTTAAAATTTACATTAGCCAATAGAATGTGACAGAAATGATGGTGCACCTGTTCAAAACCTCGACCTTTAAAATTCTACTCAGTTGCTTTCTGAACAAGTCTAAACAGCCATTCCAGCTGAGGTCATCCTACACCAGCTGGATCCTAGCTGACCTGGTAGGTGACTGCAGGTGCGTTGATTGAGCGGAGCTAAGACCAGAACTACTCAGTTATGCCCAGCCCAAAGTGCTGACCTGCAGAGTGGTGAGCTAAACAAACGACTGTTGTTGTTTGGAGCCATTACAATTTGGAGTTATTATGCAGCAAAAGTTAATTGTTGCTGATATGTTATATTTAATTTGCTAAGTAAAAATAGCTGATAATGTGCATTTTGCCAAAAAGAAAGGTGGTGAGATCTAACCCAAGCATAGGACATTATTGGAAAGGAGAGTCCTACATAGAACAATCTGGGTAGTAAAGGAATTGAGACATTAGATAATTTTGAATATTTCCTTGAATGACAAAGGAAAATACCTTCTTTAGGAGATAAACAGAGGCTAATAAATAGGCAGACCCCATGTGGCATTTCATGAAGAGTGCAGGCTTCCTCAAAATTGGAGGTAATTCTGGGGGGGACAGCAACATGAAGGTGAGCTGACTTGACGGCTTAATGTATAACAAAGTAAGTTTGTTATAGGCCGGGCGCAGTGGCTCATGCCTGTAATCCTAGCACTCTGGGAGGCCGAGGCGGGCGGATTGTTTGAGCTCAGGAGTTCGAGACCAGCCTGAGCAAGAGCGAGACCCCGTCTCTACTAAAATTAGAAAGAAATTAATCGGACAACTAAAAATATATAGAAAAAAGTAGCCGGGCATGGTGGCGCATGCCTGTAGTCCCAGCTACTCGGGAGGCTGAGGCAGAAGGATTGCTTGAGCCTGGGAGTTTGAGGTTGCTGTGAGCTAGGCTGATGCCACGACACTCACTCTAGCCCAGAGTGAGACTGTCTCAAAAAAAAGTTTGTTATACAGTGTCTGTGAGGAGTCTGCACAAGTTAGTGACACTTGCAGTCTATCAATATTTGAGAAGAATAAACATCATAAACAAATAATTATAAGCCATGGGATAAAAATCAGGAGCAATTTTAAGACAAGAAAATTAATGCCTATAAGGATGAAGAACATAAATATTCCTTCTGTTGCAGAGTGTGGAGGTATGAATTTAATTTCTATTGTCACCACTTTTTGGTTTTAAGAAAGTCAGTGAGCCTCAGGTTCTTTGAGTGGAAATTGGGTTACTATAACTCTATTTTGCAGAGAAAATAATATAAGACAATGGACAGAAAAGCATTTAATTAATTGTAGAGAGCTAGAACAATGGCTCTTATTATCTAAGGTCGATATTGGAAAAGGCTAGTTAATATTTAATGATCAACTCACAGACAGTCACATAGAAGATTTTTTTCATCCATGGCTTCTGTCATTCATGTCAGCCTCCCCTGTTGTCCTTCCCCTCACCTCTCTCCAGAACAACCTTGCTTATTGCAGACAGTGGCAAAGCCTTCTTTTTGCTGAGGTTGGAATGTTCACTCACCCTGTGAATCAGGGTGATGATACAGCTTCACCTGTTTGTGAATGTTCCTGCTTGTGTATTCCCGTGACATGCTCTAGGCCATTGCCTAGCCAAGATGTGTTAGAGAACAGATGTGCCCAATGCTATTTTGTTGCCCTAGCTTTTGGAATTAGGAATTTAAAAAAAAAATCTGGGGCCAAGAAAGCATGATATTTTGAAACTCTCCTGTATTTTTAATTCCCAGTAGTCCCCGCCCACGGAATCATGACACCTATTGCTTCAGGGGGAGGGCAGAACCCAGCCAACAACAAAGGAGGCAATGTTCCATTTTTGAATTCCAAACATGCTCTTGAAGCTAATTTCAGAGACAGTAGTAGTGCAAAGCCAAGGCATTCACTTGCAATACTTAGGATTGTTGAAAGAGAAATCGGAAGCTTTCCTTAAAATATTAACTATTCCCTTAAAATATTAAGAGGTTAGAGGACTGAAGAAAGAAAGATTTACTATAAGCCACAGAACAGAGAATATGTAGGGTGTGACAAAAAGATAATTTTCCAATATACCGGAAAGAAGAAAACTGATGGGGGAGGAGCCTGGAGAGAAAGGGTGCAAGGACAGCAAGATGACTGCTCCCTGAATTGGGCTAGTTCCTGGGCCTGGGCTGGGTAGAGACCCCAGTTGATTTTGGAGATCACTGATAAGGGGGGATGGGCGGGGTTTGCACACCTTGCCTGGAACTCCGGATGGAGATGATTGCTTCAGTAGAGGAGAAATTGTGGTGCTACGTGTATAAGATGACCGGGCCTGAGAGACCCCCTCCCGCCATGCCCCCGCCTGTCTCCTTTGGATCCAGAGAGGAGATCCAAGAAAGTTCCCAACATCTTTCAAATTGACGATACATGAGATGGTATTTGAGAATTAGAAGTCAGCATGTCTGTCAGGAGGCTGCCATAGCTTCAACAGGAAACAGCCTACTGGCTGGCCGAAGCAGGGGCTGCATGGCGGGTGTGGCTCAGTGTCAGAATGTCAGCTGTGCATGCTGGAGCTGCCGCGAAAGCTTCCACCCCTGCCATGGCTACGCAACAAGATCAGAGCACAGATCAGCACCACATGCTTTAGTGCAGGGGTGGAGCGTGGCCAGTGCTCCAACACCGAGCAAGCTCTGGCTGTCCCTTCTCTAATGACTGGACAATTTACAAGCCCCAGGGAGAATTATGTCGGGGAAAACCATGAATTTGACTACCCAAAGCAATGAAGTTTTTTTAAAAAAGAGTCTACATTCACTTAAAATAGCAATATCTGGTTTTTGATTCTGCCATCAATGGAAATGAGGGTGCATGAGTATGATGACTCCGGAAATGTATTTTAGTTTGTAAGGTTTTGACCCACTATATTATTATGCAAAGGTGTGTTTGGGACTTTTGCCAATTTGGCCCTCTGATGTGTGTTAAGCCCTTCTTTCTATGTGCACCATCTAAAGTCACTGTCTGCATTGTGTTATGTAAGTACATGCCTATCTCCCCGACTTGATTGTTAACTTTATGGTGATAAGGACCGTATCTCATTCCTTTTTATATTCCTAGTGGCTGGCACAGGGTCTGGTACATAGTTATCTTTCAAGAAATGTCTGTTGAATGAATCTATGATGGCAAACCAATTGGGTAAATTGTGAACATTTTTATAAAAAACTATCTGTAGGATTTTAAAAATCTGATGATTCTTGAACTGAGTTATCAGAATCAACTGATCATTTTATCTGTGCTATGGAGACATATCCCAATTACTGGTAACTGTGGAATGCCTACTATGGGTATCACCGTAAATACCTTTCAAATATACATCAGTTAATACTTCCAAGAATCCTATAATGCTGGTCTTGTTGCCTTCATTTTAGAGATGAAGAGACCCAAACCCAAAGAGGATAAGAAACTGATCCAAGATTCCAGAGTCACTCAGTGGACAAGCCAGGATTTGAGTCTGGCTCTAGCCTATGTTACCAGCCAGTAAGTACTGCATCTGCTTCTAAATGTATATAACAGTGTCCTCATATGAAAGTGGTCAGAATATTTGTGTTAGGGAACAGTGGAAGGATAGCATTCCTGTGTAGAGTGCATGTTATTTCATAAATGTGTGTACTCAAAGCATTGTTTTAGGAAGTCCATAAAGTGTTTCACTAAATGGCAAGACTCCTCCCTAGCAATGTGGAGAGGATGACACTTATAATGTTTCTTTGCAACAAAAATACTACTAGGAACTTGTCAGTGTCGGCTTGTTGGTTCTTTCAGGTGTGGGATGTCCTGGTGAGGCCAGACAGGGGCTGGAGACTGCTCTGTGGTTCCTTTGGGGCTTCTTCATGTCAGGGGGGCTGGAAAGTGGCTCTTGCCTCCTATACCAGCCACAATTCTGGAAAGATCCCCAGATTTCTGTTCATTGAGTGGGGCCTTTTGGAAGGAGAAAGAACAAGGAACCCATGAAGGTGGAACTGCAGTGCTGGGCCACCTGTCCCTGCCCCAGTCCCCTGCAGGTGTGTATGCATCGGTGGAGGCTGGTGCCCACGTGGGAAGAAGCATTTGGACCATGTGACTTCTTCACTCTTTATCAGAGTACAGAGTGCAGAATGGAGTGACAATTTCTCTTGGGATAAATCCAGGTCCAGGTGTCATTTTGAGGGACTGCTCTTGCCTTGTGTGTCCTGGGAATCCCTATAATATGATACCATAGCAGGGGCCACAGGGACTATAGGGACCTTTGACAAATTTTTGATATGACTCTGGAAAAGAAAACTAGCTCTTTGGATTTACCCCAATGCAAAGTAGAAAAATGGTTTCTAGTATTTGGGGGCTCTTCAGCATGGCTTTAGCCTATGCTCTGCCAATAGGCACCAGTATGTCTCTAATTGACTTTTATGCAGTTGGGTTGGTCTCTGCCCGTGCGATATTTGGCTGTTTCACATCTTGAATGTCACCCCTTGCCTTAGGAGAAGAAAGAATGATGCCAAATAGAACTAGTTCTATGAGAATGTATTGAGACACAGTCTTTGTTTCATTTAATTTTTTTTTTCATAATTTTTCTAGCTTTACTTCAGGAAGGTAATAAACATCAAAGCGAGCATAGTCAATGATCGTTTTCCAGAGATATGACCAGACAAGCCTTCTTTCATTGGGCTCTTGGGGAAAGTATCTTCCCAGGAGGGGAGAGGAGCATTAAACCATGTGTCAGTCGTTCTGCAGGAATGGAAATGTTGGTTTCTCTTGTTGTAGTAATTTAAAGATCAAATGTTGAACAGGTAACTGCAGGAAGGCTGGGATTTGTTTTCTAAATCGTAGAATCTTGTTTCCGTTTCTCATCCTTTATCCTTCTCCTTTGGAAAGCCATAGAACTTGTCCAGCATGCCATTGTGTGGAATTGTGTCAGCGAATCTGTGGGCCCCCTGATAAATCATGTCAAGTAGAGACTGCCTTCATAAGCCAATCTCCCATCTGGCTCCAATGCCCAGGAAAAAGAATGTACTTTGTTACATGTGATTGGAAGCTTCCAAATTGGTCTTGGCTATTTTCTATTACTTAGTTCCTTCTAACTTTCCCTTAGCTATTGCAGGAAAGTTGCCTTTGCTAGGCTCACCACATCTAGTGCCCTGAAACTTTTTCAGAGGGAATACTTTCTAATCATTTTCAATTGTGTGAAGCTTTGGGATCTGACTTCTGATCACCTGTAATAGTCAGTGCCATGACTGCCTTTTATTTTCCTGCCTACTTGTCACTTCCTAGTTGTAGGAACATAATATTTGTGGCTCACAGAATCCCAAACCTAACCAAGTGATGGATATACTGGCGATGATGAATCCACATCTCTATGTAGTTTTTTTTGGTGCTCTTTGATTGATTTGTGCTAAGGGTTAAGCAGCTAATTGAATAGCTCCTAAGGCTTGGATTCTTCATTGTAATGTTTTTCCTGGGTGTTTGGATCTACATTCTCTTGATCTGCTGATGGTCAGATGGGCTATTATCACAGGCAAAGGAAAGCAAAGCAAAACAAAACAAAACAAAAAACTGCGTAAGCTAAGAATATACAGTCTAGTTAAACATGTCATGACTGAAGAGGACTGTGTGCCTCTGTTGTTCTCTCTCTCTTTTGCATCTCAGATGCAGAATGTTTAATCATACCCTTTAGTTCCCAGCAGGAAAATTAGCATCTGTCCAGTGCAAAGACCTTCTGTTATTCATTTGTTCGAACTCGATTCCCTTTTATCTTTACCCCATCCATTACCCTCTGGAACCTTAATTTGAGAATCTTACGTATGTCCTGAGATTCTGAGCCATCAAAAATGAGACTGTCCATATAAGATAGTCTGAATGGGCCTCAGCAAATTCTTGGTCATTCAGATATTTTACTAAAAGGTGTTAGTTCTATTACCATAGGCGAGTAGCACATTTTGCTCGTCCACTCCCAGTGATGGATGTAGTTGCTTACAATGCCCTCTTCCCCAGTCACAGCTCATGCTGCAATCAGGTATCCTAGGGAAATATGTTTACCCATTCACTGATGGGTTTTTTCTTTAATGTGTCTTTCTTATTTTTATGGAAAACTTATTTTTACGGAAAAATGTATAAGATAAATTTTAGTTTTTGCTTCAATTCTTTTTTACCCCTTAAAAAAATTCTTTAGTATTCTACATAATTCTCCATAGTAGAAAGGCTACTTATAGATTAGTCATGCTCTTTGCTCATAATCGATCTGTTTTCTCTCCTTGTTTAAATTTACAATTATCATCGTCTTCCATTGTGCTCACTGGGTGACCTACATGTTTCAGATCATAACTCAGTTTGCATTTTTGTCATGGTAACAGTACCATTTTTATAAGAATTCAAAATGTAAATTCACAAAATCCAATACTACAACAAGCAGTCAGTAAAAATCTGTAGAAAGTTGTAGGTACCGTTGAAAAAATTCTATGAGTAACAGAGATAGAATTGGCCACAAGACATGTTTTTCACATATCTTTCTTTGTCCTAAGGAACCCATCTGTTTGTTATGCCACATGGCTAACCCTGTGGTTCAATATTTTCCTAGTCTCTAGACTACTAAGTTAACACTAACTGAAAATAACCCATGTAGCTCTAGTCATTAAAATCAAAATTCTTCACAATGCCATTTTGGAGAGGAATCCATGAAGCTGTGAGACTGTGCTACAACCAAAGCTGTCTTCTGAGCTGAGCTGCCAGAGGTAAGTTACAGTGTGCAGGGTGTCATATGACCTTCAACAACTCTGACTGTGGCAGATTGTATCAGGACTATGTGACTGGCCAACACAGCCATATGTAGCCTGAGCAGTGATCTATGAAGGGGCCTCCCAGGGAAACGTGGCTCCAAAGAGGTGTGAACATTGGAATGCGAATAACTGAACCAATTAGATCATCTGGTTGGGGGCTTGTGAAATATACAGAGAGACAGCAGTAGAATAGGAAGAAACAGTTGATAGAGAAACAAAGTAACTGATGCAGGGAATAATAGGTTGATTTAATTTCTGTGATATCCTAAAAGAGACTCCAGTTTTCTTTAGACCTATTTTTGTATTGAGACAGTTATCTATACATGATTCTGTTTCTGGAATATAAATTAAAAAAGAACACAACACAATTCAAATAAAAGCATACAGGAAACTTCAAACCAAAGTTGAAAGTGATAATGAGAACAAAGTGGAATCCAATTTTAGTAAATTATATTGTAAGTGTAAGTAAGTAAAGAAGTTATTCCACCAATGAAAACATATTAGAGCTCTGAGTGGCTATAAAGGGAATGATGTATTAAACTCATTGCATCCGTGTGTTAAAAATGGAAGTAATGATTCACAACTGATTTTTCCAATACGATATCTACTGAACTCTGCACTTGGGACACTGTAATATGCTAATGGAAATAAGGATATTTCCCAAGGTAAAAAGCTCAAAAGTGGTGGAAATATGTGTCCCAGGCAGTAGTACTCACCAAATACCTACGTATTCTACTATACTTTACAACTTTCCTTGTGGTTAGATTATATGATGAGTTTTGGCCAATGGCCTGTGGATGGATGTGACAAGTGTTACCTCCAGACTATGATACCTACGATCAGTTGTGAGTTTTTTCTGTTCTCTCTTTCCATGTCTTAAAGACCCCAGAAGCCATGTGTTGAGATGGTGGAACCACAAAATAGAACCTGGAAGGATCCATAATTTACTGCTTGGAAGTGAGCTTCCTTGGAGAGTATGTAGACTTGGAGAGGGTTTGGTGAGTGGGCAATAAACTTTTATGTATAGAATGACTAAGATTCTTGTGGTTGATGTTACTGCCAGAGTCAAACTGGGTGGGATTTGAAGTCTGACCAATTTATTATACCAGAAATATTATACCCTGCTCACCACATTATATTGCTTTAAACAAAGTGGAAGGTTCTGAGACAAATGAGTCTTAGCTTTGTCATCTCAAAAAATGGGAAAAATGAAGCGCACCTCTGTAGGAGTGCTATGAATGCTTAAATGAGAGAATTTTTAAAAATATGTTTTATTTTTATTGATAAGTATTTTTATATTCATTTTACTGATCTATGGTAAGGTCAGTAAGTCAGCAGATGATGGCCATTGAAAAGATAATTTGTTATTCCTAAGAGAAGATGGCATGCCACACCATGTAGGGCCACACAGAATGTAGGTTAGGTGGCAGAGGCAGTGAGGGGAAAACATGGGCAGAAATCTTTATTGTTGATTCTGTGAGAAGGAATGGGCAAGGCAGGGTAAACAGGCTTCTGATTGGCTAGTATGAATAAATTTAGTGGGCTGTGATTTGTGGGAACTTGTCTAGTTGCCTGGTACCTTGTCCTGGAGTAATGAGGGCAGTGGCTGGCCTGCCTGATAAAGGAACTGGTTTGGGCTGGGCTGTGGATTGGCTGATTTGCATATGAAAGGCACACAGGTAGGCACACTGTCTCTAGGAATTGGTTAGCCTTGGGAGGGACAATCTCTTCAGGGTAAGCAAGGCCCCACATGCCAAAGCATGAGAAAAAAAGAGACAAGCTTAATACAAGAATATATAGGAAAAGTGCTTAAGTTAGGGTCTGGCCCCGAGTAGACATGGAGATTAATTTAAAAATAAGTTGAAAAGGAGCAAGTTGGAAGCCTAGGAGACCAGTTAATAGACATTTACACAGTGCACTCTGAATCTCTTCTCTACAATGCAAAGAAATTCCTCTAAAATGTATTTTGGATTATATCACTTCTCTCCCTCTCTTTTTCTTTCTTTCTTTCTTTCTTTCTTTCTTTCTTTCTTTCTTTCTTTCTTTCTTTCTTTCTTTCAAGAGATGGGGCCTCTTACTCTGTCACCAAGGTTGGAGTGCGATGGCATAATCATAGTTTACAGCAGCCTCTAACTCCTGGGCTCAGGTGATCCTCCTGCCTCGGCCTCCTGAGTAGCTGGAACTACAAGCACATGCCATCATGCCTTGTTAATTTTTAAATTTTTTGTAGAGATGGATCTCACTTTGTTGCCCAGGCTGGTCTGGAACTCCTGGCCTAAAGGGATCCTCCCACCTTGGCTTCCCAATGTGCTGGGATCACAGGTGTGAGCCACTGTGCCCTGCTCACTTCTCCTTTTTAAAACTAAATTAGTGGATACTCTTCTCCCCATTTGGGTCATTCTAGCTTCACATTGATCAGAAAAAATCCTACTCATTTTGTATGTCTCAGCAAATGACATTTCCTCTGGGAGAACTCCCTCAGTTCCACCTACCCATTCTCATCCTGTACCCCGAGCCCCCATTAGGTCTGCGTTAAGGGCTTCTGTGCATCCACACATCACTATTTACATCACTCATATCGTTTACACAGCTTCCATGCTTATTTGTTTGCACACCTGTTTTAGCCAGGAAGCAACATAAAGATAGAGAGATTTTGAGAACTTCCTTCTCCTACATAGACTCATTTCTATAATAGCAGCTCTTTCTATACCTATAGTTCTCCTTTGTAGCACTGACAAGTGTTTTGGTAATGACTTATTTGGTGTTTGCTTTTGTTTTCTGCTGTTGGCCTCAAAAAGTTCTATCTTGTTTATTGCTGGAATTCTAGCACCGTGACGTATGTATATGCTCAGCGCATGTTTGTGTAATGATTGACAGGCAGGACTTGAACCTATTTTGTTCTTCATAATGCTGGTGCCTTTAAAGCAATGGCCTGGGCCATTACAGATACTCAGTGAAGATTATTTGAATAAAAGCAAGTGAAGCTCCTCATAAAAATCTTCTAACATGCATAATATTAGAAGTATTTTTAAGGGTAAGCAAATAGATACCGAGGAGATGAAGAGCACCCAAGGTGCTCTGCAAGACAGAGGCAGAAACAGAATTCTTCTGACCCTAGTGCTTGTTTCCCGTTTGCAAAATGTGCAGTCTTAATGAGCAGGCTGATTTGACAGGCGTCATGTAGTTTAGTGATTGTCAAGCTTTAATGTGCATGTGAGACACATGGGAATTTTGACAAATGCAGATTATGAGTCAATAGTCTGGGGTGGGGCCTGTGATTCTGCATTTCTAACAAGTTCTCAGGGGATGCCCGTGCTACACTTTCAGTAGCAAAGATGATGACAGCCCACAGATTAATTTTCCTATCGTATATACCTATAGCTTCAACAGAGAAATAAAGTAGAAATAAAGAAGAACATTAACTAATATAAAGACTTCTTATTAAGGGAGGGAGTATGTAAGCAAGATTAGTTATCTAAACTGATGAAATCCAATGGATAATTGTTCAACTCTCTATTTAATTTTGCTTCTGGGAGGAAAGGGTCTGTAAGTCTGAAACCAGGCCTTTGCTTTTGTTTTATCATCAGTAAGAAGTTGAAAACAACACAATTTCAGGCAAAATGAACTATACATTTTTATAATGGACATCTTCTTTGGTGGTACAGTTGCGTTATCTTAGGATGGGTTCCCTGAGAAACATTCTGAGACCTGGATTTGTCTGTGGGAGGTTTACCGGGGAATGAGGGAAGCAAGATGGATACAATGCAATTGCAGCAGAGCTTCAGCTGACCCTATGGGGAGGTCTGGAACTGAGATGGCCCTCAGAATTGTCCCAAATCAAGGCAAGCAGACAAGGTCTTTATACTCTTACACTGACCAGTCATTGGGTGCAGACTGCCACCTCCGGGAGGGGTGTAACTTGGATGGGCCACTTTGACCAAGGGTGTGATTCACAGAGAGGGACTTGGCAGGGAGCCAGTCAGCAGCCCTTACTCCCAGAAGCTGGGGGAATGGGAACCCTAGCAAGGTATCTGGATGGGCTCCACAGCTTCTCTTATGCACCTTGTTCCTAGAACTCAGGCAATTCTAAAAATATGTTCAGCACTATCTCTGAGTTTTGTAAACTTTGGCTCTGTAGATTCCCCAGAGAAACAGGGTAGGTTTTTTGATGCAAAGAGCTGGAAGGCATTAGAAAACAAGGCGGACAGGGAGAATGAAGTAGAAAGACAGCAGTATTCTACCACCTAGAACTATAGCTAGCCCTATCCAGAGCCCTCTGAAATAATTACAAATGCAAAAATTTCATTTAACTCACAACATGCCCATTGAATCCATTCACATATCTGCTCCTTATACTTTTCTAGCTTTATCCTTCTCGGTTTCTCCATTATAAAATGCAGGGTTTCAAAGAGATGATCTATAAAATCCCAGACAGTTTTAATAAAATTCTGATTATGTAACTCTTTCTCCTTCTAAATCCCTTCCCTTATCAACTGGCTCAGAGAACAGAAACTTGACCTAATCCAAATATGTTTTTTTGCCCACAAACATCTATTCCAAGAATCAAGAAATACCTAAAAGGGAAAAGGAAGAATTGGAATTAATGTGGGTCTTTTTAAATTTAAAATTAAAAAATTAAAGAATATTTTAATTTTATGGAAAATTTAGAATATAGAGAAAAGAACAAAAATATGACTATCTTAACAAATATGTTAATATTTAATTGTACTTCTATTTTCTACTTTTTATATATAATTGTAATCATATAGTTATGCGAGTTTGCAGCCTATTCTTTTCATTTAACATTGACTATCCAAAGCATTCCCACATGTATTGAATATTTTTTGTAGTATTTAGATATCTTTATAACATGTTACACAGAAAGTAAGTTAGAATTTACTTAATGCTTCTAATTTGGGAAATTTTTCTTATTTCTATTTAAATTTTTTTTTTTTTTTTGCTGAAGAGATACAGCTTTGTCCCCAATTTTTTCCTGAAATTTGGATATGTCTTAGGATAGAGTCTCAGAAGTGGGAAATGAAGCAGGTTTCAAGGTCAAGGGAAAGCAATTGAGATGATCAGAGTAACAGAAGAAACGAAGCCTAGAAAGATATCATTTTATCAGCAGGGCTGCCTTGTTCTCTACATCTGTTTGAGGATGACATTTATTAATGACAAGACCACAATCTCACTCTTTTAGAAGGTCCAAGATTACCAGTAAACATAAAAAAATTAATAGAGGCAAAAAGGAAGAAGGAAGAAAGGGAGGAAGAAAGTGCAAAGGAATGAACTAACCTGGATTATTTTTACACATTTATGTGTCTTGTAAATTAATTTTCTGTTTTCTCCTTTACCTCATTTGGGGAGAACATAATCCAACAATATTACTTTATATTCTACTTTTGCAAAAGTTTTTGTGTAATGAACAAGGAGGCAGGTTATGGAAGTCATTCTACACCCCAGGCAGAATATTATTATTCTAATATGTGGTTTGGAACTGGGGTGTGAATTTCTCCTTCATTGGAGACAGAGGAGAATGGAATGTTATTGCTCATTTGGGAACACAATTTTAGGAGAAGAATGATCAACTTTTCAAAACAAAACTTCTTCCACTACTAAAAATCAAAAAAAAAAAAAAAAAGAAAAGAAAAGAAAAGGGCAAACTCTTAGATTTCATTTTATGTTTTTTAAATCAAAACTTCTTCATGTTCTACTAAGCTTTTTTTTTTTTTTTCAGTATATCTATGTCCCTATTTCTCAGTTCCCAGTTTCTTTTCCTCTTTGTTTCTATTTGGCAAGGGTGACTAGATAACCTTTGAAAAGAGTGTAGGAAAATTTCCAAGGTGCCTAGCTGTGGATAATTTCATGGATTCCCTCTGCCTAACTGGTATAAATAACAGGTTAAATCCAGAGCCACTGGGTAATGCCTAATTGCTTTTTGGCATAGTCCAACCAAAGTGTAAGCACTACTAGCTGGATTTGGACGTTATATTCATGGATGAACTGTTTTTTCTTCATAAATGTTTTCAGTGCACGTCAGTGCAAGTCAGCTTAGAGAAGTAAAATCAGTATTGAAAAAAAAATATATATATAGTGGTCAATTATTGCTGCCAGTAATCATCCAATCATTGACTTCGTCACACCATTGCTCTTAGAGGGATAGTAGGCTTAGGTGGGCTAAGAAAAGCAGGGAGCATGATTGTGAATTTTTTTTCAGCAGCTGCAGATAACCTTCTTTGTGTTGAGCACTTAATCTCTCAGAGTTTCAGTTTATAACTCTGTAAAAATGAGTACAGTACAGCAATACTTAACTGACCTCTGAAGTGATTTGGTGGAGTACTAATAAAAATTATGGAAAACAAGTATCAAGTGCTAGACAAACATTTAAGGATAACTTTATCCTATTTAATGGTTTCGAGTCCTGGACTTTTTTTTACTTTCTGAATGACCTTTTTCTTTCTCTGCACACAAAGTACAGTGCCTCAGCAAGACTCGCTGAACATTTGTGTTGGAAATACCTGCTCCTCTTCTTTGATGCTCTCTGTCTGCAGCCTATAACATGCCTGTGAATGATCTAATTCACTATTACAAAACTCTCAGGAGCTTACGTTTGCAATAGAGCAAGTAGCACAGACACAACTACCCTCAGACTTTGCTATCCATATGAATAAATCTAGAAAAAAAATACTCAATACTGGTAATAGCACATTTTAAATCATTTGGACTCTAGAAAATGCTTGTTTCTGAAGCTATCATTGATTCATTCATCCAGCAATTGTATATATTAAGCTTACTCTTTGTATTGCCTGCTTTTCAGTTTTGGGAATTAAGGATCTAACAGTAGAGAAGTGAGTTCTTTGTTCTTAGTTGGACACATATACAGAAACAAGTAAACAAATTATACAATAATGTCAGTACTTAGACCCATAAGTACTAAAAAGATAGTAAAATAAGATAGTAAAGTAGGAAACCCTATGAAAGGGAGAGATACCCTATGAGTGGAGAAGGAAGGCTTTTTGAGTAGTGGCAGCTGCTCTAAGACCCGAATGATATGCAAACATAAGCCATCAGATGAAAAATGTTCATCTGCCGCCACCACCACATGTATCCACCTCATGAACTCTTCCCCTCCCTGCTGCTATTGATGAACTCTCCCTGCCTGTCTCCCTCACTTGTCAACTGGATTCCATCCTCTCTTTCCTACTCAAGGGGATTGCAGGGCAATTATTTCCTTGCTCTACTGCAAAACCAAATTTTCACATGCTAATAGTTCATTCCCACTGATACCTAAGCACACTGTAATTTTTTACTGTCTTGAAAAATACTCTAACTCTACATCCCTCTCCCATTACCAACTCATTATCCACTCCCCCCCTTTTTTTTTTTTTTGAAAGTTTCCCTGTTTGTGTTTACATTCTGTTTTGGAGCCACTCCAATCACACTTTCACCCTCACTACTCATTACCAGCTCTTATCGAGGTCACTGATAATCACAATGTTGACAAAGATAGTGGCCAATTATCTAAACCTGAACTATCAGTGGTAGTTAACACAGTTGATCACCCTCCTTGAAATATCTGTTTCAACCTAAAATACAGGATACCATGCTGTGGGGATTCTCACCCCCCTCACTGCCTGCTCCCTCTCATGTCCTCGGACAGCTTCCTCTCATTTTCTCCAGAAGCTGGAGTTCTCTGTGACTCGGCCCACACACTTTTACTCTTGTCCAACTCTATTCCACCGCTTAGGTGATTTCATGGATTTAAATCCCCTCTCTACATTGCTGACTCCCTAATCTTTCTTTCCAGCCTGGAGGCCCGAACTCTTTTATCTAAATGCTTGCCTGGTATGTCCAAATGCAAGTCTAATAGTATCTCAACATGTCCAAAAATATCCCTGCAGCCTTAGAAAATAATTTGTCTTTTTGACCAAAAGGGGAAACATAAGAGAAAAAACAGTTTTGTGGGAGAAATTGAAACATTCAGTTTTGGATCACTGTCCCCAGGGTCATTAGGCATGTTGGGCAAAATTTCAAGACTATTAAGGCCAGAATTAAAGAGTTAGGGAAACACTTCTGATTTTCAGAGCCTTACAACTGTCAGAGATATGGATTTTGTTCTTCCCCTGGCCATCTAGCAGTGTGATCTTGGGAATCTAGAAAAGAACAAAAGCATTTTGGGGTGTGTCTGTGAGTATGTGCATGTGTCTATATTCCATTTTGAAACAGCTTCTATCATTTGAGGGAAGCAATATATGATGAATAGGTCTACCTAGCCTATTTAGCTATTTATGGTATAGCAAGCAAGCATTTATATCATCTAAGAAATATGAAATTACTTAAGAAGTATTGCTTGAGCTCCACATAATCAACAACATTGTGATAGGTATTGAAAATATCAAATACTATGATGTCATATTTGATATTAAGAAGCTTACAGTCTCTGAGAAGACTTATAAAGCAAATAGTATTATACACAGAATTTATAGTAGTAGATGTTTACCAAATGTGATTAGATATAAACAAGTTTGAGTCCTAAATAATAATAATACTATTATAGGAGGCTATAGTCTTACATTACTTGAAAGATGTAAAATTTGCTATTGTAAGTCAGTTTAACTAAAACATCTCCTAAAATAATTCAACAGAGACAAAAACTGATATGACAAATTTAAATATTCTCTTAATTCATTATAAAAATGAAATTGCTTTTTATCGGTTAGGTTGATACTGAATATGATATTCAATTTGAAAATGTCAGGGTAAAATTCAGAAAATCAAACTTGTAAGGTATATATATCATGAAATTCTAATTAGAGAACTGTTTTGTATTCTATTTCTACAAAACAAAGAACATTAACAGTTTTCTGCATGAACAGATTTAAGGTAAATAAAGAAATGAGAGCTTTGTACATAGGTGAGCTTACTCCTTTTAATTATAATTTTTAAAGGAAAGAGCCAATTAGAGTGCATTGAGCTTAGAAAAACTGAAACACTTGGATACCACACTCATGTTTTCTTTGACGTTTCAAGTCCCCCAAGTTTATGAGCCTAGAACAAACACAATTAAAGTCATTGGAGAGAAACACTTAAGGAGTTATTTTGAGATGAACACAACTTTTAATAAGTCAAAGTTTGATATATTCAGGAAACTTAGCTTCTAGAGACATGTGGTTTTAAAAGGATGAATATACGGAATGAGGAAATGTGAGGCTAGAAAAGTCTGTGGCCATTGACCAGAGTGTGCATTACTCCCATCATCCTTGACACAGGGTTCATGGTTTATATTTACAAAGACCTGGCCACTTGGCTAAATGGAGAATCTGCTGCAAACCATGTACACTGTCTCATTGCTTTTCTGGTGGATTCCTTCAAATGTTTGTTTTCTGGGGGCAACATGCCCTCCTTTCCCCTTTTTCTGCTACTTGTGTGTTTGCAAACAATACTGAACTCTCCTGGAAATAGTTTCTAGAAATGGTTTCTGTACCTCTGAGCCAACAACGAGGACTCTCAACTTTCTGCACTTTCTCGTGTGATAAATGTCTTCCTGGGTTCTCCTTAGAGACTTCCCATCTCTGGTGCTCTCCTGACAGCCCTCTTGACATCTGCTTCAAGCCACTGCTTCCTATCTCAGGAGGGAAGCGGAGCGTTTTGATTTGTAAAAGGGTGCTTTTCACTGAAGCCAGAGGGTTTTTTTTTTTTTTTTGTGGCTTTCGTATATAATCTTATCTGTCTCTGGAAATGTGATCTGCATGATGGATGTGAACAAATGAGTTCAGGGATCTGTTCTTTTTTCTCTTTGGTTCATCAGTTTTTCCACAGCTGACTGGGAAATTTGCAGATTTCTACAGAGCTGATGCTTTCAGTGGAAAGGAAGAAGTGGGTCCCAGGTTGTCGCTGGCTGGAAGCCTGTAGTGGACCAAAAGTTCCAGTAGATGTTGGAAATGCGTAATATAAGAGAACAGCATTGTCCTCTAAGGGTTAGGCTTTTATTGAATTGCCATTTGTCTCTCACTGTCCCTGTCTCATCTCTGTCTAAACCTCTGTTTCTGAAATAGTGTCCTTCCTCTCTTTTGTCCCAGAGAGCCGCAGTCAAACATCATGAAAAATCGTTGGGAGCTAAAAATGCCTTTAACGGAGAGGGCTCATCAGCAGGGGTCCAGGATTTCAGATCTTTGCCAGGAAGTGGCTTCAGACGCTTGGAGCCTGAGGATGGAAAACCCTAACCCTTGCTGTTGCTTCAGATTCCAGCTAGTAGGAACAGAGTTCCCATAAAGCAGAGCTGAGGTCACTGGCAGAGTGCAAAGGGTTAAACTGACATGACGGGAATTGGACAGTGTGCACGGCTGGTCCCATCTCAGAAATGAGGTCATTAACAAGTCCCACTCCAAGTCTCTCTTTCATCCTTGCGACTTTCTGTGCTTAATTGTACATTATCTTTCCTTTTCTCACTTTCCACTTTGTGTGTGTGTGTCTCAGTGTCAGTGAAGCGATTCAAAGAAAACACTGAGCTCCCACTGTAAAAAACAAAACAGCAGTGCTCAGTGCCGATGAGGGCTCGCTCACGCCAGGCACTGGAGCTGGTGACATTATGGGGCTTGTTAACTTCCAATCTTCTTCATTTTACATTTTTTTGTGATACATTTTACAGAAACCAACCTTGGGGAGAGAAGGGCCAGTTGCCTCTTTATTACACTGAGGAAGAGCCACATTAGCGTTCCAGTCTATATATTATGAAATTAAGTGGATACCCTTGGGGTTAATTCCTTGTTGTAATTGTAATGAAAAGAAACAATTTCTAACCCTCCATTTAAGATCTATAACTATTAAAATCCACTAGTCTCAGTGACTCCTGGGGCCAGTCGAGTGCTTCAGCGTGTGTGGAAAGGGCACTCCTACAGTGTCCAATATCAGTAATTTAAAAAATAACCACCTCCAAGGGGGAAAACTAACAAATGAGTTTTCCATTTAGCCCCTCCCTGCTGTTTACCCATGGTGTGTTATATTCATCAACTGTGTGCAGTCATATGCATATTAAAACTATGGGCCTGGGTTCTAGGATTTGAGTTGGATCAGAGGAGGGGAAGAGTACAGCATGATGCTCTTCAGGATGAAGTCTAGAGTGAATCACCATAAAGGATGAAGTTGAAAGAATTGGAGAAAAGGACCATGTTAGAGGAAATCGGCATGTTGCCTGCTCCTCTGTCACCTCCAGAGCCTCTTCTGTTTATCTTAGAGTGCTTTTCACACGGGCTTTCAATTGCAAATGATACATATTTTGCTTTCTAATATCTAGTCTGCAATAATTCGGTTTATTGTTAGCGGCAAAAAAATGTTCATTGTGCATATGACATCTGATTTAATTTCTTCATTACAGCTATTATGGCCACTAAAATACCAAATTTACGAGTGTATTATCATCTGACACAGCGTAAATCACTGGTTGGTACACGCACAGGGGATGATGACAATAATTCAAAATAAAAGAAAGGGATGTTTCAGTTTATAATAGAGTTGGTGTGTGAAAAAGACTTTGTGAGGCTTCTAAGATTTCTGGTGGGAGTTCTTTTTAATAAATGTATTTGTTCAGTTGTGGCTGACACGATCATAGCTCTTTTATTTCTCTCCTTTCACTCATCGTAATATGAACTGCTTCAGAAGAAAGGAAAAGCAGTTGCATGCTTGACAGAAAAAGAGCAAACTAAGAAATAATTGTTGTATTAAAAAAATTTCCATTCCATTGCCTCAGGAAATGTGATAAAAGGTTCTATTTAGAGATGTTTTTTCATAATGCATCACATTGTATGTCATAACTTATTGGGAAAAAGTTTTATTTTGGGTGAATAGTTCCTGTTAATTCATGCAGCATAGCTCCTGGTGACTTTATGTGTGTGTGTGTATCTTAGAATGCATGTGAAAAGCCATTATTCCTCTGCTGTTCTTGTGCCATTTGCTAATCTCTGCAATCCCAAATTCGACTCTTACGTAGTAATTTCAGAAATGCCAGCGGAGCGCTGGTAATGGCCCGTCATGCTTAGGTCACTGGCTTGTATCCAAACCAGACAGGTGGTTGGAGTGAAATTAACAGGCCTATCTCAAGTCAGTTCTCAGCTTCCTTGGTCCACTCAATGAAAACATTTCCCCAGTTTCACAGCTGAGCTTCCCACTCATCTGTAACTGGCCACTTTGGAGAGCAGAAGATTCTGAGATACTCATACGTGACTATGGCAGTAGAGGGGAGAACTGTTTTGCATTGAAGACTACTTGGGACTATCTAACTCCTGATATAATTTTTTCATTTTTAACTTTTCATTTTGAAATAATTTTAGACTTATAGAAGATTTGCAAAACCCGTATAGGTAGTTTGCATATACCCTTTGCCCAGCTTCCCCTAATATTAACAAATTACATAACTATAGTACAATGATCAAAACCAGAAAATTAAAATTGCTACAATACTATTAAATGAATTATAGTTTATTCGAGTTTCTTCAAATTCAAGATTATTTGAATTTTGCCAGTTTTTCCCTTAATGCCTTTTTCTTCTGTTCCAGGATCCAATCCAGGAATCCACATTGCATTTGTTGTTATTTCTTCTTCGTCTCCTCTAATCTGTGACATATCCTCGGTCATTCCTGGTCTCAGTCTCTCAGCTTCAATTTGTCTAATATTTTCTCATCACTGCATTAAGATTATGTATTTTCAGCAAGAATATTAACAGAGATGAAGCTGTGTCCTCTGTGCATCGCACGCAGAGTACAGTGTATGTGCTGGAGGTGAGTCTTATCATTAGTGATGCCGACGCGATGACTTGCTTGAGGTAGTGTCTGCTGGGTTTCTCTATAGTGAAGTTACTATTTTTCCCGATCTAGTAGTTTTAACATTCAAAATTATAAGGCCTTTGCAAGGAGGTATGTATTTGTGTGTATATTTCAAGGAGGAAAAAGGAATAGACACCTTTCTCTCTAAGTTGTGCTGTTAAGTAAGTCTGAACTTATTACATTTTTTTCTACAATCTTCATTTTGCTATCTAGTTAGTATTGAAGGTGTTTGTCTTAGTTTGGGCTATAATAAAGTATAGGTTGGGTGGCTTATAAACAAAAAAAATTTATTTTTGAAGTTCTGGAGGCTGGAAGTCTGAAATCGGTGTACCAGCATGGTTGGGTCTGGTGAGGCCCCTGTCCTGCATGCAGACTGCCCACCTCCTCAGACCATCATGTTGAGGGTTAGCATTTCAAAATATGAAATTTAGAGAGACACAAACATTCAATCCATTGCAATGCTCAAATAGTTGAAGTAAAATCATCCTTGGTGCTGTGATCCTACAACCATAACTGTAATGTTGGACCGTGAGAACAATGTAAGCTTGTGGTCTAGGTTTATAGACATGTGGGTCAGTGGTAGATATTGGCATTAATTGCTGGATAAGGCAGAGAAGTGAAATTTGGAGTACAATTTGAACTGTATTCCTGAGATCATTTTTTTTCTCTCTAGAAAACTTGAAATTTAATTTTAAAAAGAGACAGTTTTACCTTTGAAGTTTCTATGTTCTTTTTAAAAAAATTTTTTAAAAATTTGAATAGATTTAGGGGGCACCAGTGGTTTTTTTGCTATATGGCTGAATTGCATAGTGAAGAAGTCTAGGCTTTTCATATACCTGTCACTTGAATAGTGTACATTGAATACAAAAGGTAATTTTTCATCCCATACCCCCTAGTCTCTGCCCCCTTCTGAGTCTCTAGTGTCCATTAAGTCACTCTGTATAAACATGGACACCTATTGCTTAGGTCCCACTTGTAAGTGAGGACATGTCGTATTTGGTTTTTGTTCCTAGGTTACTTCACTTAGAATAATGGCCTCCAGTTCCATACAAGTTGCCTCAAAAAACATTATTTCATCTTTTCGATGGCTGAGTAGTATTCCATCATATATATCCCATTTTTTTAATCCACTCATCCATTGGTGAGCATGTAGGTTGGTTCCGTATCTTTGCAGTTGTGAATTTTGCTGCAATAAACATATAAGTGCAGGTGTCTTTTTTATAAAATGACTTCTTTTCCTTTGGGTAGATACCCAGTAGTGGGATTGCTGGATTGAATGGTGGATCTACTTTTAGTTCTTTGAGAAAGTGTTCTACTAATTTACATTTCCACCAATAGTGTGTAAGTGTTCCCTTTTTACCACATCTATGCCAGCATCTATTATTTTTTGACATTTTGATAACAGCCATTCTGACAGGGCTAAGGTGGTATCTCACTGAGGAGTTAATTCACATTTTCTTAATGATTAGTGATGTTGAACATTTTTCATATGTTTGTTGGCCATTTGCTTCTCTGTTCAAGTTTTTATAGAAACTCAGAGAAATGCTCTCAAATGAGGTTACATCCACAAGATCACATAGTTAATACAACTAAAGTTACATTTATCAGGATGAGCAAAAATTTTCTTCTTTTTGGACTAGACTACTGAAAAATCATGATTTTCCCTAATGTTTACTGTTTCTGCTAGGTTATATATTCTTTGCCTTTGTGGTACTATTGACATCCTCAAGGCCAGCAATCAGTGAAATCCATCCAACCACTGAACAAAGATCCTTTGGAGAGCAGCTAACAGGTTATGAGACAGATCATTCCTGCCTCTGATATTCTGCCAGATCCACTGTATAGGAGACTTTAGGTATCTAAAGGCTGCCCATCTTTCATTCTTGATCCTTTTATTCAGGGCATAATATTTCTGACGTGTATTTTAGCTATTGGAAATTGTCTCAGCTTCCAAAAACTAGGGCTACAAAGTTCTGCAATTTTTATGACTGCTTCCTGTTCCTCAGTGTTCTTTTATAAAAAAGTCTTTAGATCTTCTTAAATGAAACTTTTGATAAATGTACTTTTATATTGAAGTTTAATCACTAGCATGTATTTTATATTAACCCCCCCTCTCCCTTCAGGTATTCATGGCTGATATGGAAGTATATTATCGTTTATGAGGTTTTTAAAGTTGAGCCTACTTCAGGATTCCTTTTTCCTGATTAAGGAGTCCAGGTGAATAGTAAGTCATATTCAGAGTTTATGACTAGTGATTATCTTGAACAGTGTTGCGAATAACACATGTTAATGCAAGCAGAATTACATTTGACCTTTGAACAACACGTGGGTTAGGATGCTGACACCTGTGCAATCAAAAATTCATGTATAACTTTTTATTCCCCCAAACTTACCTACTAATAGCCTACTGTTGACTGGAAGCCTTACTGATAACAGTCAATTAACACATTTTCTATGTTATATTTATTATGATATATACTGTATTTTTATAATAAAGTTAGCTAGAGAAAAGAAAATGTTATTAAGAAAATCACAAGAAAGAGAAAATATATTTACTATTCCTTAGGTGGAAGTTATAAAGGATCGTTATAAAGGTCTTCATCCTTGTCATCTTCAAGTTGAGTAGGCTGAGGAGAAGGGTTGGTATTGTTCTTTCAAGGGTGGCAGAGGAAGAGGTGGAGGATGTGGAAGGGCAGGCAGCAGAGGCCGGCACGCTTGGTATAACTTCTTTTGTTGAAAAAAATCTGTGTATAAGTAGAACTGTGTAGTTCAAACTCACATTGTGCAAAGCTCAACTATACTCTTTCCCATAATTCTTGAGTGGTTTAATTCCTCATATTGATGGTCATCAAGTTTCCTCAGAAATGCTATTGTCTAAGTAACTCTGTGGATTTATGGACAATTTAAGAGAATAAAAAGTCTCAGAAAGGAATATTGCTGGCTAAGAATAAATTGAGAAATTTAGGACTTTTCAATTTGTGTTATAATCTCTGTAAGAGTTTATAAATTAGAACATATCTTCTGGACTTGTCTCTGAACACAACTTGTTTGACCTTTAAATTGGCCACTCCATTCAAGAAAAACAAGTATTTGATAATTATGTTTTTCTAGATTGGCCAACTATGTGAAATAAGATTTTGCCCACTGTACATCAGACACTGGCCACCAAATCTATAAAATTGGGAGAGCTGAATCCTTTTCCTATGCAAAGGTATCTGTATTAGTCAGGGCTCTCCATTAAAAACAGAACTGAGAGGAGATATATATACATACAGAGCTGTATTATAAGGAATTGGTCCACATGATTACAGAGGCCGGCAAGTCTTAAAATCTGCAGGGTGAGTCAGCAAGCTGGAGATCTACGAGATCTGGTTTAGTTCCTGTCTGAGTCTGAAGGCCTGAGAACCAGGAGAGCCCATGTTGTAGTTCTAGTCTGATGGATGGCAGAATCAAGACCGAGGAAGAGCTGATGTTTTACTTTGAGGCCAAAGGTGAGAAAAAAGCCAATATCCCAGTTCAAAGGCTGTCAGTCAGGAGGACTTCTCTGTTAACTGGGGGAGGTTCAGCTTTTTTGTTTTATTCAGGCCTTCAACTGGTTGGATGAGGCCCACCCTTATTATGGATAGCAATCTTCTTTATTCAGTCTACTAATACAAAGTTTAATCTCAACCAAAAATACCCTCACAGAAACATCCAGAATAATGTCAGATCAACTATCTGGGCATCCTGTGGCCCAGTCAAATTGACATATAAAATTAGCCATCAGAGTTTCCAAAAGGGTGGGAAATTTTAAAGTGCTTAAAAACATTACATTTTACCAATTATGAACTCAATCCTATTAGTACTCCTTTTTTTTTCTTTTTTTTTAACGTTAGAATATGTGATAGGGTTCAGATCACATCAGTAGTTGAAAAATCAATGAAGGGCAAGATATCTGCTTCTTGCTCTACACAAATCTCAAAGGCTAATGCAAGCATTGCTCTGCTTTATGAAAATTCCAGAGGCAGGGTATCTGGAGATCTACAGTCTATGATACTTTCTAGTTTATACCTCCTTCCCAGGGTGTTCCTGTATTCTTAATGCACCATGTTTGTGTTGTAGCTCTCTCTGCTGCCTGGATGTCTTCTTGTGTCCAGCTTGTGAGAGATGCCCTCGGCATCTTCTCTGTAGTCACAGTCTCTCCCTGTGACTCTATCAGCTCATGTCGCTGCTTCATTGTCATTCTGTTGGCATCTAAGGAGAGGACACCATGGATCCTGTACCTAAATGCTGCAGAAATGATGATTAGAGGGAGAAGTGTCAGTGAGTCACTGTGGAAAATGATTTTTCTGTAAGTAATAAGGAGAAGTGTGTTGTTGAAGATTATAAACCCAACCATAGCATTAGGACCTTGACTATTTAAAGTATACATGGCAGTTTTCAAAAGAAGAGATGAACTCAGTGGGATTCCTGGTTGTTATGCATTCAATTTTAAATGGGTTTCTGAGGAGAAAAAATACCATTTGGTTACCATTTAAAGTTTAAGGTGCTAAGGAAAAGAAATTTTATTTGTGAATGCTCAAACTTCTGAATATTTTGCCTATATTTTCTACATTTTACTTCTATTACCCTTGTTGATCAACTTATCTTCTACTTAGAGTCCTTTATTAGTGATTATTTTAGAGCATTAAAAACCATATTCCCACAGTCCTACCACACAATTAAACACAATTAACTTCTCTTTATAATCCTAGATAAAATTTATTTGTATTATGTATATTTCTACATAGCTGTAATAAAAACTCGTATATTTTTGACACATCAATTCTTAATATTTGCCTCCATTGAATGAAAGTCTTCCTTCTTCTTCCTTTGGAAAAAACTTCTATTCTATTTCTAATCTTTGTCCAACATAAGCCATGATTATATGGTAAAACTGGTGTATATGATAAGCAAACAGTTTCTCAGTTTCTTCCACTATTTCAGTAAATATAAAGTGATGAATCTGTTGTTATAAAGGCAATCAAAATCCTTTGACAGACTCATTCAAATAAGAAGATTGTGGAGATGAGCAAAGTGATAGGCTTATAAAATAGTATATATATGAATATATATAATATAAAATATGCATTTTAAAATATACTCTTGTGGAAAATAAGTCAGATGCTGTGGTACTTTTTCATTCAGCCTTTGGGAGTGGCCATTTTAATCCTATTTGAATAAAAAATTAAGTCTTTTAGAATAATCTTTTAGTAAGAAATATGGCAAATTCTGTATTCTGTTTTTAAGACAGTGCAGTTTGCATGACAATTGCTAAACTCCCCAGGAGCAATGATGTTTGTGTGTTTAGTGAAGAAAGAGAGATATGTTAATGCCTTTAAATTGGCAAATATATTTTAAGTAAAACAAATTTCGATTTTGGAATTTGATGCCAGAAGATATCATTGAAGGTGAAAACATATGACCAAGACTGATGTCTGTTTTGAGGCCCTGAAGTTTTAAAATCCTAATGCTTCCTGCATAAACTGAGCTCTGAGAGGGGAAAGGAAGGAATTATCCCTTCTTGATACCCTAGAGTACTGCACTATCAAGTGCATTATGGTGGTTTTATACCTTCTCAAGAGGATCATTAGGCTATTTCTCTACCACAATTTTTATGTTTTTTAATGTACCTCAGTGTGGAAGGAATATCTAATTAACCCATTTATAAGGATCATAAAAGATTGTTTTTCCTCTTTAAATTATGTTATAAGAAATGAATCTTCTCATAGCTTTATTGCTGGATGTGTTTTTAAGATTTTTATGTTTTCTTTTGTGAAACATTTATTTTCTCTTAAAAATATTAGTCATTTTTCTTGTCCTTTTTCATTGAGGAAAAAGGATCAATGTTAAGAGTCAATTGAGAGGAGAGCAAGCTCCCAAATTATCTCTTATCTCCAGATACAACAAATTTAACCTTAAATCTACCTACGAAGTACAGTACCAACTATAGCAGGAGTTTCCGACTCACAACTGAAGGTGACTCTCCATAGCTACAATGTAAGAGAATTTCTAAAAAGGTTTAGAAGTTCTAAATTGGCAGTAAGCTAATCATGTAAAAGACCTATTCCCTTTCTAATTCTGCCTAAAATGCTTGTTTTATTCCCATGATATAATCACATTGTGTCCCCTAAGAAATTAACTTTCTGCTATTAATTTTTTGAGTAACTGTATTATCAAGTGATGGATAATGTGAAAATATACATGCCTGCTAGGATGGTCAAGTTATGCTGTAATAACAAACAACTCAAATTCTGACTGGCTAAATCCATCAAAGTTTATTTCTCTCCTAATGCAGAGCAGCAGAGAGCTCTCTGCTCACTGAAGTTACTCAGGGACCTAGAATATGGAGGATCTATCTCAACTATGTTTCTGCTACCACCATGGCATGGGGAAGGGAATGCAGTGAATTTGCCACTAGCTCTTAAATCTTGCATCTGAAAGTGATGCATTTTATTTCTTCTCACATTTCATTGGACAGAGCAAGTCCTAAGATTACGCTTAACTTCAAAGGAGACAGGAAACCAAGAAATATGATGAGCAGTATTAATGACTATGATCGTGTAATATCTATATGTGTGTGTGTGTATGAGCATGAATCTGTGATAGAAAACAATCTGGCTTGGGTAAGATAGAGCTAGGATTGTGATGGAAATAAACTGCAGACAAATTCCATGGTCTGTAGAGATTAAATAATTTTAAATAATTTTAGATTTACAGAAAAGTGTGAAGATATTACTGAGAATTCCCATATACTCCACACCTAGTTTCCTCTGTTATTATAGCTTATATTTGTATGACAATAATCCAATATCGAGACATTATTTTTAACTAAATTCCCTACTTTATTCAGATTTTCTTAATTTTAACCTAATATACTTTTTCTGTTCCTAAATCCCACCCAGGAAACCACATTACGTTTAGTGGTGACATCTCCTTAGCCTCCTCTTGGCTATGAGAGCTTCTCACATTTTGCTTGTTTTTGATGACCTTGATGGTTTTGAGGAATACTAGTAAGATGTTTTAGGGAGTGTTCTTCAAATGGATGTTGTCTGATGTTTTGCTAATGATTAAACCAGAGTTATGGGTTTTTGGGAGGAAGACCACAGAGGTAAATTGCCATTTTCATTACATAATATCAGTGGTATATGATATCAGTGATTTATCACTATTGTTATTGACCTTGATCAGTTGGCTGAGGTAGTGTTTGTTAAGTTTCTACCCTATAAATTTTCTCTTTTTTCTACCTTTCCATACTGTACCTTCAGAAGGAGATACTATGAGCAGGCTACACTTATGGAGTGGGGAGTTATGCTTCATTTTCTTGAAGTGGTTGCATCTACATAAAATTATTTGGAATTCTTTTGCATAAAAGCTTTGTGACTTTTCTCCAATTTTTTAATTTATTCAATCATTTATTTATAGTAATATGGACTCATATATATTTACTTCATGGTTTGCGTTATAATCCAACGCTACTTAAATTTCTTTTTTTTTTTTTCAAATGTTCTACCTTTGGCCATTGGGAACTCCCTTGGTTTGAGTCCAGGAGTTTGAGACCGGCCTTGGCTATATAGCGAGACTCTTATCTCTACAACAAATAAAAAAAGCATTAGCTGGGCATGATGGTGTGCACCCATAGTCACAGATACTGGGGAGGCTGAGGCAGGAGGAGCCTAGGGGTTGGAGGTTTCAGTGAGCTATGATAACATCACTACACTCTAGTCTGGAAAACAGAGTGAGACCCTATCTTAGAAAAAAAAAAAAGATACTACTATAATTTTTTCTTTGTATCTCCTTACCTTCTAGCACAGTTGTAGAGATTAATCCTCTAGAAAGCTGAGTTCTCAGCCCAAATGTTCCATCTGTTAAGATAATTTTGATAATTTCATATTTCCCTTCCCATTTTATTGCCTGGTATTTACTTTCGAAGAAATACAGGAAAATGTTAAAACGCCTGTCAGATAAGTTTGTTATTTAAAACAGGCACTAACTTGAAGTACAGTGAACAACAAAAATCCTTTTTCTACAAGAGATTCCAGTTTCTGAAAGGGAAAAGATGCGCAGTGCTGAGTTAGGTTGGCTAAATCAGTCGTTTCTGCTCTAGACTATCTGCTAGCAGCAGTAGTTGTAGGAATAACAACCCAATGGCTCCTCCAAGGTTGGGCACATTCTCAGGAAAAGGGAACCTAATCTACATTAAGATATTAAGTACACTGATGACTTTTTTCCCAATATTTCCTGGTATTCTTCTTTTAATTTATCTTCTATATAAGGTACCTCAGTAGTGCAATTAAATAGATTATTCATACTAATGATAATCAGTTTTATATTTGCTCTGGAAGGCTAAGGTTTTTAAAAAATCATTCCACCATTTTCCTCATGTGATTCCAGTGGAGTGCAATCTCAATCTCTCTCTGTTTCTGTCTCTCTCTTTCTCATTCTCTTTGTTACAAAGAATCTAATTGCTAGAGCTGTTCGTAAATGAAAGGCTCTTTATTAAGTATGCACTTCAACTGCAGTTTGGTTTTGTTGCCATATCATGGACTGTCACTGTCAGCTTGGGTCATAAAGCCTTTGGATAACTGGTAGACAGTAATCACCACCAATCTGGGCTGTTTTAATTGTCAGTTCAGGCCTAGAGAGCTCCAACTTGCTTTCCATCTGCCATCAGATATCCTTAGGCATGGGACTAGCACTGCTATTGGAATACATAATTTCTTGTGCAAAAATATTAGAAGTATACCAAAGGGGCATGAGATAAAGTGACTCGTATTTTAACTGAGATAAGGGACATTGAATGGACACAGTGAGGAATGGTCAAAACCAGTTGGGTTCCTTGTTTACAGGCAAAATAGTTCAAAACTACTTCACACTGGAGAGTACTCTTGGAATTCGGTGAGATGGGACAAGGGCCAAGAATAGACTCTCAGGCCTGCAAGCAAACATTTCTGGAGAGATTTATTCTTCCATGTGTGCTATAGAAAAGCAAAGTGAAAGTGGCAGAACATGCAATATCAGTTGGTTTCTTCCATCGCTGAATCCCACATCATTAAGGGCCTCGAAAATGAAACAGCGTTTTAAATTGGTTGCTAGTTTGTGCTTGTAGCCAGCGCAGAGAACAAAGGTTTTGGGCAAATGTGTTCTTGGTGGCATATGCTGCCTTGTAAGAGGGTTGATGTTTTCTAAACCAGATAAAAATTCTCTGTGGCCACCTGTGCCATATGCCATTCCCAATCCCTTCAGCTCCAGGACCACTTTAGCAGCTACAAAAGACCTCTTTACTACCATTGGAATTCAAAAGACTTGAAAGGCCTCCAGGAGGCACTGTAGAGAATCTGCAGTTAGAATTAAACACCTTTTAGTTGAGGAGAACCAGTTTCACACTGGTCTCTGAACTTGGAAATCTTAGCATTTTTCCCCTGGGAGATGGGGTGTTGAAATCAGATTGCCGAAGCTGTGTTACATGAATGAGAGCTTAAAAAAAGATTAAAGAAGTTTAAGGCAAAGTTCAGATATATCTTTACTATCTTCCTCAGCACAGTGACACAAAGAATTAAATACAGTTTAACAGAAAAATGGAAAAAATGATTTTAATAGAATATGGTCAGAATTTGGGATCTCAAGGATTTTTATCTATATTCCTGAAAGTAGAATATTCTCACATAAAATTGAGAAGTCATTGAAGTTATATTCTTCTATAATGACATTCAGAAAAATCCCTATTTATTTTGACCTGAGAGAAGGAGTTAGGAAAAGACAAATCTCTCCTAGGAACCAATATTTTATTTCACTTTCTTCTTGACTCAAAATCACACTTGATTTATTGTTATATTTACCAGGTGGCTGAGGTTGTTAAAGACCCTGAACTGTGATTGAAGTATCTTTATAATAAATGCAAACTTTATATAAGCTAAATATTTCTAACTGATACTAGTACAACTGGTCTGGAAAAAAACTACTGGAAGGTAAAACCAACCCTTAATGCCTTAGATATGTACCATCAAGGATTTAAATGAGTTTGCTTTCCTGGCACTTACTTTTCAAAATTAAATTAAGACCGAGATGACACTTTAAGACATTGTACTTTGACGGTACTTGGTAGAGGGAAAAAGGGTCCCCCAAGTGCCTAACGTGAAGAGCCCCATGAGATTCTGAGAAATATACTTTTTGAACACTTCAACTTACTAGTGTCTTTTCAGTACTCAATTAGCATAATTTGACACAATTATAGGTATAAACATTTTATAGGCACTTGGTAGCAAGAGTGTGAAAAAAGTGTTGATCTCCATTAGCTTACGTTGGCAACACTCACCTAGTTCTAGCATGACACTTGAATGAGCAGTGAAATATGCTCCATACTATTAATAAAATTCAAAGCGTATTTCATCTTGACACCATATCACAAGTTTGACACTGCGGTTCCTCTCTGAGGAATTTTGAGTCATGGAGACATCCCCTTGCTACATCCCCATCTCAACTAGATGATAATTTGATTCAGACTATTTCAATACATGCCAATATGTGTATCTCCCCTGCAAAGTCGAGACATACACACAGAGGAAAGAAGGTAGAACTGACAGGTCAACATCATTTTTGTGAAGTGGCACCTCAGCAGTTTAAGAACATACTTAAGTATGACTTAATTTTACCAGTTCTCCTTTTGTCATACATTATCAATAGGACCGTCAAGAATATGAAATTGTGTTGGTGGGATTGCAAACTAGTGCAACCTCTGTGGAAAGCAATATGGAGATATCTTAAAGAGATACAAGTCGAAGTACCATTCGATCCAGCAATCCCATTACTGGGCATCTACCCAAAAGAGCAAATGATAGTGTATAAGAAAGACACCTGCACTGGAATGTTTATAGCAGCACAATTCCCAATTGCAAAGATGTGGAAACAACCCAAGTGTCCATCAATACATGAGTGGATTAATAAAATGTGGTATATG
>NW_012153062.1:16251765-16284786 GCF_000956105.1 Propithecus coquereli | reverse complement strand
AAAAAAAAAAAAAGAAAAAAAAAAGAATATGAAATTGAATGAAACAAAGAAATTATTAATTTTAACTGTCTCGATAAGATTTTCTTTTTAATGAATTGCTTTTTAAAATGTCGATAATGGAGGAGGTGGTTTAAACGGCTGTAAAGCATTTCCAAATCCAACAGTGTGGAGATTTGTTGACCTTGATAACTTCATAAAGTGTTTGATTTGTTGTTTTATAAACAGATAGATTTCTTTTTGACTGTGTACTACCTAAAATACTTGAAGAGGAAAAAATAAATGATAAATACAAGAAGTATGGGATAAAGAAACTCAAATATTAAGAAAAAGGGGATAAAACTGGTGAGATGTGATCTTTCTTCGACTGTAGTTTCCCTCATTGTTAATCATTACTTTCAGCTTTCCCAGAATTGAGATGAAGTTCATTTGGTTTGGAATAATTTTACCTGTGATTTAGAAGCTCTGATTAAAATGTATGCCTAATAAAAATAATCTGATTCATCTTAATACTATTGAAAATGGAAAAAAAATTCCCATCTTGGTTAACTGTGCTTTGGGTCAACAGAATTAACCATACTAGTCATTTTAATTTTTAATGATAGTTTCTGATATTTGTATTCACTTTTAGAAATTGGTTTTAAGAGATATATTTTCTTAAATCTCCTATGTACAAGCATTTTGCCAGGACCAGGGTATTTTTCTTCCAATTTTAAATTTATATCACTCAGTCTGATATTTATAATAATAGCATTGTGATAGAGATTGTTTTTATTTAGTACCTCTAAAAGTAAGAAGGGTGAAGTAACATGAATAGCATTTTCTCATATCTGTATAGTTATGTACAATTTTTGAAGTACTTTGGCATATTATCTCAGTTGATATTCACAATAACCCTGTAAGTAGAGAGAACACATCTCAGAATAAATAAAAATGTTTTTTAATAATCAAAAACTAAAATATGCCCTCATAATTTGGACCCTATTATTGACCTTCATCACACATTTGTATATACCTTCTAAGGTGGACACAGTTATTATCCCCATTTTACAGATGAAAACCCTGAGGCTTGGAGTATTTGGATAACTTGATTAAGATCACGAGGTGGTGAGTGTCACAGTTTGAATTTGAACTGAAGTCTCTCTCATCCCAGAGTTCAGGATTTCAACCTTTAACCTGTCACCTTTGAGAGCAGCTCACCCAACTCTTTCATTTTTTAGATAAACTAAGTCCCACAGGAACAAAGCGTTTGGGACCAAATTTCCCAGGCATTTAGTGGCAAAACGAGGGCTTGCGCCTTGATGTTAGGTATCTGACGGTACTGAATTTCTGTGGCTACATTGTTCTCTCAATTGTACAACTCTATACGTGGATCACTGCATAGGTGAAGTAGTTACTTCACTCAAATGTGTTTGATAATTAATGGCAACAAGAGGTGATTTCTTACCTGTGTTTCATGAATGAGATATTTCAGAGCTGACACCAGTGATTTATTCTCTAGCTTAGATAGGATTTGAGCTTGCAGTGATCACTAAGTTGTATGGATCAAATCATACTTTCTAAATGCCATTCCCCTTGATGTGCTATCCCTTTACCTACATTGATCAATGGGCTTCTGGATATAAAGGCAGGATTGGAAGTGGTTTCTTTGATTTCCCTTGATGATTTCAAAGGCATTAAAGGATACCACCCCTTTTGTGGGCCCCCAGGCTAAGGGTGAGAGGATGGCGTACATTGTGATAGCCAGCCAAGGCCAATCCTGCCCTTTCTTTGCTGTTCCTTGAATGAGATTTTGAAACAGAAAGAGACAAAGAGGAAAGGACACACTGTAGAACAATATAGCTTTTAACATCCATGTCACACTTTAGGAAGATCACAGGGGAGCTAAAGCTGAGGGAGGAATAGGGACAATGGCCCTTTAAGAGTGAAAGGTAACAAAAGTAGAGAATAAGGAAGGGAGGACTGCAAAGGGTGAAGAGATGCCAACATGATTACATAGTTCAGTGAGGTCCTCCAAATGCTTTTTTTTCCCATCTCTGTGTGTTTTTTTGTTTTTCTTTTTTTGTATTTTTTTTGTTTTTGCTTTTTTCTGGAAGAGAGTAAGTGACAGCACAGAACTGGTTGGGGGCATTAGTTGCCTCATAATGAGCTCATTCTCAAATGGGATGGGATGATTTTTGCAACTAAAAAGTTTATATCAATGACTTTAAAATAGATGGTGGGCAAGAATTACTTACAGTGTTAGTGGTTCTTAACTATTGATTGACTGATTAATTGGAGTCCATTTTGAAATTCTTATAAAAGCATGGACATTTTCCCTGTGAAAATGAAGATATGCCCATACCCTCAATTTTTAAAAACACATGATCTTAGATTTATGGGAACCCCAGAGGTAGTCCTTGAACTCCAGAATGCTTGGTTTAGACAGTCACACCAGACTTCATAGAGAGAGCAGAGAAAGGGTGGGAAGAGAGATAAGTTTTAGACAGGTAGAAAGATTAAATGTGAGGCTTGTAGAAAGTACTCAATACGATTGGTGAAATAGAATGGATGATTGAGCTTAGGAGTTTTTCCTCCAGCTCTCAGGCTCTCTCCCTCTTTATTGTTCCACTACTTAAAGATTACGTCACCTTGGAAAAGATTTGTGCCGTTCTCCACACACTCTTTCTTTTCCTTTCCCTATTCACCCCTGAAGATGGAAATTCTGCTAGGAACTAGCAGTCAGACTGGAAATGCCTTGGGTCCTAATAGCTACTTATGTCAGCTGTAGCAATAAAATGGTTACAGCAACCCTATGTTTCTGGGAAATGTGTACTCAGCTTTAACTGAACAGCCCATCTTTTAGGCCAGTGCTTCTGGAACTTAAATGTGCACGTGTCTCCCCTGGGATCTTAGTAAAATGAAGATTCTGGTTGTGTAAGTCTGGGGTGAGTTGGGGTCTGCCTTTCTAACAGGTTCCCAGGTGATGCTGCCGCTGCTGTTCCACTGACCACGCTGTGAACGACGAGGTGATGTTTTCTTAGGAAGCTAGCACAGCTACCTTCATAGTTGCGGGTTAAATTTGTTTTTGTATGTCAAATAATCTAAGTTTACTTTCCCAGAAAATGCTAGTTTCTAAATATGACCCCATAAAAGAAGATTTTGAGGCAAACAAGGAAGTCAAAATTATTTCATTTTTGAAAAATTAAAATTTTTCAGAAGAGTGAAAATTAACTCTTTAATCTAATTGAATGGAGGCTGATATATGTATAATAACAGATCCTGTAGCACATCTTGGGTAAGAAGAATAGCAGAGATTACTGCCCCCTCTCCCTATAAATGTCAGCTAGAAATAACTGGAGGAAGCTTATCTTATTTATATAATAATACATCATTTATAGATAAGTAGTTTTATATAAAGGCTTAGTAAATTTTATACTAAAATGGAATTGATTTCCTCATATTCATTTCAAGTACTAGAAATACTAAATAAATTACTAAAGTACTAGTACTAAATACTAAAATAAATTACTAAATTTCATTGGTTTTAACGCATTGGTTTTAATCTTTTCATATTTAACATACCTGAATTAGGACATGGCCACACTCAATTGGAGGTTTACAATTGCTGTTGACCAGATGGCAGCTGTAAAGAAGGTGTCATTGTGTGTGCATGTGTGAGCTTAATTGTTATTCTCAGGGGCATCACTGGACAATGGCAACCTCTTGACATTTCAGTCAGAAACCATCAGGGCTATCTGAGAAAGCCCTGTGGAGCACCAGAATGGGTGTCAGCAGCTTGAAAGAAAATCCTGGGGATAATTTTTCTTAAAATGCTGTGTCACCAATGCTCTTGATATCATGTCTCTATGGCACAGGAAAGTTGGGTTCTACATGTCCAGAAGTTTTTTAAACTACTAATACAGATATATTTTGCTTATATTTTCCCTTCATTAATAATTTATGAACAAGAGTAACGATAAAAATCCACGTGTAAATGAGTCTGAAAGAGAGCTTTTACTAAGCATAAAATAAAAATACTAAGTAGTAAGAAAGCACCACTAGGAAATCAAAACACCATGCTGGTGCATCTTACAATTAATGGCAATTTAATTTGATGAAATACTTCACTTTAAAATTTGCATGTTGGAAGAATAAAGTTATCCCAAATCATCTTCAAATTCTTGGATTATGTACTTTAAAAAATGCAATGGCTAAAAGGTTAAGCTCACCCACCATCTATTGTTTTATGTACTTTATCAAAATGGAATTTTGCCTGATGAGGAACTGATCTTACACTTTAGCTTAAACTGAACCAGGGTTCATTCCTACTCAGGTATGGGGAACAACTGGTCAACCTCTTAACAATTCTATAGACACTTGAAAAACTGTATAGATTCCATGATTTTCTATTTTCCAGAGAAAATAAACTTAAATCCTTTGATGTGTCCAAAAACAGTAAACCTGCAATCCTGTAACAACTTCTGTTATATCAACTACCATTTCTTAAGTTTTTTGGCTGTTCAACGACCATTCCCTTTTCTGAACAGTTCCCTGATTTCTTTCTGAAGAATGACCTCTCTCCACTCTGTGCAGTCTTGCTGGGGCTGTAAATCAAGGTTTCTGCACTCCCTTAGCCCCAAAATGGGCAGGTTTCCCAGACAAAGCCGCATTCTTTTTTTAGGGAACTCTGAAGCTAGAGCCAAGTGTTGCAAGAACGAAAAGTATAGTTGAGTTTACTCACTCCTGCGTAGTGTCCTGAAGAGATGGTCAAAGTGGTCCTGTGGCCTCGATGTCCAAAGCTGGCCTGGTTCTTGATTTGATGCTGAGTTGCCTCTAAGACTTGCTTGCGGCCTCTGTTCCATTTTGAGCTCACTAAGATTGCGTAATAAATTCCCTTTTTTAAGTTAACAAGAATTGGCTTCTGACACTTAAAATCAAGGAAGCCTAATGAGTACAAGGACAAAACATGTGTGGGGAGCTCCAGAACTCCAGTATTCAGCCTAATTCACCAGGCCCATCAGGGTGTTGTTGCACGAACTGTAGGGAGGGTGGAGAAACTCTTTCAGAGTTCCAGCATCTCACTGTACACCACATGAAAAGGGTTCAAACTTCTCCATAAGTGTCAGATGCATGTAGAATAAAACTAAAAAGTCTCTGCATACTGGTTTTACTTTTACTCTGGGTTTCCCAAAGCCTATTAGTCAGTGTGATGAGGTTTGGTTTTGACACAAATTATATCTCCAAATAGAATTTCGAAGTGCAGTTTTTACATCTAATCCTTCTGTCCATAATTAAAAGTAATTGAGACCCTTTCTTGATGGATCGCCAAATGTAGTGTACGAAAAATATCCAAAAACGGAAAGCCATTAAAAGTCTCTTGATTCTATTTGAATGTCTCTTCACACAAGAAAAGAAAACTGTTTTTTCTTTTGTGCTACAATGGTTCCATTGATTAATTATAACATTTTGCTAATTTTTCACAAGCCAAATTGTGGTTCCTTTGGAAACTCACTACCCTGTTGCTACTGTGCCAGATTTTAGAAACTACTGACTATTTACATGCAAAGAAATACATTGGCAAAAGACAAAAATCAAAACAAATACAAAACACTTACAGAAAGCAACTCACGGCTCTCCGAGTTACCTCCCTTGGAAACATATACTCTGGAGGATCTGAGAGGCCTTTTCATGTCCTCACTTCTTACCTGCCACTTCCAGTGGGCTCTGATGTGGCTTCTAGTCTGCCACCTCCGGTTCACAGGAAAGTTTCCTGTGTGTGTTTCGGGAAGCAGTTAAAGAGCAGAAGAATGGGATCCATTTGTACTCACCATCAAATTGGTACTAACTGATCAACACTAGGTTGATCACACGGCAGAAATACTCTCTAGGGATTAGGGGGATGGGGGGCAAATCTACAACTAAAGGACACGGGGAGCACTAAAGGGAGGGAAGGGCATGCCTTTAACCCGCATTTGGGTGAGGCAAAGACATAAAGTGTAACTATAATGTTTGTACCCTCACAAAACCCTGGAATAATAAATAAAAAAAAATAAAATATCATAAAAAAAAAAAAGTTTGAGCTCCAGAATCTTTCTTGTATGTAAATACTAGATCTACTAATGAAGTCATCTTCGGCAAATTAATCATGTTTCAAAAGTTGAAATTCTCCGTGGATAAAACAGAGTTAACCAGAATAGTCATCTTCTGATGACCGGGAGCTATGTCATAGGCGATAACTAATGCAACACTTAGCATGGCATTTGGCACCACATTAGACCCTTGATGTCTATAATTTGTTGTCATGAATTTTTTTTAATGTTATGCAAAGGACAAATGCCAATATATAATAAAGGTAGAATTTTGAGTGAATCAGATAGTGTGCTGGGCGGTGGATCGCAGAGGAGAGGATGCAAAGCATCAGGGCTGGTGGGTTTCTTTTGCAGTAGATCTGACATGATATCCAAAGGGTCAGATATGGCTGGTGGAAAGTAATGGTACAAAAGAAGGGACAAATGAAACAAAGAATTAATGGAAAGAGCTTGTTGTTGATTAGATGAGGGTTTCAAGGGGAAGAGTCATCCTGAGTGATTGAGAATGAGGAAGTCTGGAAGGGAATAAGATGTAGGGAGAAAGAAAAGATGTTTTGTTGAGTGCAGTAGAGGCATTCAAACAGAAATGTCCAGCCAAGAGGTGGGAAGCTTGGGAAGGGCTAAGATGAAATCTGTAAGTCTTTTGTATGGGTAAACAGAGCATGCCATCTTTTCCTGTTCTATGAGATATATCAGAAAGTTGTGAGGAAGCAGCAGCTTTGGAAAACACATAGCCTTATTGAACTTTAGTTTCCCACTCTGTAAATCTGATGTTGAATGATCCTTAATGGCCCATATCCCAAATGAAAATGGATGTGCAAAGTATGAACTTAAGGATTAGCTTCATTGAAGTGAGAGTTAAAGCATGAAAGTGCATATTATACCATTTTTTTTTAACCCAGTTTCTTCTAAAATTTTTAATTTTTGTTCTGAATGTCTGGGATCTTAAGATCCTATTGCAAGAAAGCAGACAGCATGTTCAAAAGCAAGAAAACCTATTTCCTTCTTCTTTCTACTCTACAGGCTACCAGATTGGATGCAGGGCACATAGATGTAACCAAAGAAATTGGCAAACAATAAATGCATAGTCCAACAGCATAAGGGTTTTATATGACAAACATAATAATATAGAAAATAAGATTAACTTCAAAGGAAAAACATACAAGGGGATTATTTGTCTGTATAAGAAGTTGAAACCAAATACATAACATAAAACCTCTACAATTTATACTTGCGTGTAAACCATTCTCAATGAAATATAAGTATGCTGATTAAGCATGTAAATTTGGATGGCAAGCACAGACTCTAATTGTGCTCACCTAATTGTCCATTATATACACTATTTACTGATTTGCACGCTCAACTAGAAAGGCTCAAATATTATCTAAGTGTCACTTAAATGTCCATGGTTTGTAAGTGTAGAGTTGTTCAAAATAAAAAGATTCACTTCTTTAGTAGGCATACCACTTCACCCTGCTTATATTTTAATGCAGCAAAGTACTTACAGCATATTACTTTTAAACTTGTTTGTGTCTTTAATTCTATACAGCTAAGTTTGCTACTTTTTTTTGACCTGCTGAAAAGAAAATTCATTTTATTTTATTTTATTTTATTTTGCTAATAATGGGTGTGCTGATCCATATTAAACCATTGCATCCATTCTTGTTTCACAGGCTGTGGAGTTTGCTGTACCTTTTGAACTCAATTATACTTTAATAGTGTGCTTTACCTCCGGATATCTCAATTTATAAAATCGCATCTCTCTGTAGTGGGGCATTTGAAAATTTGAGGAATAGTTTTATGTTAAAGGTTAGATCTGAAAATTTATACCTTTCCCCAATTTTCATTGTCAAATATTTATTTTGGTATCTGATATTTTCTTTGATTCTGAGGTCATCTGGGGCTAGGTGCATGGTTTTTGACAGAAAATTTTGGTTGAAGAGATGTATACCAGAATGCACTTGTGATTAGTTGTATGAGTACAGAAAGAAAAAATCTGGAAAGAGGTATAAATTAGTGTTCTCTTTGGAATTTTAAACAAGGTGAGATTTCCTCTTTTTTTCCTTTTGCCATGCCCACTCGAAGTATTGCTTTGGGGGCTTTTGTACCTACACCGACATAGATGTCGACAGCACAGCAGTTAAGAGCTCAGCCCTGGACTCAAGACTGTGAATTCAAGTGCCAGTGATATGTTAATCACTAGCGAGGGGACATTGAGTACATTTTATAATATGCATAAACTTCAGATTTTTTTAATTAAATAGCAATTCTGTGATGGGTTTTTAGTATTTATGGAATAAAGCATATAAAGAACTTAGACATAGTAAACAGTAAATGAAAGTTTGTTACTATTATAATTTTTTAATTTTTAATTATTATGGGTACATAATAGTTGTATATAGGGTACATGTTTTGATATAGGCATAGAATGTGAATTAATCAAATCAGGGTAATTGGGATATCCTCAGGCATTTATCATTTCTTTATTTTAGGAACATTCCAGTTCCACTATTTTGGTAATTTTAAAGTATACCCTAACTTACTGTTGATTACAGTCACTTTGTTGTGTTATCACATATTGTTCATTCTATCTATCTACCTATATTTTTGCACCCGTTAACCATCCCCACTTTATATGCCCCCCACCCGCACCCCACCCCGTTACCCTTCCCAGCCTCTGTTAACCATCATTCTACTCTCTGTCTCCATGAGATCAATTGTTTTTAATATTTAGCTTCCACATATGAGTGAGATAAGCAGGATAGGTATTAATTCTTCTTTGAATGCTTGGTAGAATTCATCAGTGAAGCCATGGGTCCTGGGCTTTTCTTCAATGGAAGTCTTTTTACTACTGCTTCTATCTTGTTACTTGTTATTGATTTATTCATATTTTAGATTTCTTCCTGGTTCAATCTTATAGGTTGCAAGTGTCTAGGAATTTATCCATTTCTTCTAGGTTTTCCAATTTATTGGCATATAATTGCTCATAGTAGTCTCTAATTGTCATAAGTCTCATAATAGTATCTAAAATGATCCTTTGGATTTTTGCAGTATCAGTTGTAATGTCTCCTTTTTCATCTCTGATTTTATTTATTTGGATCTTCTCTGTTTTTTTCTTAGTCTTGCTAAAGGTGTGTCAATTTTGTTTATCTATGCAAAAAAACAACTTTCTGTTTTGTTGACTTTTGTTTTAATTTCATTTAGTTCTGCTCTGATCTTTATTATTTCTTTTCTTCTACTAGTGTTGGTTTGGTTTGCTCTTTGTGATGTATTGTTAGGTTGTTTATTTGAAGCTTTTCTAGTTTTTTGATGTAGGCACTTGTTGCTATAAACTTTCCTCTTATTATGGCTTTTACTGTATCTCATAAGTTTTGATATGTTGTGTTTTCATTTTCATTTATTTCAAGAAATTTTAAAATTTCCTTCTTAATCTCTTCATTGACACACTGGGCATTCAGGAGCATATTGTTTAATCTCCTTGTGTTTGTATAGTTTCCAATGCTCCTCTTGTTATTGATTTCTAGTTTTATTTCATTGTTGTCAGAGAAAATACTTGACATGATTTCAATTTTTTTTTGATTTTTTAAAGACTTGTTTTATAGCCTAACATATGATTTATGTCATGAGCTGAGGAGAAGAGTGTGTATTCTGCAGCAGTTGGATGAAACTTTTTGTAAGTATCTATTAGGTTTATTGGTTTATAGTGTAGATTAAGTTCAATGTTTTTTTGTTAATTTTCTGTCTGGACGATCTGTCCAATGTTGAAAGTGGAGTGTTGAGATCTCTAAGAATTATTGTATTAGGATCTATCTCTCTCTTTAGCTCTGATAATATTTGCTTTATATATCTGAGTGCTCCAGTGTTAGGTGCATATATATTTACAATTATTATATCCTCTTGCTAAATTGACCAGTTTATCATTATGTAATGACCTTCTTTATCTCTTTTTACAGTTTTTGTCTTGAAATCTATTTTATCTGATAGAAGTGTAGCACCTTCTGTTCTTTTTTGGTTTCCACTTGCAGGGACTATTTTTTTCCATCCTTTTTTTTCAGTCTATGCTTGTCTTTATAGGTGAAATGAAATGAAATGAAACAACATATAGTTGGCTCTCGTTTTTTTATCCATTTAGCCACTCTATGTCTTTTGATTGGGGAATTTAATCCATTCACATTCAGTGTTGTTATTGATAGGTAAGACTTACTATTGCTGTGTTGTTATTTGATTTCTGGTCATTTTGTGGTCCTCTCTTTCTTCCTTTCTTCCTATCTTCCTTTATTAAATGTGATTTTCTCTGGTAGTATGTTTTAATTTCTTGCTTTTTATTTTTTGTGCATCCATTGTAGGTTTTTTGATTTGAGGTTACCATTATGTGTTACCAGTGAGTTGTATACTTTCAGATAGATGATTTTTTATTGTTCATTAATATCCTTTTCTTTCATATTGAAGAATTTCTTTTTACCATTTTTTATAGGACAGGTCTTGTGTTGATGATCTCTCAGCTTTTCTTTGTCTGGGAAGGTCTTTATTTCTCCTGCATGTTTGAAGGGCATTTTTTCAGGATAGAATATTCCAGGGTTAAGGTCTTTTTCCTTCAGCACTTTGAATATGTCATGTCACTCTCTCCTGGTCTGTAAGGTTTCCACTGAGAAGTCTGCTGCAAGGCATATTGGAGCTCTTTTAGATATTATTTTTTTTTCTTTTTTCTTGCTTCCCTTAGGACCTTTCTTTATCTGTGGCTTTTGGGAGCTTGATTATTAAATGCATGAGGTAGCCTTGTTTGGGTTAAATCTGCTTGGTGTTCTATGACCTTCTTGTATCTGAATATTGATATCTTTCTCTAGGTTTGGAAAGTTATTATTTCTTTGAATAAACTTTCTATCCCAATCTCTCTCTCTACCTCCTCTTGAAGGTCAATAACTCTTAGATTTGTTTGCTCCTTGGGGGCTATTTTCTAGATCTTGTAGGCATCTTTCATTTTATTTCTTTTTTTTCTTTTTTTTTTTCTTCTGACTGTATATTTTTAAATAGGCTGTATTAAAGCTCACTAATTCTTTCTTCTGTTTGGTCAATTCTGCTACTAACAGAGTCTGATGCATTTCTCAATCTGTCCATTGAATTCTTCAGTTTCAAAATTTCTGCTTTTTGGCTGGGCGTGGTGGCTCACGTCTGTAATCCTAGCACTCTGGGAGGCTGAGGCAGGTGGATCGTTTGAGCTCAGGAGTTCGAGACCAGCCTGAGCAAGAGCGAGACCCCGTCTCTACTAAAAAAAATAGAAAGAAATTATCTGGACAACTAAAAATATATAGAAAAAAATTAGCTGGGCATGGTGGCGCATGCCTGTAGTCCCAGCTACTCGGGAGGCTGAGGCAGGAGGATCACTTGAGCCCAGGAGTTTGAGGTTGCTGTGAGCTAGGCTGATGCCACGGCACTCTAGCCCAGGCAACAGAGTGAGATTCTTGTCTCAAAAGAAAAAAAAAAATTTCTGCTTTTTAAAAAATTATTATTTCAATCTGTTTGTTAAATTTCTCTGATAGGCTTCTGAATTCTTTCTCTGTGTTGTCTTGAAGTTCATTGAGCTTCTTTAGGACAGCTATTTTGAATTCTTTGTCTGAAAAGTCACATATCTCCATCACTCCACTATTGGTCACTGGTATGATTTAATTTGATGAGGTCACGTTTTGCTGGATGTTCTTGATGCTCATGGATGTTTGTCATTGTCTGGGCATTGAAGAGTTAAGTATTTATTTTAATTTTCACAGTCTGGGCATGTTTGAACCCATCCTTCTTGAGAAGGCATTCCAGATATTCAAGGGGAATCAAATGTTGTGATCTATACGTTTGGTCACTGTAGCCATATCAGCACTCGGGGGCCCCAAGCCCAGTAATGCTGTGATTCTTGCAGACTCCTGTTGGTACTGCCTTGGTGGACTTGAGTCAGATATTGGAGAATTCCCCGGATTACCAGGCAAAGTCTCCCACTTTTTTCTCTCACTCTCTGTGTTGGGCTGCTAGAGTTGGGGGACGTGTGTTGTGAGCACTCGCCATCAGTGCCAGGTCACACCCGAAGACAGCCCAGTCTCACCAAAGCCCATGGTGACTGTTGCCTGGCTACTTCTGATGTTTATTCAAAGTCCAAGGTCTATTTAGTCAGCAGGTGGTGGTGAATCCTGCTAGGACTGGGTCCTTCCCTTCAGGGCAGTATGTTTCCTTCTGGCCCAGGGTGGGTCCAGAAATGCCATCCAGGAACTAAGGCCCTGAAAGAGTGGCTTCAGGAGTCTGCTTGGTACCTTATTTTACTGTGTCTGAGGTAGTACCCAAGTTGTAAAATAAAGTCTTCTGAGCTCTTCCCTTTCCTTTCCCCAAGTGGAAGAAGACTCTCCCTAAGCCACACTGCCTGGAGTTGGGGGAGGGTTGACACAGGCACTGGCCTGGCTGCGGTGTCTCACTGTGTGGTGCCTGCTGGTGTCTTACTGGGTCACGTGCACCCCAAGTCCACTGGCTCCAAGCTAGCACAGCCACAGGAGTTGTCCAAAGACTGTAGCCTTTGTAGCCCAACTGCCTTACAAATTTTGTCCAGGCCCCAGGCTGCTTTTTGTCAGCCAGTAGTGGGGCTAGCCAGAATTCTGGTTTTGGGCGGAAGATTTCCTCCTGGCAGAGCTAGTGTAAATGCTCCTGTGGACAGCGGCAGAATTCTGCCCTTTGCCGTGTTCCGCTATGACAGGGTGGCCCTAAGTTCCAATGCAAGGTCCCACAATCACTTCACCCTCCTTTCTGCCAGCACACAGATTCTCTCTCCACTAGGCCTGCTGGCCCGGCACTGCCAGGGATGAGGGAGGGGTGGTGTAGGCAATGCAAGATTATCTTTTCTGCCTCTTTCCTTGATATAATGTTAAAACCACGTAGTATAATCTAGCACCTGATTTTTGATTCTTCTGAAGGTGCTTACTTATGTGGATAGTTGTTGGATTTGGTGTTTGTGTGGAGGGATGGTCATGTGAGATTTCTATTCAGCCATCTTGCTCTGCCCCCCATGTACTATTATAGTTTGTAGAGTTTCCATTTCTCCCTATATATGTCTTTTTCATTAGAATTTTTACTTGCTCCGACAAATGGTACTTTTTCATTAAAAGGCCAAACTCTTTTGAGTTTCTTTTCATAGCTCTTATTGAGAAAGTCTTCAGAACATTCAAAAACTCTTAAGAAATATATGTTTTGAAAATAGGCATGCACACACGCAACAGAAAGACGACTAATACATACTACTGGGGAGTCTAAGTGGCAAACTAATCGTTCATTCTCATAAGAATATTTATCAGGTACTCTATTAGTCAGAGTTCTCTAGAGAGGCAGAATTAATAGGGTATATATAGGTACATAAGAGGAGATTTATTGTGAGAATTGGCTCATGCCATTATGGAGGCCAAGAAGTCTCCCATAATGCTCTCTGCAAGCTGGAGAACCAGGAATGCTGGTGTGTAATGCAGTCCTAGTTCAAAGTCCTAGAACCAGGAGCTCTGATGTCCAAGGGCAGAAGAAGATGGATATCTCAGCTCAAGAAGAGAGAGTTTGCCCTTTCTCTGTCTTTTTGTTCTATTTGGGCCTTCAGTGCATTAGATTATGCCTGACCACATTAGTGAGGGCTGATCTTCTTTACTCCATCTACTGGTTCAAATGCTAATCTCTTCTGGAAACATCCTCACAGACAGACCTGGAAACAATGTTTTACTAGCATCTGAGTATCCCTGAAACCCAGTTAAGTTGACACATAAAATTAACTATCATAGCTACTTTTCATGAAATGCATATTTTAAATCTTATAATAATCTTCAAGGTAAGTATCATTATTTCCATTTTATTGATGAGAAAACTAAGACTCAATGAGGTCAAATATCTTTCCCAAAGTTAGAAAGCTAAAAATTGTGCCTTCTGAAATTCATTGCTGGTACAGAGTCTGGATTTTTTTTTTTTTTTTTGAGACAGATTCTTGCTCTGTCATCTGGGCTAGAGTACAGTGGCATCATCATAGCTCACAGCAACTTCAAACTCCTAGGCTCAAGCAATCCTCCTGCCTCAGCCTCCTGAATAGCTGGGACTACAGGCATGCACCACCATGCCCAGCTAATTTTCTATTTTTTGTAGAGATGGGTTCTCACTCTTGCTCAGGCTGGTCTCGAACTCTTGGCCTCAAGCAATCCTCCTGCCTCCACCTCCCAAAGGGCTACGATTACAGGTGTGAGCCACCACACCTGGCCTTTGGATTTTTATATTACATGAAGTTGCTTTCTTAGTTGCACTAAAAAAAAAGCACAACTCTTTTTGAATTGAAAGGAACAAAACCACCAAGAATAACTGCGCACTCTGTTTCTTTCTGACAATAACTCTAGGTTGAATATTTATCAGTTCAACCTATTGTGAAATACAAGTCAAATGAGGTACAAGTGAAAGCAATTCTTCATTAATTTTGAGAATACATTGTGCCGAGGGGGAAAAAGCCACCTTTTTCAAAATTTAACTACTTCCTTTAAGTCATACTGGAGTTTTCTTCTTTAACTTTCTTTATTCACTTGCTAAGCTGTTATTAGATTGACAATCATTCAAATAAATAAATATACCTATTTATTTCGATTAATTTGCCAACATGTAAAAAGGCTAGGAGATTGATTTACTTCAGCAATCAATTTAGAGGTAATTCTTCCAGATCTAGTACAATTTTTGATTCTTCTAGAGTCTCTGTCCCTCTAGTAAATGTCATTTTTGTTTTTCTGGCCTTGAAGTTCCTCCCCAATCAGCTTTGTTGATCTGAACTAGATATATTTCTATTTTTTTTTTTGTTTTGTTTTAGCAAACCTATTGTTGATGAAAGGCAAAGCAGAAGATATAATGACAAGAAATTGCTCAACTGTCATTAGACTTTTCTCTATATGGTATTTAAAAAAGTGGAGAAAATACAGTAAAGTCAATAGCAAAGTCTCTCAAGGTAAGTTTGATTGTCCAAAGAGCAATAGTAAATATATACATTATAGAGATATATATGGAGAGAGGGAGAGACAAGGATGGAGAAAGGGAAGGAAGGGGGAGAGAAGAGAGAGAGATTGAAAAGAGAGAGAGAGAGAGAGAGAGAGGTATAGATATGGAGCAGGAGGGAGAGAAAATATAAAATGAAGAACTATGTCCTAGAAGCTGTATTTTATTTGTAGAAGTGCACCCTACCTTTATTACTAATTTATGTGCTGGGACATCACATTATAAAACTCTGCATGTGCTTGCAAATGGACTACTTCAGCAACATAATATCACATAGGTATTTCATTTGATTTGTGAGTTTAAAAAAATCATATCCAGTACTACAGATGTTAGAAGACTTCATCAAAAAATGGTATCTTTTAAAATTTGAAAACATCAACCCTGCCAATTTACTCATTACTATTAACAAGATCAAATCATAGCAATATCCAACTCAGCAGGCATTTATTTATTGTTATTAAAAATGTCTGGCACTGCAGAAGAAAATAAAAGAATTGTGAAAAGAGCAATAAAAATAGCAACAACTCACTGGGAACCTACTATGTGCCAGTACTTTACAAACATTTTTCTTCTTAAATACAAAAATTCTGCAATGAAGGAGTTTTTTTTGTTTTGTTTTGTTTTTTTATCATGTGAAGAAACTGAGGCTTAGAGAACTTAAGCTACATTTTTTACGTCTATATAGTGAATAAGCTCCCAAAAAAGAGCTTGGGGTCTTTCCTGTCTGGCTTAACAGACTTTGCTTCTTTGCCTCCTACACTGAGCTGTTGCATCTAAAATAAAATTGTATATATAAAAAAATCATATATAAATACAAAATAAATTACTGTATAAGTAAAAACCATATCCATATCTATACCTACACTTACCTGTACCCATACCTATATATACATATGCTATCTCTCTTTCTATATCTATATCTTTATTTGTGAATTAATTATATTATAACATATAAAATAATTTTAAAATTAGGATATGATATGAACAAATAAAGTACACTCTGAATTGAGTATAATGTTGAAAGTGGTCAAGAAGGAAAACTAAGGATGCCTTCATCTAAACTAATCTTCAGAGGTACTTCCAAGTGCCGGTAGCCTGTCAGATAATTTAAGAGTTTATGATTTGGGGCAGCATTCCTCTTAGGGGTCTGCTACCCCTTCTGCCCAGCATGAAAATAAAAGAAAATCTTGAGTCTCTTCAGTGAAAATTCCACCCCTCGTTGGTCTTGAAAAGTGAGTGGGCAAACTGAGGAGAACAATCGCCTCCAAGTGAGCTAGAGTCCTGAGGTGTTTTGGTTCCTTATGGAAATGAAAAGGTGGCATCGTAACAAATGTTCTTCAGTTGTTTTTCAGAAACCCCCACCACACAGAAAAATGCAGATAAGAGGGAACTGAGGAATTGAACTCTGGCCGCCATTCTCCATCCTAAATTTCCCCCTGAGGGGCCTGTGACACCCATCTTAACAGGCCTTTTCACTAATCCAAGAATCTCTGAATCCACCTGTGTTCCTCTCACTTGAGGATATCCCACCTTGTTGGGCCAGGCCAATGTACAACCTCCAGGTATTGATTTACAGTTTTGCCTGTCTGGAATGTACCCTGCCTTTAAAAACCTTGGCTTGTGAGCCATCGGGGAGCTTAGGGCTTAAGCGTTAGCTGCCTGTTCTCCTTGTGTGCTGCCCTGCAATAGAGATACCTCTTTCTCCCGCTGCAACTCTTGGCTTCAGTGTGTAGCTTTGCTGTGCCAGGTGAGTGCACCCTAGTCTGGTTCGGTAACATTTAGAAATACACAAAATGGTTGTACGGAACTTACTGAAAGTCTAACAGGCCATTCTTACAAAATAGAATAGAACTGTGACAACTTTAGACATCTAATGTACAATATGAGGAATAAAGTTAACAAATTCCTATTGTATTAGGGATTTTTGTTAAGTAAGTAGAATTTAGCTGTTCTTATCACCAAAAAAAAGTAACTATGTGAGATGATAGATGTGTTGATCTGCTTCACTGTAGTAACCATTTACTATCTATTATATATGTATCCCATAACATCAATGTTGTAAACCTCAAATATACACAATAAAATTTATTTTTAATAAAAGAACTCAGCAAGGTTAGGTTAGGAATTTCTTACTATGCTGAATTATGTGCGGGGTGGAGAGATGGAAATCCCAAGTATTTTTAAATGAGTTCACATGTACTGATTCAATGGAACTATACTGAGGGTTCTTAAGAGTGCTCAAACATGAGATTGCTGAGCAATTTTCAGTGGTTTTATTATTAAGAAATACTGGCGACTAGGAATTGGCAAACTGGAGATAAGCAAGTATCATTCTGAGTTTTGAAAAAGGGAAAGAAATATTTTGCAAAGTAGAGACTGACAAGCTCTATTTATCTCTTACAAGACTAGAATGAACTAGAGGAGAGTGGTTTCATACCTCTATAAGGGGAAGTGATGGGCGTTAGGTCCCAGAATGGACTCACTAAGATCAAAGCATGAGAGAATAATGCATTTCATTGTTGAATGGCGTTGATTCAGACCAGACCAATGAGGTGACATTTCATTCATGGAGTTGCACGATCATTTTACATCTGCCCTGTCTGCAGATCTGCAATATTCCATCCCCATTCCTCACTATCTCTGGATGACCACACATTTTTTTTTTTCCACTGAGAAAATGTAAGTGACCAGATGGAACTTCTGTATGCTTTCTCCACCCAAATCTCCCTCTTTATGCATCTGTGCCCACTCTGTCTGCCTTTCCTCCTGTCCGGGGTGTGAACTGTCCTGCTCCAGTTTAAATCCTGCTCCTCTCCTTGTGACTTGCAGCCCGTTGTCTCTTGGTTTTTCAAAGCCAGTGCACCACCAAGTGTTCCTTCTTTCTCTGGTGACATCAACTTCTTTTCTATTGGATCACACCCACCAACACGCAGATGTGTTATAGTATTTCCTATCTTTAAAAACAAATAAAATAAAAAACCGAACAAATGAAGCCAAAAACTAAACAAATAAAACGCTCCTTTGTTTGTCAATATCCTTCCAATGATTACTTCATTTCTCTGATTCCCTTTGGATGAAAACTCCTTGAAAGAGCTGCTTGTATTTTCTGTCTCCCATCCTCCTCTTCGTGTTTTCTCTTGAACCCACTTGTTTCAAGTTTTGGTGGCCTCTGTCCTATGAAGCTGCTCTTGTTAGAGGTTTTGACTTAATTCGTCAGGGTGGGTCCTGTTATTTTTTATAAGCTGTCCAATTGATTATAAAGTGTGGCCAGGCAAAGAACTGGCCTAAACCTTCCAAGTGAGGATGAGTTCCCATCACAGTGCTGGATACCCCCGAAACCCTGCCTAGATATCTAGTCAGTTTCTTTCTTTGGCAGTTCTGTGGATAAAATAGGGTGATTATTTTGAATGATTCTTTGTAACAGTTACTACAGTGTCCCCTCAAATAAAGCTTGCAATGCATTGTGCAATAAGATCATGGTTTATGAAATATATTTTCATTCACGGACTTTCTGGAACATAGCTATTGCATTAATCCAGGAATGTATTTATTTCTGTCTTTTGTTGATGGCTCGGGTGCCTTTAAAAACTAATAATCATAAAGAATAGGGGACATAAGCATGGCATTATAATAATTTTATTTTGTCTTCTGTGAAACATCTTCTCTCAAGCAATTTAAAGTATTTTACATTTTTGTAGGAAAATTCTTGACATGTTGCATTTTTGAATTGAAATATTTGCCCAGACTACTAAAAATTCATAGGTCTCCTTAAGCTGAGGGTTCCTTTGCTTGTGTGCAGAAAAACCTTTGAGGTTTTTTTTTTTTTTGAGTGTTATGTATTGAAAATGTTAATGGTGGGTGAATTTTCTATCTGTTGATCTCTGGGTCTGTCATCTACTTCTACAGTGCTTATCACCCTATCATCTATTTGCTACATATTTTCTCAAGATATATGGTTCATACTTCTCTCCATATTTATGGCACATAATGATTTTTGATGTTTATTTGTTCATATTTCTCTTTTGAGAAAGAGCAAGATAATATCAGTGCACAGTAATGGAAAGAATGAGAGAAATAGTTGACTTTTCAACATTCCATAAAAATTTTGAAGATCAAATCAGCAGTGGAATAATCTGAGAACTACCGGCAGTCATGGGAGTGAGAAGAGATCAGAAGTGATACTAAACTTGGTTTCTAGTCCTAGATTGGCCACTAATTAGCCACACGACCTTGAATGAATCTCTAACTGTTCCGGGCCTTAATTTCTCCCACTCTAAGGGAGTCTAACTTATGTTACACCGAAATGCTTGGGATTGTATAGCTTTTTATAGTTATACCTGGGAAAACAGTAATCTATTCCTTAATAAGGATTTTGCTCTTTAATAAAAAAATGGGAATAATGTTATATTAGCTGTGAATAAACCCTTTTTAGTGAATGCTAAAATAAATTAATTTTGTAATTTTTCTTTATGAAAATTGCCATAGAAATTAGATCTGTCTTTGAGCACAAACATGAGAGTCAAAAGAACAGTCAATGCAATTTCAATTTCATTCATCTCCTTTCAGAGACTGGAGACGAATTTGGACCTCTTCCAAAAGACCAAAGTAAACAGAGAGGAAATTTTGGAAGATTGAATCGGAGCCAGAATAAACTAGGATTTCTAATGTTTAGGATGAATATTGCAAAGGGATCCAAAAAGTGGTATAAGGAAATATATTTAGATCTAAAAACCAGGCCAAGTTGCTTTAATTAATAATTTTCAGAATTAGGAAATTAATTTGTATCAATATTAATCTGTTTGAGAGACTACTAAGGATATACAGAAAGGGCACTCTGGTTAATGACACATTTTTCTCCCTACAGTATCATTACCCATTTCAATTAAATGAAAAAGAAATTCAAATTAACTCCCTGGAATTGTTTAGTATATTAATACAAAGTTTGTATTTAAAAGAACTTTATGGTTGTTTTGGTTTTCAGAAGTCTACCATAGCATGGCCAATGTCACCAATGTTTTTTTCTTATTTTTTGGTTGGGTCAATTAAACACCAGACATCAAGACCTAGTTTAATAGTATGTTGACCCCATTGATCATTATTTCCTTTTAATTGGTTTACATGCCTTTGCTGCAACTCATATGGCATTTTCTAAAATTCTGTTAAAAAGCAGAATTGCTTCTATTTCATGGAATGAAAGAGCCAGCCTTCACTCTTTGAGTGGAAAGTGACCCTAATTATTCAGGTTAGCTTTGTTACTTGTTTCTGGACAGATTTACTTAGAGTCATTTCATGTTCACTACGACCTGTTTCCCACCTTGTAAAGTCTAGGCAATTGACTAATGATTTCGATATTATATAAAGGATTAATGAGTTGTTACCAATTTCAGAGAATCACAGATGGGTGGAATACTGCGCTTGGATGATATCTCAGCTGATATATAATGTGATTTAATAAGAATTATTTTTTTCTCTTGATTTTAAGAAAAATGATAGAAACTCTTGAATGGATAAGATCCTAAGCAGCAGTAGAAAATACCTCTGATTTTAATGCTTTAGCATGTTTGGGGCATTCTGTAGACTCTAGCAGCAAGGAATATCACAATATGATTTGAATTCTGGAGTTACTGAAAAGTTACAGAACTATTTTCAAATCTTTCTATTATTCATCTAGTTAGAGAGACACTAATCACATAATTTAAGTGGATGAAAATTACTAAGATATTAGAGTTGTCATTTCTAAACATTTATTGAACATTTTAAGACTTTATATTTATTTATAATTATTTATAATTACCATGGTAACATAGTACATATTATTCTTTAATGGAACGTAGCCTATTTTATAGATGTAAATGTAAACCTCATTCATTTATAAAATAAATACTGAGTGCCTACTATGGCGAGGTACTTTTCTGGATGATGAATATTTTTATTCTCTTTCTGTTCTTACCTTTGCTAAGTATAAAACTTATATTTTACTCTTCATTACTATCCATTAAATGTTTTTGATTTTATGCTAGCATGAAAAATGAACACATTAGAAGATTTTTTTTTCAAGATATGTTTTCATTTTTTTGACTTGTCCTTTGAACAATGTATTGGATCATCAGTTTTGTTCCGGGGTCTGTAGAATTCTGTTAGACTAGCCTGTTTCATTGACTTCATATGCAGCATTGCTCATATGGACACAGAAGTGTAAGGGTTTTGCAAAGCTCACCTGGAAGCTGCTTCCTTCTTCCATGTTACAGCTCATATCATGTCCTTTGTAAGGGTTTTCATTAGCAACTGAAAATTAAAATGTGGAGTAAAAAAAGTATTTGGAGCAAAGCAATGTTCATGAATTTGTTTGCCTCATATAGGTATGCCTATATGTATTTGTATGCCTATATGTAATTGGCAGTGTTCGTGACTTAGAATCACATAGCTAGAAACTAAGGACTAATACAAACACAAAATTCCCATGCTGGACATGGCCGTGGCAAATCCACATCAATATTTGGTCTCATTTGTTAGTTAAGAGTATGCAGTTAAATATGCTTAGGACAACAGCATTGAGATTTGTAGTAACACAGAATCCGACTTTATCAGTGTTCAAATACGGCTTTATCAGCCATGTGAACCTAGGATGTTACTTAACTTCTCTAAACCACAGAAAATATAAGTAAAAAGGATATGATAATTTCACCATCATATACTTATTGAGGATTAAATCGAATACTGAAAACAAAGTGTTTATCACAGATTTCATCCATGGTTTTAAAATTTATTGATCAAATTCCATCTTCATAGGCATGTATTCATGAATGTAACTGCCAAATCTTTATTTGGCACCTTTTATATACAAGAGTCTCTTTCATGTGTTGGAGGTACGAAGTTGAGCACCGTTTGGTGGGAGGGAGAAGAGATAAATCAATAGTTATGGTAGAATGTAATATACAAGAATCATACTGAGTTTCATTACATGCATATAGATCAATTTACGGGAAAGACAGTATTTTTTGTTCATTTAAAGCACTTTTTTTGGTAAAGCCATGCAAATCTTTGTTTTACACTATAATATGTACAAAGATGATAGCAAAGAGATTAAAAGCAGAGCTCTGGAATTAGACTGCCTGGATTTTAGTTACGGCTCTATCACTCACTAGCTGTGTGACCTTAGGCTATTTACCTTTCTCTGTCACTGTTTTCTCAACTGATAAAAGGAGATAATATATTACTTGTTTCTTAAAATTATTATAAGGTCTAAAAGTTAAAATACACATGAAATTCTTGGAGCAGTTTCTGGCATGTAGTGAACACTCAGTAAATGTTGGCTATTACAGAATTATACGTCACGAACTTTTTGAATATTGTTAAAGACTGTGTGTGTGTGTGTGTGTGTGTGTGTGTGTGTGTGTGTGTGTGTGTGTGTCAGGGCTCAGAACTACAGATTGCTATATCAGACAACATATTAGCATTATGTATTCCATACATTTGTCTTTACCAGTTTTAATAATATATCCGATAACTATCTATGTTCAGTAGTATTACATTTAGTTATAGGGATAATTTTGTCAGGTATAAATGGCACAATTAAAAACACTACAGGAGCTAAGTTGCTTAGAAAGTTGCAATGCAGATATTCCTTCCTAAGAGCCTTGCAAACGCAGAATGAGAAAGAATCAGGGTATCTTATTTTATTCCCTGGTGGGAATCTATCCACATCAAATATACTACATAATTCTGCATGTAGCAACTTCTGCTGGGACCCCCTGCCTCATCATCTAGGCCTTTTAGAGAAGGAAATTGATGGACATTGATTTCATTTTTTAAGGAGTCAATACAAGTGTAATAGGAGAAGCATTTCATGTGATTCTCAGAGATACTTTGGAATATGTCTAGTTTAAGAGAATTAATATTTACATACACTTGGAGTTAAGTTTACAAATCATTGTCAAATGGTATTTCTATTACACCCAAAAATATTTCAGAATGAAGTTTATTAAGTTTATTTCAGGACTATGAAATTAATTTGTTGATTTAGTCGTTGCAAAATCGTATATTAGACACTCGTGATATATTACACACGGTACTAGGCACTGGGATAAAAAGATTGATTACATTTCTCTGACCTTGGGGGCTGGCAGTCTAAAAGGGGAGAAAGGGAAATAAAATAACTTTTAAACAATAGACACTATGATAGATTTGTACAGAGGGATTTAGAGGACAGAAAAGAGGTTTTTCATTAAGACTGGGGTGGCTGTTACCAAAGACTCCCAAGACTTGAATTTTGAAGAGCTGGCCTGAGTTAGCGGTGGGTGCATATGTTGGGCAGCGTGGTGTGGGTGAGTGGTGGGAGAAGGCACAGGGTATCAAGAGGAGGAGAACAGCTTGTATGCAAGGACAAAGGTATAAAACAGCATGAACAGCAAGTGTCCCATGTGGATGGAGCACAAGGATCAGTGAGTTTACAGAGACAGTCCACTGCTCACTCCCAGGCAGCAGAAAATCGGGTGCAGGGCAAGGCTGGAGAACAGCCCTGAGGGAGCCTGGGATAAGGGTGGCTTGCTCATGGGCTGCAGTGGAGAGAGCACAAAGCGGGAATTAGAGAGACCAGACTTCGGAAAGAACAAGCAGTTGAAAGCCAGCAGGTCTGACAGCGGAGGACACAGCCAGGTAGTGTTCAGATAAGAGCCAGAGACTGAGAAGAAACCAGGATCTTGTCATGAGAGCTGAGGCTCAAAGCTGTGACCGACTGACTGGGGTGTGATGTGGAGCTTGGAGGAATTTCCTGAGCAGCCGGAACATAGCAGCAGCGGATTTTTATAGGGCACTTGCAGCCTCCTGAATGGCTGGGAAGGGAGCTGTTAAGGGCACTGATCTGGCTCAGGCAGAGAGCCTTGAACTACGCTGACGAGTTTGAGCTGTGTCCCGAAAGCTTTGGGGAGTCGTTGCGGGGTTTTAAGCAGGGCAACGGCATGATCAGATTTGCGTTTTAAAAAGATCTTGTTGGCTGCTGTGAATGGATGAATTGGAAGTTCATGAGTCTGAAGGCACAAAGATCAGCTACGAGTTTCTACAGAGAGAGGAAGGGAGGCTGGTCTAACGCCTTGCACTGGAGAGGGACTGGGAGGAGTTCTGGGGAGACCTGCATGGTGGCAAGGAGAAGATCAGTTGAGAGGAAGAGGAGAGAAGGAGCAGAGCCCAGGAATCGTCTAATGTGTCTGAATTAGGGACCTGGCTACGGTAGTCAGGTGTCAGTCGTGCTATTCCCTGCAGCTGGGAGCCCCAGGGAGGTGCGGGGAAGGAGAAAAGTCGACTTTAAGGGTGGGAGTGTTGAATTTGAAGATCCTGCTGAAAAGCTAGGTGGAGACCATCTGAAATCTGTAGCACAGAGGCCTAAAACTTAGAAAAAAAGAACCGAGTTAGGGAAAAAGATCCAGGGTTCATAATTGTTAGATGTAAATTGAAACCGATGGATCTGAGTGCAGTGTGTAGGGCGGAAAGAGGAGGGACCTGGTATACACTGACGTTTAGGAGAGACCGGAGGAAAAGGATCCATGCCGTTGAGATATAACAGCCAGAAAGGGAGAGGGGAGATGAAGAGACAGTGGCGATAGAGAAGCCACTGAGGAAATAGTTTCATGACAAAGGGAGTGCTGCAGAAGGGTGGCGCCGTGATAAGGAATGCTGCTACGTGAAGGGCGAAACAATTGCACTGACTTCGCCAGACACTTTACATATGGTAGTTCTTTTAATCTTCATAACAACCCTCTGGGTTGGCTGCTCTTATTATCCTCGTATTCCATATCAGGCTGCTGAGGCACAGGGAGGTTAAGTGACCTGTCTCACATTACAAAATAAATATTTGAGCCTATGTGAAAGCTCCGTCAATGCTGAAGAACTCAGAAAACAAAATGTAAAGCTAAATTGCATTGAGCTGGGAAGGGCCAGGGGAATTAGGAAGTAAAACGAGTGAAAAAATGAGAGAATATTTTCATGAAGTAAATAGGAGAGGCCCTGGCTAGACAGGGGACGGAAATGGGGGGGGGGGGCCGGGGGGGGGGGCGGAAGGAGGAAGTAGAGGTAGGTGGAGCCAAAAATTGTTTTTTAAAGATTGGAAAGAGTTGAGATTATTTATGCATTGAATTAATAGAGAGGGTAAGGATGTTGATAAAGGATGACATGAGTAGTCCTTGGAGACCTCAGTAGGGGTTAGAATCAAGAATATTGGTACAGACATTAATTTTGAACATGTATTTGTTGAACACACATTATATACTTGGCCCCATACAGGTGCTGGGTATACACGTTGTATAACATATGGTAATTATCCTCAAAGAGCTGAGAGTTGAGTTGGAAGCAGACTTTACAACACCATTTCATATGCTGTTAAGAAAGGGGTGGTTGAGGGGATGGGAGTGAGCAGTTTGGGAGTGAAAGCTTAGCTCCTACCACCTTAGTCCATGGTTTTTCCTCCAGTCACACTGGCGTCTTTTTAATTTCCAATCAGGACAAACTCCTGCTAGGGATTCATACACCTGGTCCCTCCCCATCCTCAAGATTTGGTCATAATGTTACCTCTACAGAGAAGCCTTCCCTGGTCATCTTGTCTAAAGTTACGCTTCCTCATGCTTTATTCTCTCTCATATCACCCATGGACTTCCTTTGTGGTTGTTTTTCCAATTTATGCTTATCTTCTTTATTTGTGCATTTGTTTATTGTGTACCTTCTGTGACGTGAGCTCCATGAGTGTAGGCAGCATCTCCTTCACCACCGTCTCTCCAGGTACATAGGTGATCGTCAATATGCTTTTGAGTAAATGATGAATAGAAGAAATAATGTTTGGGCATTATAAACGGAATCCATTAATTATATAGACAAACTAGAGGTCATTTTAGGTAAGTGGGAAAGCATGTACAAGGTCACAGAAACATGAGCCAGGATGGTAAATTTAAGTAGCAATCAGAGGCCGTGTTGGGTGGCTGGCTTAGGCCTGTAGTTCCAGCACTCTGAGAGTCTGAGGCGGGAGGATCACTTGAGGTCAAGAGTTTGAGACCAGCCTAGGCAATATAGTGTGACTCTGTTTCTACAAAAAATAAGAAATATTGGCCAGGTGTGGTGGTACGTGCCTGTAGTCCCAGCTACTTGGAAGGCTGAGACAAGAGGATTGGTTGAGCCCAGGCATTTAGGGCTGCTGTGGTGAGCTATGATTGTGCCACTGAACTCCACTCTGGGCGACAGAGTGAAACCTTGTCTCAAAAAAAAAAGTAGCAGTCAGTAGCTTGATATGTTTATGCCATACCATGAAATGGATGAAATGGCTAAGTAGTGGCAGTGAGACTGAAAGGGACAAGGGGAGAAGTTGGCAACAGTTGGTACATTTGGGCCACATAAGGAAAGGTCTTATATGCCAAGTCAGGGATTTTACTGACAATGGACAGTCTGTTGAAAAACTGAATATTATGGAAATCACATCTTAAAAATCAATCTATATGAATTTAGCTTTTATCTTTTCTGCCTAAATTTTGAATAATTAGAAAATCTTCTGTTTATTGAGTCTGTCTTGATGTAATTATGCTCATACAATATAAACCTAATTCCTTCATCAAAAATTTGATTTCTGTGAAAAAATCAAGGATTTCTGCTTAATGTGTATCACATGTTTTCTCATGATCACTGCCTAGAAATTCAGTAGCCAGAGAATAAAGGACTTTGTCATTATATGAAGACATCAATATTCATTAACACAGTTGGGCTGGTCTTTGTAGGTATGGTAATGGAAATCTGCAAACTTGTTTAGCCAAAGATCAAGCAACCTAATTAAATGTTAGTCAGTAGTAATAATAACCTCATTTTTTTGGGGGGGGCGGGGGTGGGTAAGAAATGGCAAACGGTAGGAATACAGCACAAAAACAAAGCAAGCAACATTCACTGGGAAACTTGTCTTTGTTTTTTATTAATTACTAGATTAGGGAAATGACATTTACTGAGGAAAATAACAGATCATTTAATGGAATTGCCAAAGGTCTTTTGAACCTCCAGAGAATTGAAGAAATGAGCTAAATGATCAGAACTAATGTTGGGAGCTGGGACTGTAATACTTGCTAACATTTTTGCTAATTTGGTAAGTTATATGAGCTTCTAAACAATATAATGAGAGTAAGGAAAAGACTGTAATGGGCAAAATATTATATTTTACATCAACATTTGGTGCTTTCATCACCTGAGGTTATGTCTATGAGATGATGGGATATGTCTTGATGGGAACTTTGGTAGGATAGATATCACTAAGTATATGTAAGGAGGGAATTTTAATTTACTACTTAAGTTCAGTCACTTGCCTAGAAATACATCACTTGATGAAAACATAATCTTAGAACTTGTGTAATTACTAACCAAAATAAAATCAAGAGCACAAGTATCTTTTCAACTTTCTAGCACACTTAATAAATATATTCACCTTCATTCTGTTTTTGAGGTGTAGGCCCAGCTTAATTCTTTGCATTTGCTTGGAAACATACAGCTGTTTAAAATCCGTATTCTTGGCATGGCCAATTAGCTCAGTTGGTTAGAGCGTGGTGCTAAAATCTGTATTCTTGTCCTGGGTTATCTACTGAAGTATAGGCATCTACTTGTGTTGAGCTGAAGGTGGCAGATATCTTAGCACTTGGGATATCTTTCCTTTATTCATCATGGTAAATAAAATTAGACCATCACTGCCTGCATATGTCTTTTCATGTCATAGGAAAGGTCAAGGAAACTCCTTATGGCCATTGCTCCCTGAACACCTGGGAGACAAACCCGGCTGGATAAAGATAGTGAATTTTCAGCTTCTATTTCTAGAAGAATGATCATGCTTCCATTTCAGGGGTCAGCAAACTATGGACAATGGACTAAATCTTGTCTGCTGTGTTTTTGAAAATAAAGTTTTATTGGATCACAGCCATATCTCTTCATTTATGGCTACTCGAGTATGGCTATTTACATGGATGTTTGCTGCCTTGTGAAGTCTGAAGTGTTTCCTATTTGGCCTTCACAGAGAAAAAATTGCTGACTCCTGCTCTAGTGTAAGATTTTCCTAAATATTTCCATATGACAATAGTTAAAGGGGATTTCAATGGGTGGGATTAGTAAAAGGTCAAACAGTTAGGGAAACACTGGTTAAACAAATTTAACTTTTTTCTTTTGCAAGATTTCTCAGAGTGATTAACATACAAATGTGCATTTTGACTATTGTGGGAAATACTGTATTAGTATTTTCCCAAATTATTAATATTTGACCATCAACTCTTTTTTTTTTTGAGGACTATGTGTGAGATTAGTAATTTTCAAAACACTTTTAAAAATGCTCAAATGTATGTTTTTTCATGATTTTCTATTTCCAAATTCTGCTTTACTGCTTGAGAGGACTGTCAATTCCCTCTTTTCTCCATAGTTTGGGTATTGTAAGAGTTAGTTAACTTAACATAATGTGCACCTTGCTCCTACTATTTCAATAAGATCCCAGTATGGATTATTTTGATGTCTGATCTCCTTTGAAAGGATTTTTTTTTATTCTTTTGAACAATTTTAAACTTACCTTGAACAAAGTGTATATTGAACAGTTATGTAACTGCATGATTTTTTTCCTACACCACTGTACTTAGAAAATATTTGAAAGCCAGCTATATAAATTAGCTGCCCTGGAAAATTACATGTGCACCCAGCATCTTCTTCACAGTGGAGAGTCCAAGTTAACAACTTCTCTTTCCTTATGTGGAAGTGATTATTTACAAGACAAGAAATGCACATGGACAATATAGCAGTGTTATTTTCCCCTCTAACTGTAAGAGTTAACTTAGATCAATAAAAAGTAGTGACTGAAGATTGTATTTATCTATTTCAATTAAGCTGATAAAAATTGGGGGCTTGTGCTTGTTTCAATTTTCTTTAGTCATATTTCATAATACATGGTCTCTCAGAGCAGAGGATATACAGAGTGAACATACTTAATTTGAAAATCCAAAATCTGCAGTGCTCCAAAATCTGACCTTTTTGAACACTGACATAACACTACAAGTGGAAAATTTCATACATTACCTCACATGATGGCTTGCAGTCAGAATGAAGGTATGCAACAAACAGTTTGTTCAGCATCCCCGAAGGAAAATAGAGGCTCTCAGCTCTTTTCAGCTATGATATATCTTTTCAGTGCATGCTCAGATTCTTGGATGCAAGCATGCCCATAAAGTGTAGTAAAAAGGCACATGTGAAGGCTGGACATGCCAATGGCAGGTTCCTCACAACACCCCACATGGGGCCAAGACCTGTATATATTACTCCCTGTGTTTTTTTGCTTATTCTCTGCTCTGTGGTGTCATGATACTGTTGAAAATGTCAAGACGGCCTGCAGATATCGCTAGAAGTAAGAGTAATAAAAAACAGAGAAAGCATTTTTTTCTATCTATAGCACAGAAATTTAAGCTGTTGGAGAAACTGGACAGCAATGTATGTGTGAAACGTCTTACAGAAGAGTATGATGTTAGAATGAACACCACATATGACCTGAAGAAACAGAAGGATAAACTGTTGAAGTTCTATGCTAAAAGTGATGAATAGAAGTTAATGGAAAAATAGAAAAACACAGCATAAAGCTAAACATGAAGATCTTGTATTAAAAGAGTGGATCCATCAGTATCACAGTGAACACGTGCCACTTAATGGTATGCTGATCACGAAAAAACAAAGGTCTCTCACAATTAACTAAAAATTGAAGGGAACTGTAAATATTCAATAGGTCGGTTGCAGAGATTTAAGAAAAGATATAGCATTAAATTTTTAAAGATTTGTGGTGATAAATCATCTACTGATCATGAAGCAGCAGAGAAATTCATTGATGAGTTTGCCAAGGTCATTGGTGATGAAAATCTGATGCCAGAAAAAGTCTATAATGCTGATGAAATATCACTGTTTTGGTGTTATGGCCACAGAAAGACACTGACTACAGCTGATGAGATGGCCTCCACAGGAATTAAGGATGCCAAGGACAGAATAACTGTGCTGGGATGTGCTAATATAGCAGGCACACGTAAGTGTAAACTTGCTGTGATAGGCAAAGACTTGTGTCCTCCCTGTTTTCAAGGAGTGAATTCCTTACCAGTCCATTATTATGCTAACAAAAAGACACAGATCACCAGGGACATCTTTTCTGATTGGTTTTGCAAGCATTTTGCACCAGAAGCTCATGCTCACTGCAAGGAAGCTGGAATGGATGACGACAACAAGATTTTGTTATTTCTTGACAACTGTTCTGTCCATCCTTCAGTCGAAATTCTTATCTACCTGTCTCCGGAGACAGAGCGCACTGTCCTGGGGAAGGACATGCTTGTGGCCCTGGCTTGAGGGAGGCAAATGCATTTCATGTAACCAAAATGTTTGTACCCCCATAATATCCTGAATTAAAAAAAAATAATAAAAAAAAGTTTTGTCCAAAATAAAGTTGATGCTATGTATTTTACCCCAGATGTGACTTCATTAATTCAGCCATCCAGGGTATCCAATGAAGAGCAAATATTAAAACACTTTCTTGAACAGCATGCCAGCAGCAGTGAACACAGGTGTGGGTGTAGATTTTCTAAAGGAGTTTATCATGAAGGCTGAAATACATGCTGTTGCCAACACTTGGGACAGACTAAAGACACAGCTGTGCATGCCTGGCACAACCTCTGGCCTGAGACTGTGTTCAGTGATGATGATGAACAAAGTGGTGGCTTTAAAGGATTCCATATGCAAATGAGGTAAAAATGATGTCTGACCTCCTTACATATGCAAAAAATACATCTTCAGAGTCTGTAACCTAGAAGTGTGTATCAAAGAAGTTTTCAACACTGATAGTGAGGCTTCAGTTGTTCAGAAATAGCTGAAATGGTTCTGGATCAGGGTAATTGTGACAATAGTGATGATGAAAATGATGCTGTTAACACTGCAGAAAAAGTCCCTGTAGATGATATGGTGAAATTGTGTGATGGGCTTAGCGAAGGACTAGGGCGGCGTGCATTCATAACAGAACAAGAAATCATGGCAGTTTATAAAATCAAAGAGAGACTTCTAAGACAAAAAATGTTGTTAATGAGGCAGATGACTCTGGAGAAAACATTTTTTAAAAAGCCATCCCACAGAATGCCTCCTCATCCCTAGAGCATCCACTTCCTGGTTCCCCAACTGCTTCTGATGTTCCTTATTACCTAAAAAAATAAAACACTGTACATTAACCTTTTAATTAAAACACAGCAACACAGGTGGAGACTGAAAGCCTGCCATTGTTGCTGTTGTTTAACAGCTGATGCAGGTATCTGGTGATGCTATTGTGCTGCTTAGTTACTTTGAACACATTATTTTTTCACTGTATTAATGGTATGTCATATTTTTTATCATTAAGTACTTATGTGTAAGTGTAAGTAAATGATTGCTTATTGCATATATTCAGTTTCAGGAATGATGATGATGCCAAGCAACCGTTGACTGTCCACACGGTTGACTGATGAGTCAACGTACACAAATTTTGTTTGATGCACAAAATTTTAAAAAATATTATATAAAATTACCTTTGGGCTATGTGTATAAAGTGTATATGGAACATAAATGAATTTCATCCTTTGACTTGGGTCTCATCACCAAGATATCTCATTTTGTGGATGAAAATATTCCAAAATCTGAATTCTGAAACACTTCCGGTCCCAAACATTTCAGATAAAGGATGCTCAACCTGTAGTATAAATTGAAAGCTCACACTGGGTCTCCTCAAGCGGAGAGAATGCCATGAGCATGAAGTGGTAAAGAAGAGTAGTAGGTGTAGGTTACATAGATGATGCAGTTAAATAGAATTTTATTCTTAATATTTACTCTTGCCATAGTATTTATACTGTCTTATTCATGCCTGTTCACATCCATATCTGCTAGTAGACTGTATTTCTCTACTGTCATATCTACGACACCTAGCATAGTGATGAGAGGATCATAGATGCTCAATAACTATTTGATGTCTTTGAGAGTCTTACATATATCATAATTAAGGAATGCATTGACATTTTTATTCAGGCTGTAATTCTTCACTTCACTATAACTCCTCTTTAAGTCTCAAATTATCTTTTAGTTGACCAATTCTTGGGTGGCTCCAATCTGATTTACTTGTCTTCAGTGCAGCATTTGACTTTTCTGTGTCATCATTTTTTTCCTTGATACCTCCATGAGCATTCCTGTTAGGTCTTCTCAAGGATCACTTACCACTTAACTGTAACTGTTACATACAGTTCTAACCCAAAACTTATCTTTCTTCACTCTTTGCCATTCCTCAATTGTTTATTAAAACCCATGATGTTACCACCTGTTTTTTGATAATTGTATCAATCTGTTCAACCCAAATTCTTATCATTAATCATGTGCTCAGCTGTCTCCTGACCATCTCCTCCTGGAATGCCAAAGAACCAAAGAGCCTCAAACTCCTAACAGCTTGCACACTTCAATCATCATTTTTCCATCCAAATCTGTACAACCTTATCCATTTGCCTATACAGATTAATGAAGACAAGATCCATTTTCTTCCCACTTTTGCTGCCACAGTTTATATTTTCAGTCTTTCTTTCTTGCTTGCTTGCTTGCTTGCTACCACAGTGGCAACTCAAACCCCTGGAGTCCATCTTATCCCTATCTTCAGGGTAACCTTCCAAAACACAAATTCATTCTTTCCAAAACACAGAACTCTTCAATGGCTCTCTACTACCTATAGATAAAGTCCAAAATCTTTGCCACATTATGCGAAGTTCTTTGTGATCAATGAATGGTGCTTCCAAGAGTTGTGCAGGGCAACCTGTGTGGCTGTTGGTAGTGGTCTTGCCTTAGACATGTAAGTCCTGGAAATAGACGGCTTGGGTTTAGATTCCAGCTCCACTACTCGTTAGCTGTTTGA
>NW_012153062.1:16232156-16249145 GCF_000956105.1 Propithecus coquereli | reverse complement strand
GCTGAGTATCTTTGATAATCACTCCCATGATTTTTTTTTCTCTCCCTAACAGGAACTGTGTTAAATTAGGTGTAGGCTAAAATGCTATAACAAAGAGAATCCAAACTAGTGGTTTAAAATGATAGAATTGTCTGTTTCTCTTACAATAATCCATAGTTAAGTGATCCAAAGCTGATAGGAAGATGTTGTCATCATCAAAACATAGCTATTTTCTCTGCAGCCACAGTGGCTGCTCCAGTTGCCATCATCTCCTAACCAGAGAGGACAAAGGACATACATTCTTTTTTTACACAGAAGGCCTCAAACTGGGATGTGTTTCACTTCTGCTCTCATCCTATTGCTTAGATTCTAGGCACGTGAACATACTACTCAAAGATATGTAGGCTATAGCCAAAAGGACATTTGCTAAGCTTGATTCAGTCCTGGTGTCAAAAAAGGAGAGAGTGGCTATTGTTAGATAACTAATAATCTTTATTACAGAAATGGTGCTGCCAGTTTTATCTATCTTGATTGATCAATATAAATAGACATAAATATAGACATTTCTTCCTTTTACTAAGAGAAAATCTGTAGGGATATAAATTTACTCAGATTGACTTCATTTTCTTATATCGATACCTCTACAATATTGCATACAAACTATTGAATATCCTTACACACACTTTCTATAGATGTTATGTGACCATTTCTTAACTTTAATACATTTCTCATGAAACTGATTTGAATAGAGAACACCCCAAACTAGAAAGGATCCATGACTTTAGGCCAGCTCCTTAGGCCCACAGATAGACCCACCTATAGACTCTAGTCTATTAGGTAAAAAAAGAGTTGGAAATGCTCAAAGCCAAAAAAATTGGAAAAAATGATAGACATTAATAATAATATATTGCTAAGTTTAATATAACTGAATTCAACACAGTTAATTTTATATTATAAACAACCTAGTTTGAAATTGATATGATAGAGGGATGAAGATCCTATAAAGGGTTAGTGACTATTAATTCTATTGGGTTTAGTTTCAAATGTTATTTAAAAACTTGTTTGCCATATTTAGGAAATGTAAGATACTAGATTAACACACATTTTAGGTGGAATTTCAGTAATTTTCATGGATAAACTCAGTAGAACTCATTAATTTCTAAATTTTAAATGATTTGCACTGGCTCTGCCTCTTTCTTGGATGAATAGTTCCTCTAGTAAGTACCCTAATATTAGACTGTCTCTTGAATTTTTAAACTGACTTATTAAAAGAAAAGGCTTGAGTGAGAAAAATCAGACAATTACAAAGCCATCCTTTCCACTTACTATTAAGCTAACAATGTAAGCCCAATATTTAACGTTATTAACAATGCCCAAAGTCAAAGGTTTGTGATTAAATGAAGGATACAAAAGGACTGCCATATTTAAAATATCATTTAATTTTTTTAGAAGAATGCAAATCAAAGACCAGAATTAAAGCCCAAGAGAAAATTTTATTTAAGCATATTTGAATTTCTATCGAGTTCCATTTAACCCTGAGGTTTTTTTTTCTCCCCTTCTGATAAACTTTTGCCCTCTAGCCTGCTGTGAAAAGAACAATGAAGCAGCCACCAATGCTCCCTAAACTCTGTAAGTGACTCTTCCTGAGTCATTATTCTTCAGCTTCCATAAGTAGCATGAAAAATCTCCTTTCTACCTCTCCCACCAGGAATCTTGTGGAAAGCATTGCACTCATTGTCTTGTAGAGTGGAAATCAAGAAACACAGGGCCCATCTGTGTACATCTTGCATGTTGAATGGAAAACATCACCACCATTATAAGTGAATGAGAATCTTTTATCTGACCAAGGCGCTTTCCCTCTACAATGTGAGTAACGTGGCAAAGATCTGAGACTTCCATAAAACAACTGCCCTGAGTCTGGCCTCTTCTAGTGTTAAAGAAGAATGGGAACCTGGAAATTTTTCAGGGACTTACTTAGGCTATGAATCTGCTGCTGGGCTGGTGAAACCTTTGTGCTTTAAGTTTTTAGCTTTTCATCAAAGAAGAAAGGCAACAGAAAAGATCCAAAGCAGCAATTTAAGTTTCAGGACTGAAGATTTGATACTGGTTTGCTATCTTTCCTCCTCCTTTTTTGTCAAGAAGCCAAACCCTCATTTTCATATGTTGTTCCCTGCTTCTTTGTCAACTCTTTAGCCTGGGAATCCAGAGTAGATGTTCATCTAGGAACCAGGCTTCAAATCCAAGGAAACTCAGCAGTTCTGAAGGCGATAGTACCATTATTCAAACCCTGCATACCACTTTCTGATAAGCCTGTCCTCTCCTTGGGAAATCCAGGTCTTTGCTACACACTATTGGCCTTCGATTTCTAGAATAGTATTTGTTAGCATATGGAGTCATTCATTATTTGATCAGAATCAGAAGGTTATGAATCCAAAACAAAAACTGGAGGAGGAATACATATATTAAATGTTTACTAGCAAAGGTTCATGCTTTACAGATGAAATACGTGGATATCTTCTGTGAAAAATACTTTCCCACTTCATCTTATGTCTTCCACCCACCTGCCTGCCTTTTTTATTTATTTACTTTTTAAATTTATAATTCATTTTTTTGAGACAGAGTCTCACTCTGTTGCCCTGGCTAGAGTGCAGTGGCATCAGCCTAGCTCACAGTAACCTCAAACTCCTGGGCTCATGCGATCCTTCTGCCTCAGCCTCCCGAGTAACTGGGATTATAGGCATGCGCCACCATGCCCGGCTAATTTTTTCATATATTTTTTTTAGTTGTCCAGCTAATTTCTTTCTATTTTCAGTGGAGATGGGGTCTCGCTCTTGCTCAGACTGGTCTCGAACTCCAGAGCTTAAACGATCCTCCTGCCTGGGCCTCCCAGAGTGCTTGCCTGCCTTTTTAAAATTAATCAAATGGCCATTCCCGGCCATTGCTCTTTTTATTATGTTTACCTACTCTGGACCATCTTTTTCCTGTGTTGCAATCAATTCTTACAACTACCACTTAATTAACACATGGGAAGCTCCTCTATAAAAATATGTATTTGCTAAATTATACACGGGCATTTTGTCCAGTAAACCTTCCAGGTGGTGAAGGGTCTCTAGTATCCATCACTTATGAGACAGTAGAGTTAATTACAGTTGCACGTCACCTGTGGTGTTGCTCTGTCTGTCATAAATAGTTATTTATTCACATTCATGCTATAAATTTCTGTAGATAAGCTCTTGTTTTTCTTTCCAGAAAGAAAAGCACCCATACTCTCTGGTGTTTCTCTTCTCATTTTCTATATTTCCTACTATCTCCATCTTTCTCTGATTTCTAATTGAGATAGAAATGAAAAGATAAAAATCTCTTTGAATAAATCTATTAATTTACAGGCATTTCTGCTGGCATTTTTCCCCCTTCAGCAGTGGGTCATGCTAAATATTGATTTACAGAAAGCAACTGTAACTGCATCTGTAACTGTTTTTACCATAATTTTGTGTCAGAAATTACAGCTTCCATAAAAGTCAATTATTAAATGGCAGAACTTCAAACAATATTGCTTAATTAGACAATGTGGTACTGATTGACTTAGTTTTCCGATACCAATGCTTCTCCTAGATAGAGATGCACGGACACCAATGAATATCTCTAACCATTCTTTATATAAACTCAGTGTGGCAGTACCATAAGCAAATATAACATAATTGGCATTTGGCACAAGGTCTTTGTGATCTATAACTCCCTTGTAGCAGAAGTTTGGTCTCAGCATCATTCCTCTGTGATGTCTTCTCTAACTTTCAAGGGGTGGATAACCCAAAATTAAATGGCAATGCCCAAGGACAGAGCAACTAAAAAGAGGAAGGAGATTTCCGTGTAGCCAACTCTGTAAGTGTGAAAATATATCAAATATCGAAGTAGATATTCCTGTTGTCCACATTATTCCCACCAAAGCCATGCTCCTTGCTCAAAGACAGATTTTTTTGGTTGCAAATAGTAACTTGCTCTGGAAAGTCTAATAAAGGGCCTGAATGAATATCTTGTGAAACAAAACTTGTTCTTCTTCTGTTGAAAAACCAAACCTGTAATGATTTATCCCATTCTTTAGCTACTAATATAAAACATCACATTTGAATTTTAAAGTTGGTTACAGGAACATCTGCATTTTTAGTGCAGGGAATGGATTTTTTATATCAAAATAAATAACATTAACATGGAAGACAAACACCTATTAAAAATTTTAAACTATTGTAAAAATTGCGGTATTTTAATTAAATAAAAAGTAGCAGATGAAGCAATAATGTGCTAGCAGTATATTGGCAAAAGTATGGTTTGTGAGTTTCTTCTTTGTGTGAAATAAAAAAATCCTGACATTTATAATTCATCTTCTCGTGGACTCACTTCCAACTTACTTCTAAGTAAAGCAAAAGCTAAATATATGAAACAGTTCAGAATAAGAACGTAGAATTCTGTTGAAAAATTAAATGTCTCTCTTGTAAGCTAGTAAGTTTGCCATATCGTTAGGTTAAAAATGAATACTATGTATACAATATGTATTTATAGACTGATTTCTAAGCAAGAATCCCAAGATAAATCATATTAACATAATTAAAACATACATTTCCCAGAGTATACCTGAGAAAATTAAAATCTATTAAAGTTATTGAAGTTTTAAAGTCCCCAATATCCCTGGAGAAAAAACTCCTTGGTTGTAAATCTTTTAATACAGTGATATGAGGGAAATATATATTGATAATATCTACTTGATATCAGAAACTTTCCACAAAAGAGTTTTATTAAACCAAGTGGATAATGAGAAAGAGAGTTTGGAAATCATATATGCCTTCCGACTCTTAAAGCAGTCAATAAAACATATATCAACACAGGATAAGTGAGGTTTGGTCTGTTTTCACTACCATTACTTTCACTTGGTAAGAGGTTCATGTATAATAAAGGTATTACAGGGATATTGAGGAGTTGAAGAGAAATACCTGAAAAGTTCCCAATGAATAAATTCCATTTTCTATAAAAAATAAGGGAGATGTATGAATGAAATGAAATGGTTTGCCCTGGAAGTTTAACAAATATTGTGTTTTTGAAGTCCCAGAAAATGCATTTTAATTTCTCCTTAACAGGTTTTTCTGAAAATATGGAAAAATTTGTACCTTAATTTAAAAAATGCATAACTAGAAATATTTGTTATTTTTGTTGAGGGTGATAGAGACTTGCACAAGTGGTATTTTTTTCTCATAGACAAGTTAGTGGTGTGGCTGAGTTTTGGAGAGTTCTGTTATGCTCCACAAATAATTACATAAGTAACGTGAAAAATGATGCTTCTCTCAGATGCACGTTTATTATTTATTATGCACCAAGATCATTGTTCCCCTTGCCAAGAATGCATGGTCATGCTCTTGTCAACACACAGTCGTGGCCAACAGTATATGAAATCATTGAATGAAAATCACTCTTCAGTCACTGAAGTTCTATTTCATCACCCTTCCTTAATACTATAAGAGACACTCCTCAGATCAGATACTTTATATTGATATAACTTGCCAGACATCCTTTTATTTTCAAGAATTTAGTTATTTATTTTAGGCTTCTTAGGCAGTAAATTTCAAAACATAGAAAGGAATCATTCTTCTTTATGGTATTCAGCAAAAGCACTAAATCTGGGATTTGGTAATCTGAATTAGTGACCCACAATTGCCAACTACTCCTATGTGATGTTAGACAGATTACTTAATCTCTACTTCTGGAGCTCCTTGTCTTTCAAGTAGACTTGTAATTTACCTTACAGGGTTGTTGTGAATGAGGACATGCATATTAGAGCATTTAGCAAACTGAAAGGGGCTATTCGAATGTGAGATAGTTTTAAGTGTCTTGGTTGTGAACATATGAAAGATCTCCAGTGTTTATGGGGAGAAGTGTTGACTTTCTGAGATAAGGATGTGTTGAGAAGGGAATGTGTGGCTGTGCCAGTTCTGTAACTGGAAACTTGGGTTGTGAGCCAAGGCTTCTGCTTAAAGGGATGACAAACGTGAAAGTAGCAGAGGCTAGAGAAAGGCAAAATAGAGTAACAATATCTTTTTTCATGTTGCTAGAGTATAATTTTCTTGGGAATTAGATTTGTTTTCTCTTTACCTATGCCGTACTCTCGTAGAGCAGGTACTTATAAAAATGGGCTAAATTATGAGGATCTTATTCTGGACCATGACGATTTACAGCGAACATGGGCAAGTTGGAGAGATTTCTAAGGAAAGCCATAAATATAATTAAAGGGTTTGGGGATAGGACCTGGGGGAAAAGGTTCTGTGATTATTCAGTTTCCTAAGGACAAGGCTAAATGTGGAAATGTGGGAATGTGTAATACACTAAGGATAAAAGAACATCTGTTTTCCGTGTCCAAGAAAAATCCAAAAGGAACTGGGCTTAAGCTATAGGATAACAAATTTAAATTAGCAACAGGAAAGAATTTCCTGACACTGAAGGTTGTTGGGCACACAGAGACTTGCTGGAATCTCCTTTGCACATCTTTGAAAAAGTGTTTAAATGGAATGGTGTAGGTGTTGACCTTCCCGAATGTAAGACAATGCATCAAATAACTTTTAAATAATATTAAAATTCCTTTGATTAGTATTGTTACTCCAGCAAAGTAAAAGATAACTTGTCCAAAATTATCCAAAATAAAAAGGCTCTTAACTATTTGCATGGAAGAAAGAGAAAATACATTTGATACTAGCTATCCTATGTTTTATTATTGTGCAATAACTGAGTTATTGCTTGGAACATTTTAGAATATTTCAAAAAAGATTTAATAGAAAACTCTTTAGAAATTCTCTATTTTCTTAGAAATTCTCTACTTCTGAACTCTGTCAACCCTGGAGTGGAGTGGACTAGGACGTACAAAGTGTGGGAAAGGCTTCTAGCTATTCATCAAATACGTGTTTCTTATTTTTCCTATGCGAGACTGTATTTCCCAACCTCCTTTGTACTCATGTGTAGCAATGTGTGTGAGTTGCAGCCACTGGAACGTGAAAGCAGTAGATGTGGTGTGTGCCATTTCTGGGCCAACGCTTTTCAGAAGAGCATATGCCCACCTCCACAGTTTCACTTCCCACCTACTGTAAGCAGACCATGAGGAGGTACTAGAATGGCTGAGCCACAAGTTGGAAGGAACCTGAGTCCCTGAGTTACTAGGTGGAGGGTCACATGCCGACTAGGAACATGTGCCAGCTTCTTATGTGAGTGAGAAAGAAATTCCTATGAATATTGTATTTGAATCATTCTATAATACATTTTTTAGATTTGTTTCTTTTGCAACCTTGTCTGAGACATTGAGCAGCCAGGCCTATCTTATTCTATTTATTTTTTCTCAGATCTTGGTCAAATACTTTTCTTCTTTAGGTTTATCTTCCATAAAATGGTAGAACTATGAACTCACCTTTTTTTTTATTGAAATGGTGAATGGCATTGCATCTTGAAAGTTAGTTTTATTATTTAAACTAAAAAATGAAAAGATTTTTCTAGTGATTGAATAATAATATTAGGATGTATTTGTTATAATCTGAAGATTTATAACCCATTTTTACTTTATCTTTAAAAAAAAGGGAAAGCTTTAAAATATAGGAAGAGGGCAAAAGATTTACTGCAAAGAATTGTTTGCAAATGATTTTTTCAAACAATCTTTGTTAAAAACATGGTGTTTTTCACCAGTATGATTAACAAATTATTCATAAAAAAAATATGTTTAAATTCCATCTTATCTTAGTCAGTTTGGGCTGCTATAACAAAATGCCTTGGACTGGGTAATTTATAAACAACAGAAATTTACTTTTCACAGTTCTAGAGGCTGGGAAGTTAAAGATCAAGGTGTCAGCAGATTTGATGTGAGATTATTGCTAATGAGATAATTCTTGGGGCTTAATCATTAACTAGTCTCCTTTGTGCTCCTTGATACCATTCCATGTGGCTACCCTGTCTGTGCCAGTTGTTTCATGGGCATGTGTCTTGGGTCCAGAAAGAACAATGCAGGCATCTATGGGTGGAATTGAGCAAGGGTATCACTGCTATTGGAAAAGCCATTTAATGTGGTCAAGTAGGTCAAAGTGGAATATTCAGATGCACGTAGGCTTGTCCATTATTGCCCAGATTTGATATAGCTTTGGCTGGATTCTACACAGGGACTAACGTAGATTCTAGATCAAGGTGACATTTGGAGCTCCCTACTTGCACACTCCTGGCTATGTTCAATCTAAAACTTCCTGTCACTTAATTTGATTTCTCTCCTGCAAATGAGTTAAGATAAATTCAGTCATTTATTCAGGTAACTCATTTAGGGAGGTGAGAGGAGATAGTGACATTAGTTAATCACAGAATTATAGAGTTAGAAGGGATTTGGGGATCACCTAATTTAGTGACCTCATAATACAAGCAAGGAAACTGAAACGTAGAGAGTCAATGGCTTAATGTGGCCCATACAGTCTGCTGTGTATAGGCCTTCCTCCTGCGCATCAGAGCTGGGGCTTGGTTCTGGCTATAACCAGGCCCCGTGCTTGGTCTGGAAAAATTATATTCTGATGAGAGAAGCCGCTATAAGGGGAGAGAAGGAAGATGATGGGGAGAAGCTGGAACAAAGTTCCAGAATTTTAATGCTAAGAGGAATATTAGAGATTATCTCATCATCTGTCTCATCATATAGTTGATAAAACTGAGTCCTGGATAAGTTGAGTGGCTTTTGAGGCCACACAGAACTGGGGCTAGAATTTGGTTCTTTATTATAAGTAATTCTTGTATAATCCTTCATTACCCAAGAGCCATAATATGTAGATTTTTTGAGCACATACTTTGTGCCTGGCGTTGTTCTAATGCATGTATTATATGTTATTCAATATATATCATATAGCATTCAAACACCTAAGACTGTCCCCACTTTTTAGCTGAGTAAACTTAGGCTTAGAGAGTTTAAGTAACTTTCATAACATCACATAATTAGTAAATAACAGAACCAGGATTCCAATGTGGGCCATGTCAAGAAATTGAAGTGCCTACGATTTTAAAATTCTTGAAGTCAGCTTATTGCTTCATGGATGCTGGCAGAAGACTTGAGACTCTTGAGTCAGAGACTTAGGACTTTATTGCTCATATTGATAATAGAATAAGTTTGGGGCTGTTTCCTGAGCTCCAGTTCCTATACAGTGGTGGGAGGAGGACCAGGGGTTGCCTGCACGCACAGTGAGCTGTGCTGCATGAGAAGACCCCTGAGCTCAGCAGACACAGATCCTTTAGAATGGGCAGTCAGTATGGCTACTTTTTGCTCTGGAGGGAGAGACTATGGCTTCCCTGGCTGTTTACTCTTTAAACGTCCTTGAAAAGACAGTTCGTAACAAAGGCAGTTGGTGCCACTGCTGACAAGACATGCAGAAACATGAAAGGCCCATGGAAAGCTGCCTCCCAACATATTCTGACTATAAAACTCATATTATCAAACACTCACACACTGAGTTAGTAGCAGTGCAGCTGGCAGGAAAACATGATGTTGTAATGGTTTGCTGTTGAAACGGAAGCATTTCAACAATACAAATTGCTGCCATTGAAATGCCCATCGGTAGTCAGCCCATTGCATCCCGTGTGAGGTGCATAGAGAGCCGCAGATGTATAATGGGGGATGATTTTCTAAAAGTTCTCTTGTCTTTAGGCATTTTTTCCTCTTACTTAGAAGCTTACTTGGAGGAAGGAAGAAATTGAAGAGATTCTAAGTGCACTTTGAAGAGAACAGGGTCTCTAGGCTTTACATAGTCATTGAAAACCAGTCTTCACAGGTGTTGCTGCTGTCATGTGGGTCTGTACACAATCTAAAAGTATGTGGTACCTACCAAGGTGGAGAAAACAGGCCCTTTGATGTTTGGTCTCCCAACTTTGAATAAATTTTGCTTCCTTACTGGTGCCCTTGGATAAATTTCAGCCCCAATCTCTGGGAGTTTCATTAGCAATAAGGTGAGAGTGACTCTTGTCAAACTCATAGTACAGTACCTGGCAAATAATAAGCAATCAGTTAACATTAATTATTATTATTAAAAGTGATAGAAATCTGGCATGGATAAAAGTAATACTGAAAGACACTTTAATACCTGGAAACCCCATAAGAAATATCACTTTGAGTGAAAGTCAATACAAGGAGGAATTTTAAATCGACAAGGTGAATTTTTATTATTTAAAAATGTGGAAATAATATTTGTGATGGCAATGTTAATGCTGCTGCCCTGAAATCCCAGAATGAAACTCAACTGCCTTCATTTATGCATTCCAAAAAAAAAAAAAAAAAGGGATCCCTTTTATTAAGCCTCCACTTAGTCCATCTTAAAGCACCTTTCAGTCAAAGAACAGCTTCTCATTAAGGGAAAAATGATTATTAACATCCTCATTTTGCTTCCTCTTGTGAATTATTTGCATTCAGAAATGTGCATGGCATTAGTTTCAGGGTAAATGCAAATATGACAGCGGGATTTCTCACCAAGCTCTTTTTTATTATTAGCTCTTTTTATGTACTCCATTTATTATTCCTTTATAATTTTTCACATTGTATTAAAATGTTAGATTTCTTAAAATAATAATATTTCTTTCATTCGGTAATTGTCTCAGCCCTGTCTACAACAGTCTACATCACAGAGTGCCCATCTATAATTTGCAATGGCTTATAATGACTGTTCATCTTTGCTTAGGGGAGGCCCGGGAATTAGCTCTTGTGGTAACTGAATCCTCTCTCTCCCACTGAGAATGTGATTACTCCAGGTGAGGTTCACGGGCTTGCAAAAGAGGGCAGTGGTGTGAGGACGGCTTCTGCTGTGAGTGCTGGCAGTATATTTACAGTCTGGGGCTTGAAGATAAATTAAGATTTTTTTTCCCCTCATCAGCTTTGAATAGCGTCCATCTTCAATGCTTTGTAAATACAATAGCCTCACACTACATTTTTCTCTCAAATGTTGTAAAGTCGTCTTGTGAGAAATGTTGGTTTGCTATGTCCAACGTCCTCCTTCCGAGGAGTGAGTGAGTCGGGAGGCTGAGGATTCTTAGTCAAAGAGTAGTGGGCACAGCTTGGCTGGAGTGGACTCAGGGAACCGGGGGCATACTTTCCAAGAGGGTCTGCTCTGATAAACTGATTACAATTGCTTTGTTTTCCCTGGTCATAAAAAAGAAAGGTAATACATCTGACTAATAAAACCAAACTCATAAAATCATTTGATCATTTTGATTCACTGCACTTCACTGTACCAAGCTTCCCTGTTGACTCACAAATTGTTGCTGTCAAATCCTTTACATTTGCTTCTTTTGGATATGACTTAACGTCTCTTTTTCTCTCCCCTTGTTACTGTCCATCATTTCTCTTCTTCCTTCCAGGGAGCAGGGGGATGATCAATGATCAAGGCTCAAAGTGAGCCATCCAGTAGATCACATAGATGTGCTTGTTTTTTAAAATGGCATAACACGCGACACGTGGATACTTTGATAAGGCTTTTACGGTGGGGTCCGCTTGTTGGCGTATTAGGAACTCTGGGATATAGTCATTACTTCTCATGCTTTTGTTGTGTGTTATGTACATTTTTCCTTTGCAGAGTATGAGATGGGAGGGAACTGACTTCAGCGTGAACTGGAAGATAGTAACAGGAGCAAGTGTCCGACTCAGAATTCGGCTAGTGCAGGCCTGGGGTTGGACTCATTTTTCCACATATTTTATAATGCCTACCTTGCCTCAGTGTTATTAAAAAGCCTCTAGTGAATAGTGGGTTAGCATAGACCAGGTGCTTTTGGTGGGTGTAAAAGGGGGGATGCAGAGTTTCTCAGAATGTTAACGGGCTGCAGGGCAACATAGACCTTTCAGCCTAAAGCAGACAATGTTAATTTTGTGTTGTTACTCTGAGCCTGGCACTTTGCTAAGTGCCATACATACATTATTTCATTACATTTTCACAACAGTGCTGTGAGGTAATTCCTATGTTACCTAAATTTATAGAAGAGGAGGATGAAAATCAAAGAGGTTAATCAAAATTTTCTGACATAGAATGCCTGGAATATCATATCTCTGTAGCACGCTGAAGAAAGTGGATGAGTATGGTTGGCATTAGAGGGAGTTAACCAAAGGTCCCAGTTAGGCCAGTCCTTGGGCAAACCATTCATGGCACAGCAACATGCATGTGACGGGAAATTGCAAGCCACCAATATCGGTGGGATTTTCCTTCTCTTTTTTAGGGGACTTCTTTCTGGAATCACCAATTCATATACCTGGCCTTTTTTACCCTCTAAAGAAAAATTCATCTTTTGCCTATTGATTTGTAAAATCGACTTAGGATACAGAGAGATAGCCAAGATCTCAGGCTCTGGAGTCAGACTTTCTGGGTTCATGTATTGGCACTGCTCATGTTATGCCATTCGTTAACTGTGACTACTGGCAAGTTACCTGGCCACATTTCCCTTACTGAAATGACAATTATAATAGAACTGATCCCCTAGGGTTGTTATGAAATAGGACTCAAGAGCCATTGAGCACAGTGCCCTTTAACATCGGAAGCACATGCAATGTTCACCACTATATCATGGATATTAGCGCTTTGTTACATATGTTGGAAGTAGTTTTCCAATATATATTTTTCTTGTCAACTTTGTTTGTGAGGTTTTTGATATATATATAAATTTTGCTGATGAATGAATTTAAAATAAAGTCATAAAAGTTAAAGGTAAGAATTAAAAATGCTTCTTTAAGAGGATATTAGAGGCTGGGAAGGGTAGGGGGAATGAGGGGCTTGGGAGACGTTTGCTAAAGGATACAAAATTGTAGCTAGATAGGAGGAATAGCACTATGGGGGATGACTATAGTTAACAATCATATATTATAATATATAGTTTCAAATAGCTAAAAGGAGGATATTGAATGTCCACAACACAAAGAAATGGTAAATGTTTGAGATGATGGATATGCTAATTACTCTTATCTGATCACTATGCATTGTATGAACCAAAACATCACTATATATAAATGTGTGCAATTATTATGTGTCAATTAAACAAAAATTTTAAAAATGCTTGTTTAAAAACAGCCGTTAATAGTAGTGACAAAATACACATGAGCAAAAGGACATCGATAACAATTCCGATGACATTTTATTTTATTCTTTTATCTATATATTCCAATGATTGCCTATAATAGAAGAAATCAAATAATCTACATTATGTTCACCAGTTGATTTCTTCAGGCTTTTTCCCCTATCCATGTTCCTCTTTTGACAGTGTAAAATGGACAAAGCATTTTCTTCTCCAAGGAATTGCAGGACTCGAGAATGTTTGAGGTCAATGCCCTTACCGTGTAGCCCTACCATCGTGGTGTTGTGCTCAGGGTCATCACTCAAAAGCTCGGGCAATTGTGTTATATTAGGAACTCTGGAGCACAGAGGCTACAGCAACTATTTAACTGCCAACCAGGCAGTCACCCCAAGGGGACTGGACCACTAGATTGAGAGATGGTGCCATCGTTAAAGAATGCTCCCTGTATCAGTGTTAGGTGTATTATGTGAATGACAGGCTAATACAATTCCTCATCCACAGAGAGTTGGTATGAAAAATGCACTCCAAATGGAGCCAGTAAGAATCATCATTCAGTCAGAAGATAAATGGCCATGACTTCTTTAACCTAAAGTGATGATCTCTTTCTGATTTATATATTTATTTCTTGGAAGGATAACCACTCAGTTAAAAACATAGCCTTGACAAAGTCTTCCTGTTGTTTTACAGACTGTACTAGATATGATCATTTTCGTATTTGTGTTATCAGGTGTATGATCAACCTCACCTTTCTCAAAGGAAAAGGTGAGAGGTCTGGATTAAAAAAAGAGAGAAAGAAGGAAAGAAAGAAAGAAAGAAATCAACAAGCAAAAGCACAGATACCTCAGATCTCTGAGAGTAGTGATCATGTTGGCTTGAATCTTAGTAAAATAGTTCATTCTTCAGGGACCCCAGAGAGCTTAAAAAGGTTCATATTGTGCCAATGTTCACCAAGGTACAGATGATTTGTATTATTGAAAATTATACATGCCAATAAAGAAAAATATATGTGCCAAAATTTTACATGCCAATAAAGAAAATTACAACATTAGGACAGTTTTTAACATGTCTAACTAAATGTATTCTATCAACAAATACAGTTAAGCAATGTTTGGAAGCCCAGGAGATTGTCCCTACGTTCTCAGTTCTTTAGGTGATTCTGACATCCATTGATCAAACTCCAGGCCAAAAACTCCTTCAGGTGTCATGGATCTGCCAGGCAGGAAATGGCAAAGATTTCCCCATTTTGTTACAGCCTGGCTGCGGACCAGTGTTAAAATCTATACAGATGAACATACAAATAAATTTACCATCCATATCAAAAAGGGGTGGCTATCAACAGCATAATTTTGGTTCCCAGGTGATGCCTGTCTTAAGCTTGTCATGATAATGTGGCTGGTGTTGAGGAGAATAGTTGGCTAATGGTGCAATAACATACATTCATTGATATATTAAGAAGTTAAGAAAATGTTATAATTGTTGAAATAACTCAATAAGGTTCCATCTGGACTGGTATTAATGCTTGCTGGTTTGTGCCCATGTAAGTTAAATTTAAACAGATCCTTCAACTGTTAAAAGCTTAATAGGAGTGGTGTATACATGAATAGATTGACAGATACACAGACAAATGCTAACACCAACGAAAAAAGTAAACCGAACAAATATTTGCATAAAGTACAATTGTTTGTACGATGCTTGGAAAGTGAAATCTGAAACATGAGATGTGTCTATTAGAATCTCTGCCTTTCAGGGAGAAATTATCTTATTTATTCCAGTTATTCATTGAGAACATTCTAAGAAGATAGTCCCTCTACTCCAAAATAAATTTTTATATTTTAAGGGGGTATTATGGCATCTGAATGATAGTAGATGCTCAGTAAAATTTTGCAGAAGGAAGGAAGGAAAGGTAAATTAAGTTTGAAAGAAAGAGTTTCAGGTCTACGGCCATACTACCCTGAATGCGCCCGATCTCGTCTGATCTTAGAAGCTAAGCAGGGTTGGACCTGGTTAGTACTTGGATGGGAGAAAGAGAGTTTCAGGTATGTGTGTTGAGATTTAGAGCTTAGGAAAAGTGGACAATTTGATTGAAGGTCCTTAGACAATATCTTTGTTAAACAAAACAAACAAAAAACACAAGCAGAACCTTATAGAGATGAGAGATGAATAACATCTTTCAGCATGCTTTTGGCAAACCTAATAATGATTAATTGTTAATTGTATCAGATGGAAAATAACAACAGAGCTTCTTATCCTCTTTTTGAAGTTGTTTTTCCCAACTTTTATTCTCACTGTTTTGGAAAGGAGGAGACTTTGCTTAGGATGATATAGGAGCAATCCGGGGATCTTTGGCTCGTCCTGTCTGATGTCATGCCTATAGAAAAACCTATTGGAAAGAGCCATAGAAAGTGAGAACCATTAATTTTCTCTTGTCAGATTTTATTTTTGTCATGATGTGTAAGACCTTTGTTCCAAACCAGAGAGATCCTGCACTGCCAGGTTGGGGGAGTGTGCGTTCCAGTAGGACTGTGCTCAAAAGAAAGTGTGGCCAATCGTAATGCCAGGGTTGTCTTGATTGTGATGTTGGGATATTCAACCTGGCCAGACTGTGAGGGCACCACACTGTTTGAGCTGAGCCCCTTTCAACTCCCTCGCACCCCCGGAAGGGGCATAGTCAGAAATGAAGTGGAGTAAGCCACCACGACAACTTAGAAGAAACAGAGAAGGAAATCACAAATACAAGCCAACGACCAGGCAATCCGATTACAAAGAAATGAACAAACAACAAAATCCCATTCCTCGAAGTGGGCGTTTTGAAAATTATATATTTTATGATCTGATTTTTCCCTTTCTGCTACCTAGGAGGTTAAGTTTTCAGTATTCTGAAAGGAGCTAAAGCGTAATGAGTGGCAAGCCCTTCTGCACTCACAGAAGCATGCAACCTGCCCTAATAGAGAGCGTGGTCTTTAGAATCAGACCCGTTGGAATGGTAGTTTTGTTCTTTACCAGCTGTGTGACTTTGTGTAAGTTACTTAACCTTTTGGAATCTCACTATCCTTTTCTGTAAAATGGAGATAATGAGATCTATCCAATGGGATTATTGTGAGGATTTGATGTTATAAAATCACCTAGCACTGTTGTCTGAGAAATGGTAGTTTCCCTGCTAGTTAAGAAAGTGGGGAGTAGGTGAAGAACCCACTTCTGAGAGAGAACCCATTAAAATTTCCATGCATTTTTATATTTCAGCGATGCTCAATAATAAACCAAATCTGAAGATTTAGCCAAAGGATATAATCATGATATGGTACAAATATTTATCTAAAAGAATGCCACTTGTAGTTTTGTTCATGATGGAGAAAATTAGCAATCATCTACATGTTCAACATGGGATTGCTTAAACAGATTATAGCAAATCCATTTGATGTAATACTGAGCAGCCATTAAAAGTATCTTGGAGCTGGATACTTAAAATCGTGGAAAATGTTTGCAGTGTTTCACTGAAAAAAAAATTGCCTAATTGCATTAGTAGAGGATTGCAGTTTTAAAATCGAAAATGATTTAAGAATTAAAATAATTGAAAGTAATGCATTTACATCTGTTGTTTCTTTGGAGTGCTATTGTGGGTGATTTTATTCATTTTTTGGGTAATTTTTGGTGTTTCCTGATTTTTCAGCAGTAGCATAATTTAATTTTGTAACAAAAATATATTTTAAAAATTATTCTTAGGGTTATACTTTAAATAATAGGATAATTGGTTGGTGGTACAGTTTTTTAAATCACAGGATCAGAAGATAAGAAATAGTGGAATAATTATTGGGTGGATTATTTTTCTGCATTTGTCTCAAAAAACAGGTGAATTTGTATAGTTGCTGATTCCTATTGATGTCTGGCTAATTTCTGATTTATGTAGATATTTTATATTATTTCTAT
>NW_012153062.1:16204821-16231876 GCF_000956105.1 Propithecus coquereli | reverse complement strand
GTTTTAAAATGCATTAATTCATCCATTCATTTATTCTTTCATTAATTATATCTTTCTTTTATTCAAATGTAATTGGAGTTCAAAATAAAATGTATAATAGAGCATTTACAATATGTTGTAAATGTAATGTAATATTATAAGATAGGAACATCAATAGTCTCACTATTCTTTGGTCTCATTTTAGACTAATCAAGTCACACAACTAAAAAAAAAGACCTAGCTATGCATTTGCTTAAAATTGACTCCAGTAATAGCTTATAATAGGCCTTGTAAGGAAAATAATCCAGTAGTTCCATTGGATAGTTAATAATTTGGAGAATTGAGGGAATCAGATTCCATTATGACAGTAAAGTTATAGAGTCTCTGTTTAATTTGAGCCTGAAGCTAGCTGATATATAGCATTATTTGTTGGTATTATGGGGTTAATATGGCAGACACTTTGCCAAAAAAATTATCTTCACAAGCTGTTGAATCAATTATGTTTTTTTTTCTAGGCAGTCTCATAATTTATTTCTGCAAAATCACTTTTATTAACTATGAAGTAGATCTGATTTGTCCACTTGGAAGAATAAAAATGGACAAACATTTTGAAATTCAGTACACTGATGTCAGCCTGGGGAGTAAAGATAGTGATGAATCATGCACAGAAAGTGGACATAGCCCCCAGTCTCTTATGATGTCATCCTCTGATAACGGATACAAATACAGAATTAATGGGTGACACACTGTAGACTGCATTTGACTTCAATTATCATAGATGTGCTGATTATCAGGAGTTTAGCGGAACATTAAATATATTTTAAACTTTATTAAATTCTATATATACATAAGCATATATACAATAAATTAAATTTTAAAATTTAAACTTCTATTAAAATTTAAAGTTTATTTCTTTTGAATTTTAAAAGCAAAACATATATATTTGAGAAAAATGGAAAAATACAATATAATGTAAAAAAGAATAATAGAGAGAGGAGAAAATCACGTAAAGGTAATCTCTGTTAATATTTTGGCATGTTTCTTTCATCAATAAATGTTTCTCTTTCTCTCTAACTTTGCTTCTCTGTCTTGCTCTTTTTCTTCATACACGAACAAATAAATAAATTCACACACATACATTTATCAAATGCATATGAAAATTTTAAATAATTCAGATTATTCTACATAAAATTGTAATTCCTTCTTTATATCTACACAATATTATATCCCATAATCCATTATAGCGTATAATATCCCATACTTTTGGATGCTTATATATCATTTTTAACTAAGCATTTTTAATGGCTGAATAATATTCTATTATTTGAACAAAGTATAATTTAGTTAACTGTTTATTACAGTCTGATATTCAGGTTTTATTGAATGTTTTACTATCATGTATATAATACTCTGATGGATACATTTTGCCTAAATCTTTGTCTGTTGCTAATGATTGCTTTGTCAAATTTTTTATATTTATATAAATTTGTTTAAATACATTTTTAGGATCTAAATTAATCTCTTCCAATGAGGAAGGACTAACAGGTGGCAATGTGTGAATCGTTTTTAAAGGTACCTTAAGTAGAATGGGAATGCTTCTTCCTTCGTTTAAGTGTGTATTGAGTGCCGGCTGTGTGTTAGTACTGCTCTGGGTGCCAGAGAGCCACCCACTTTCACTATCAGTTATACTGATGCCACTGAAACTACTCTTATCAGTGCCACTGCTAACCTGTATATTCCAAAATCAAATGGTCAATTTTCACCTTTTTTCTTGATTGATTCATTAACATCACTTGCCACAGTTACTTAACTAAAGCATTGCATTCTTTTCTTTGTATCGGAGACACCACGTTTTCTTGGTTCCCTCTCATTTAACTGACTACTCTTTCTTTACTTCTGTTCATTTTCCTGCCCTACACATACTCCAGTGACCCAGAGCTCACTCCTCAAATTTCTCTTCTCTGTGGTACTCACAACCTAATGGGCTCATGTACCCTTAGCTTTAAATTTTGTCTTTTCCCTGATAAGAGCCAAATTTATTTTTCCATCCCTGACTTTTCCTTAAACTCCAGAGTTATAAGCACAACTGTTAACTTGGCCTCACCACTTCAATATCTATTAGGCATTTCAAACTTATCGTGTCCAGAACTGAAATACTGATTTCATGTTCTCCTGCTAACCAAACGAACAAATAAATAAACAACCCTGCCTCTGAAGTTGTTCCCCCTCTTCCTCAATAATGGCAACTCCATTCACCTAATTTCTCTGTTCCAAACCTTGGAGCCATTGTATCTTTTATTTTATTCAATAAGTAATTACTGAGTGGCCTTGATATTCCAGGCTCTATGTAGGTGCAGGGATCTATCAGTGGGACACATACATACAGAATCATAATGGAATTTTCATTCTCATGAACTTGATTTTTGTCTCTCTCAGTTCTCCATCATTCCATCAGCAAATTCTCTTGATTCTGCTTCCATAATATATATGAATCTGGCCACTTTCCATAATCTCTATCCTTTTCCATCTAGTCAAACTATCATCATTTTTCTCTTGTACTGTTGCATTAGCCTTCTAACTAGTCTTTTTTGCTTCTGTCTTTCCTTCAGTAAAGTTTCTTGTCAATACAGCACCCAGAATGATCCTTTTAAAACTAGTCAGATCATGTCACTCTTTAATTTAAAATCCTTCCCATTTCAAAATAAAATACTAAGGCCTTCTAGACCCATAGTAGGAACTCAACAAATATTTGGGATGAAGGACTAGATGAAAGGGTAAAAGGATACAATTTATAGGCCTATATATACTGCCCCCAAAATAACAATTTCAAAGCCAAGATCAAGCTCGTTATTACGGTTGTCTATAGTGGAGAAGGTGGATTGTACTGACAGAGCTTTGAATGTCTGATTGACAAATAGTCAATTTAATGTTTGATATTAAGGCTGATCTGGTTAGACATGACCATGACTACTCTAGGAAGAGGAAGAAAATCCCAAACTGAATCTTTTCACTAGGAAGGAGAGTGATTTGACATAAAGGCTTTATTCTTAGCCTTTTACCATTCTCTTTTATGTGGCATTGAAGAGCTACAAATTCAGATGCTCAAGCTATGATTCAATCTATCCATATAAAATTCTTGATTTATTTGAATCATATGTATCTATTGACCAATAGTTACGCGTATCAGTCACTTGCACCCACCTCATCTGTTATCGTTAACAGAAATTGGTTGACCAAGGTTGGCAAGCTACCCAGACTTTAATCCATAAGTGGAAACAAGGAAAGAAAAAATCAATTCTTTTTGGTTTATATGTGTGAAATTAAAACACTTCTAGTTTAAAAACTCTGCCTGAGCTAAAAAAACTAAGTTTGCTTATCATTTTTTAAATAGAAACATTTGTTACAACTTTCCTGTTAATGCGTTGATCAGTAGCAAATTTCACTTAGTGGTATGCAATATTAATTTCAGTAGCTAGCTCAGTGGCTTGCCTTACTAAGGGGCTATTTGCTGCTTTCTTCTTTTAAAAAACGTGAGCAATTATTTGTGCTTATGAGAGCAATGGGAGCAATCACACACTAAAAATAGAAATTATGAAATTAGCCACAGGCAAATTACAGAGCAGGGACAAGTTCATGAACATTTCCTCTGCCTGGCCTGCTGCTGACCTCCCACTTGAAGTGGACAGGCTATTTACTTGAATGGATGATGTATTGGAGAACTTCCTTCGCTCACCCGGTTCCATGTCTCTCCAGCTCAAAAGCCAATTGAGGGCTTAGTTTGATGCTGCATTTTGGTTCTGGAGACAAACCTATTAGAGCCATAGCTGAGAGTAGAAAATGCATTATGTCAGGGCCACCTGTTAAATTTGAGCCATAACCTTTGGACTGGGTAACAATTTTGTGGTTTTTAATTCTAGTTTCATGTCTTTGAACTTCATGCTGCTTCTGTGCAAAGTTGCTCTCGATTGGTATATTTAAAGAAGGAAAATGTTTTGATTCAGAGAGGTGCTATTTGTTATTACTACCAAAAATACGTATATCCATTCCCCCCTAAAATATATTCAACACCAACAAAAAAAATGATCTAATTCATCTTTGGAGGAGAGAAAGAGAAAAAAATAATACATCAGGGGAAAGGCTGTAAGTAAAATTACATTTAGTGATCAGATTCTCTGTTTTCTTGGCTGCTGTTGCCAAGGCATCTGTGATTATTATCCTTTTTGTATCAAGATGAATACATGGAAGCAAACAGAGCTTGTACTTAGCAAAATGAAATACAAGAATCTTTTGGGTGTAGGTGGAAAGGAAATGATAGAGTTCAGAAGAACAGATGTTCTAAGAGTTATTAAAACTTTTCAAAATGAAATTTCACACCCTGTCTCTAATTACTGCATTGCTCTTCTTGTATCCTGACGAGTCAAACCTGTTAAAATTCTTGAAGAGAGGGAAAGGAGATGACATATAGAGGCCAGAGCAACTTTAGCCATTCCACCGATGACTTTCACCGTACCACTGACAACTTTTAGCTCAAGACATGTTGACCTCTCTTCAGCTAATCATTTGTAATGTCATAGTGTTCCCCACAAAAGTGCCAGAAAAGGGCACTTCTGCCTGCATGTTTTGCATTCTTCAAGTACATTATTAGAATTTCTTTTCTTAAAATCCCCCTTTTACATCATCGTGCTCAAAATAAGTGCTCTTTGATTTGCTCAACTTTGTGTTTGCGGTACCCTAAAACTCAGATTCCATTTTGTTCTGCAGTGCCAAGTTATCTGAGCACGCATTTCTTTCCATGCAAAATTAGGCTTTCTGCACTCAGATTGGGAGCTAAATGCTTCATATTTATTATCTTTAAGGTGCTGTGTTAATGAAAGAATTTTAATCATTGACATTGCTCTGTGAATTATGTATTACAAAAACCCCTGCTGGTGAGTTAGACAAAATTAACCTACAGTAAGGGGCATTAAAAAAAAAAATCACAGCTAATTAGTAAGCCAACAGGAACAAAGAGAATGTAAAACAAAGATGTTGAGAACAAGACATTTAGGTATGAACTGCTGCCTTCGTTTCAGACGTAGCTTTCTTTCATTTGGGCTACATTTGCAATACTGCCTGCCATTGCTGGAATCTTCCTCCAATCTGAGATATTCCATTAGACTTGAGCATTTTTATGTTTTGTAATTAGTTTTCTAAGCTACAGTCTCTTCACTCTTTCAAACTGTGGAAATCCAAAGGCTCATAATAGAAAATGGAAGATATTTTTAAATGCTTTCAAATTATTTCCCAGGCGATCTATATTAGAGATGTAAAGCAATTCACGGGGATTATAATGGGAAATGATTTCTATCGCTTTTTTCCCCTTGAATCACTCTGTATGCTCATCATATATCCCATATCCATTCCTGTATTTTAAAGTAGCAGAGCTTTGTCCAGGCTCCCTTCCTGATGCAATTCCATGTGGAGCAGACAAAGGCAGGCCTGGGTTTAAATCACAGGCCGGTTCCCTCCTTAGCTCCTCCTCACGCTGACATCCCAGGGCCATGCATCACTCTGCTGGTGCAGGAGCTGGGAGGAGACAATTGACCCTGAGAGGCTGCCAGAGAGGTGCTCATGCTGGGCCCCATTTGTTCATAATTGCTCTTTCTAAGTTATAGGTGGAGATAAAGCAACCAAAATGGGACAAGCAGAGGCAAGAGACAACACTAATGTCTGTTTCAGTTTTTCCCTGCTCAACAGAGGCCCGGAGCATTAAAAAGGATAAGACAGTTCTTTGACCTTTCGTTTTCTTCTGGATTATTTCTTTTTATTTTTTCCATGTTAAAATTTCTCTCCTTACCTAATAATAGCCAAGGCCATTGTCTTTACAATGAGAATCTCATTTGCTGTTCTTTAGAGAAAGCTTTGTTAGTCTTTCATCTTCTGTCCTCCTGGCTTACTGTTGGAGTAAGCTCCAACTCTTGTGTGATTTAAAAAAAAAGCAAACTGAGTAAATCTGTACAAATTTTGCCTATTTTAGGCAAAAGGAAATGATCAAAGCATCCACAGCAAGGAGAGATTGCTATTTTAAAAGGGACATAATGTGCAGAAGGATACAGGACCTCAGCAGAAGGCTGTGAGCACTTCATGAGGGAATTTTGGCTCCTGTCCATTCACCTGTGAGTAGCAGGCATCTCTTTCATGCTATTCTTTACTGCTTTTGCTGGGCTTAGAGAACTTAAAGGATTGTTCTTCGTTTTAATTCAGATGAGTCTCTCCTTTATTAGAAGCTCAGTGAAAACAGGTTGCAATACTAGAATAAGTTCTAGTATTGAAATGAATGTTCTCAAGTTTAAGAGTTCTCTTTCCTCACTTTCTACTTCGTTCTTCATGGTTAAAAGAGGAAGCCCCAGGAACCTACCTGTTCTTGCTACTGCCTCTGCACCAGCATCTGCTTGCATCTACCCTATTCTTGTTCCTGTTTGTGTCGTCACCACAGGGCCCCCCCCCAGGCACCAGGTCTCCCTTTTTCTACCACACTCAAATCCCCACAAGGCTTACTGGTATCCAATCTTCCTCCAAACCCCTGACATCCTTTCAAGGGGACTTCTCTTCCACTATTAGCAAAATATCCTGTCCTCTCAACTCTGTCTCTAAATGTTCCCTTCATGGTTTCGTTTGGATGGGAATCTGGACTTAGTCCTCACATCCCTCTCAACTCGTGGTGCCTGCAGCCTCCCCACAGCCTCGCCTCACCGGCCTGGGGTGGAACAGAAGCTCTTGCTTCTCTGGCCCCTTCCAGATCAGCCTCCTTCCCCTCCACTCTAAAAAAAAAAAAGCCAAGTGTGATCTCGGTTTGCCAGCTGCACCCCCATTGTTGCTGACATCCATGCCCTCTGGGTGCCTCTTCCTCTGTTCCATGCCTTTGGCTCCTAGCTCACTGCTGCTCTATCCAGCGTGACCTCTGACTCCACGGCTTCCTTTGTGGTGATTTCAATATGCGCAGAGTTGACCTTGCTAACACTTGACTCCTAGTTCCTTGACCTCCTCTCTGCTAAGAATCCTTCCATTCACGCTTTCCCTCCTGAGGTCACACCCTTAGAGGCAGCTCTGATCAGCAATCACAGTGTCTCCCCAGAACCTGAATTTCTTGCCTCGTGTTCTCCGAACGCTAACCCCCCATCTTTCCGAGTCTCTCTCTCTCTCTCTCTCTCTCTCTCCCCATCCTTATGATTTTTTGGCACCACAGTGACCTCTAATCTATTGGGAGGATTAATTTACACTTTCCCCACCAACCCAACATCCTCCCTGGCTTCCTTACACAACTTGAATTCCTTTGTCAATCAATTATCATAATCACGCCTCTCAGAGCCTCCGAGCCCTCACCCCACTCTTGCCTTTGTTGTATTCACTTGAGAAAATACATACCTTGATTGTGTCCAACCTTCTGCCTACTTTATGCCTGAAACCATACAGCTGTGTAAGATTAGAGACAAAATCACATAGGATGGTTTCACTTCGAATTCATAACCAAAAACATGAAAGTGAGTTTCTACTGTTGCTGAGCAATGATATTATTCTAGTGCATTCACTCCCCCACTTTCCTGGGCAGTCCATATTTTCTTCTTTCTATTTAATTTCATGCATAATGTATTAAAACATATCAGACTCTTGGATGGTTCATAAACATGCTATACTCTTTAAAGCTTTTTGGACGGCTCCACCACCTTATAGCTGTGTGATCTTGGGCAAGGTGCTTCACTTCTCTGTACCTCGACTTCCTCATCTATAAGATGAGTATGTTATACCTAACCTATATTATTGGATTTTTGCGAGGATTAATTGAAATAATATCTTTAAAGTCCTGAGCATACCATCCAACACATAATTGGGGGCTCAAAAATACTGGATCATATTATTACTACATTTCATTTTTGGGGCCAGGAATTTCCTTTTTCTGCTTTTATAAACTCCTACACATCTTTAAGCCCGGGACATAAATTTGCCTTTATGATGAATTCATCATGCCTTCTATATTGCCATAGCTTCCTGGGCAAGTCTATTGCAGTAGTTATTAAAATGCATTATAATTGTTTCTTATATATCTGGCTCCTCAGCTAAAGTATCTCTTCCTTGATAACACTTCATGTATTATTTTCAATTTGTCTCTGAATGCTCTAGCTTAGTGATTGGCAAAAAATACATGTTAGTTGTGTGAACAAAAGTGTTAGTTAATATTTTTGGTAAAATATGATACCTCTCCTACATTTAGCTATATTGCCAAAAATTGTTCTCAAATAACGAATTGCTTTTTGTGAAGAATTATTTGAAAACAGAGACCATAGTAGAATTTGAATCCTGCTCAACATCCATATGTAGAAAAATTACATTTCATTAGTCCAAATAATTGAATGGGTATTATTGATTGGATATGTAGTCCAGTATCAGCACTGAGGCTAGACCTGGGACCCTATTAAATGTGACCCTGCTATCTATCACAAGGCCCTGTCAGACTAGCCTTGTCTTGGATCTTTGTGTGCTGAGATGCCTTTCAGAGTCAGCTGTTCCCATGGTTTATTCTGCTACAATTTGGTACACAAAGGTATGAATTGCTTCCCTAGATACACTTATCTTCAGACCTCAGTGTGAGAGGCATCTGTCTGTCTTCCCGTGAGGGGTTCCATGGTATTCTTTTATTGAAAAACTCTCTTTCAAAGTTGTCCAGAATCATAAGATGCTAGAAAATTAAAGGTTTCGTTTGAAACTGCCTGCAAAAAAGGACTATCCTGCTGTGATTCTTTCTGATGCATTTGTCCTGTAAATTATTATATTTACCTTTAAAGAAGATTACTCAACAGAAAGTATATAAATAGATGTTATTGTATGTGTTTTACTGATGATATATGTAAAAAAAGGAGTAAGTTGTATGCCCTCATGTAAAAGTATGCCAGCCTCTGGTCTGGGGATAGTTATTCTAGAGCCTTACCAATATTTCCCTTGCTGTTTGAATTTTCATCACTGTGGCTTGACTCATGCAACAAAGAACTACTATTTCAAGTTTGGACATATCACTTTTTTAAGGGAAGGTGGGAGAACAATGAACAAACTGTCTGTAGATGTTGTCACTTATAAACAGTTTTGCTGAGGGCATTACAAGGTGTGAAGAACTGTCAGCTGAAAGAAGATCTATTGGTTTCCTGGCTTTCCTGCATCTGGGAAAGAACTGAGTGGCCGGTTGAAACTTCAGACCATGCAAAATTATATTAGATTTTTCAAGGTAAGCTCACACCCCTTCCGCTTCTGAATGCAGAGACCGTTGCCCCATTCCCCTCCACACCCAGCCTGACAAAGCCTCTCAAAATCTCTTAGGGCACTTCTTAAAGAATTATACAAAGAAATATTATATGTGTAAAAATGCCATACGAATATCCACCCTCACTTTGGAACTTAAATACCCAAGGAAAGCTGCTGCATAGGTTTGAATCTGCAGTAAGTTTTCAGAAACTGACCCGTCTTTCTGGTTGATCAGCTAACCTATCATAGAACAGTAAAAACAGGAAAAGTACTAGTAATTCTTTAACAAGGTAGTCCTTTGTTACTTATAAACAACTATCTTCTCCCTCAAAACTGCAGTTTCTGTACAACGAACCACTGGATGACAAAAAGGCTGCTAACACTGGACAACAGAAACCCAGGTCTACATAGCACAGGCTTCAGACCAGTCATCTTTCCACTCACAGTGAGAATAATGTTATTAGTAACCTCTACTACTTACCAACTGATTTCTAAGTGCCACCTCCTATACTAACAATTAAATACACATATTTATCTCATTTAATCCTTCTAAGAACCTGGTAAGGTTGCTCTATTATTATCACTTTACAGAAGTGGAAACTAAAACTCATGGAAGTTCAGTCATTCCCTAAAATCACTTAAAGAGTAAGGAAGTATGATCTTGACCCAAAAGTCTGTATTTGCACCATCTCTTTTCATTTCTACTTTCCAATTCTATATTAGTTTCTGTCTTTCTATTTCTCAAGTGTATGGAGTACAAATCTGTTCCCAAAACTACAAATTAGATGTGCTCCATGGCCAGGAAACAGACTTAGAAAGTCCAAATAGCAGGTACAGTCATGATTATGGTAAATTTTAAAGTCGACAAACACTTGAACTGAACAAATATGGATTACACACTGATCCTAAGCCCAGTGATGTGCTAAACTCTGCATGAGAATAAGTGCTTGGAGTTCAAGAAGTTTGGATCATTCCATTCCTATTCTCAATCCTCTGCCTAAGAGCCAAGAATTCAGCTTCCCTCCCATCTCCAACCACCCACTGAAGTCCAGACATTCATTTGGGTAAAAGACTATCATTCCAGTTTGCTCTGGGTAACACCCATTATTCTGGTGTATTCTTAATAGCATTCACTAGCACTCTCAAAAGTATCTTGGTTTGGACAATAACTGGTAAAGAACTTTCCTCACACATTATCTTGTCCCTGGAAAACCATTTGAGAAAGAGCATGAGAAAAAATGAGAAATAAACTATGGGGCTTTGTATGACACGTGGAGACACCAGGCAGTCTATATTGTCAGATCATCTTCTACCCCCTTGATATCTCTCTGCTGGGGGCTTGCCCTTTTGGTTGGTAAGTGTGGGGGCCAAAAGAAATTGCATATCTTTTGGCTTTCAACGCTCTTCTGGGGAGAGTTATTTCCTAAGGTGGGGTCTTTTGATTAAATGAAGTTCAAAGCACAGTTTCTGATGAACCATTTAGACCTCAAAATCGATGCCAACCCCCTTTTTTGAATTTGAAACTTTGGAAGCATCTGTGCTCTTAGAAACAAGCAAGCAACTAGACATTCCACCCCTTCAGCACAGCAGCTGACGCCGCAGCTGGGAGCATGCATCCTGCCTTGGCCTCCCGTGCTGGGCAACAGTGTCAGATGGAAACACTTGTGGGCTTTCTAGACACCTTCATCCTTCCCTTCCTCACTCCACTCTCTGCCCCGAGGTTCTTCATATAACTCCGAGAGAGTTTGAAAGGGATGAACAACTTATTTCTCAATTCAGAATGAATATGGGATTTTCATACATAAAAGAGACTGAATGAATTAAAACTTAATTTAGTTTGTGAAATTCAAAAATAGTCGTGGTGCTGCCAAAATGCCACCTTTATTGGAAGCTTAGGTTGAAATGTCAGGATTCTATTTGCAGTCCGGGTAAATATTTTGAATTGTAACTAAGTCACCGCCGTGACTGTTTTAATGTGTTTTCATAAAGCCTGGCGAAATTATATAAATAAAACGTCTTTGGATTTTCATCTTTGCTCAACTGTGTTGCAAAGGGGTCATCGGCCCCTACTGTAAGCACTATGGGAAAACACAGCTTAGCTGACAAATTAGTGGTATTTGGTGCTAATATTACTAATTCAACATTTGGAAGGGTTGCTCTCTGGGGAAAAATAACATGTTCTATAAGCCACAGGAGAAACTAGGGAGATAGTTAATGGGTGTTGGCTCCGCTGCACAGAACGCTTACAATACTCTTCAAACGGCTGCTGATTTCCTGCCAATAGATGTGGAAGTAATTGTCAGCAAGATTTATTGTTACTTTCACATTTACACAGTGAGAGAGGAAAGGTTGAAAGAGTTCTGTGAAGTTCAGTACCGACTTCTACTGAACCATAGCAACGCACACTGATTATCGCTAATGCGTGTTACAGAAGGAATTTTGCATCGTTTGAGGCCTTAAAGTCATTCTTCTTGTCAGGAGCAAATTCCCCCACCATCCTCCATAATTTCTCCTAAGATCAATGAGCTGAGTGTTGGTTTGTTTTTCGTATGGTGAAACAGTTGTTTTGCACATGGTAAAGCAGAGTTCTTCAGCTGCAGAATCAGGAGTCGGATTTAGAGTGTGACCAACTAACCCCAGCCTGTGGAACAAACAGAAAAACCTAACTTGAGAAAGAGAAGGGAGATTTTATTTTTGAAGGGAAATGGCTTTGCTTGCTAATTTGGAAGATATCATCGAAGGAAAGTATAATACGTGATTAAGAATATTCAGGAGTGTCTATAGTAATGTATATTTTTTTTTCCACTTCAACTCTGTTGTTGGGATACCTGGTTTGTATGGATTTACGAAGGAGTGTCTCTTTCTTCCAATGGCATCTAGCTGTTAGAGGAGTGAAATTAAAATGATGAGATTGCACTCTCCTGTGATTTGGATACATTTTTCTAAGAATAAGGAGCAAACATGGGCATTGAGAAATACTTGGGCAGTGTGTAGGCTCCTCAAACCACACACACAATTAAACTCGTACACAGCACTAACACATACAGAAGATTATCTCTTCCTTGAATTTCAGGATGGCATTTCCAGGCACAAGAAGCACCTGTCGGTAGAATTTCTCCCTGTAATGAAGGCCATCTGGACAGGAGACAGAAGTAGGGTGTGAGGACTCTGGTAAGTGGAGAGAGAGCCCTTAGTATTGATGGAGGCAGCAACTGCTCTGAGAACTCTCAACAACTGCGGGAAACAAATACATTGGACAAGGAGTCATTTATCTAAGCAGTATTTACACAGGCAGCAGGCATCTGAAAAGGAATGGATTTGGATTATGAAACTTTTTTTTCCCCGATGCAAAAAATAGGCGTGATGTAGGAAATCTGAAACCTCCTGGCATTCCGCCTTGTCATTTGAACATTTACCATGGTGATGGTTTTCATACCATTGAGTGCTTACCCACGAATTATTTTGCAGAGAGGGAGGAGAATAGATATAAAGGGACATATCATTTGAAATCCCACCCTTCAAAATTTAGATAAAAGTGGGACAGAAAAGGTATTGATGAGTAATGTCAGTAATAGTAGATGTCAGAGTAAAACATAGAACTTGCTGTAGTAAAGGGATGAAGTGGCCTATTCGGCTTTGTATTTGGTATCTGAGGGTGGCACAAAGAAGTATTTCCTGGCAGGCTGCGGTGATTTTACATGACATGAACCTTGAAATGATATGGATGTGAAACTCTTTGAGGATTAGTCATTAAGAATTCATGAATACTTTTGCCTTTCGTATGTTTTTTTGCTTTTAGAGCTCCATATTTTACTAGAAGGTATTCATTCATTTATTTAACAAATATTTGTTAAGTACCTGCTCTGTGCCAAGTACATTGCTCTTGGCACTGGGGATCCAGCAGGAAGGAGAACAGACAAAAATCTCCTCCCTCCTTGGGCTTATATTCCAAAGGAAAGATTGTCATAACAAAAAGATTAAAATAAATGGTAGTAAGTGAGCTATGGGTAAAACAAAGCCAGGAAGGAAGCATTTGGGGTGTGGGGAGAGGGAGACTTCAGCGTTAAATTGGGTGGTCAGACAAGACCTCATCAAAGATGGCATTTGAGTAAAGCCCTAAAGAAAGTGAGGAGTCAGCCCTGTAGCATCCGGGAGAAGAATGTTCCAGGCTGAGGGAAGAGGAAGTGCAAAGGCCCCAGGAAGGAGCAGGCCTGGTATTTCAAGGAACAGCAAGGAGGCTGCCGTGCTGTGCAGAAAGCAGGAAAGTAGCAGTAGATTATGGCAGAGATAGCTGGGGCTCAGATTGCGTCACAGGTTGCTGGCCATTTTAAGGACATTGTCTTTTGCTCTGGGAGTGAGATGGGAAGTCACTGGGAGGTTTTAAGAAAGGAAAAGATTAGTTTTAAACAATTCCCTCTCTGTGTTGAAAAGAAAAACTGTATGGAGGCAAGACTGGAAGTAGAACAGCCAATTAGGAACCTACTGAAATAATGCAGGCAAGAGAGAATGGTGGCTTAGGCCAGAATGTCAGCAGTGGTGAAAAGTGGATGGATTCCGAGAATATTTTAAAAGGTAATGGACCAACAAGATTTGCTGATTTATTGGAGATATGGTGAATTATCATTACATTATCCTTTTACAGCTTCTAGGACTATACACACAAAATTTTGCATTTGTTGGAGAAGTACAAGTTCAACTTATCTATAATTTTCTTGATATTTAAAATTTTGATTGTATTTTTCACCAAGACCTTTCTAGCCAGAAGACTTTGAACACTGTTATTCATATAGGAAGCCTTTATACCCATAGTCTTTCTGCCTGCCCTTTTCTTGACCTCCTTCAAGTTCATTAGGGGAATACTTAGGTGAATGCAGTGTTCCAAGGAAGCAATACCGTGGCTTGATGCGCAAATCGATATTACATTCATTCAGAAAAAGTGTGGTTACTATTCTACCCTCATTCCATGTTCCTTCCTTTCTGTAATGCCATAAACAATGTGTGTAATTACAATACTAATCAGTCAATCCCAGTATTGAATGTGCTTTATTTACTTACTGAATAATGTGGCCACTTCTAATCATCAGGATTCCTTCAATAATTCCAGTAATGGTAATTTAAAATAATATTTAACAAGACTTATTTGTAGCAAGGAACTATTTGAGCATATTACATGTATTTTCTCATTTAATCTTCACAGCCATTCTCTGAAGTAAGCACCAATGAGGAAATTGAGCTTTGAAGAAATTAGGTGCCTTAGCTAAGGTCATATTGAGAGTAAGTTTCAGCTCTGGGATCTGCAACTAATTCTATATGCACTCCTTTCCTGCCCTTTTGTTTGGCATCCTTGGTGTGATGCTTAATTTTATGGGTCAACGTGGAGGGTATCTTTAATGAGACTAACATTTAAATCCATGAACTTTGAGTAAGCAAAATAATGTGTGTGGGCCTCATTCAGTCCGTTGAAGACCTGAATAGGACAAAAAGATAGGCCAGGCTTCCCCAAGCAAGAGAGAATTCTCCAGTACCTTGCTTTTGGACTTCATCTGCACCATTGGCTTTCCAGGGTCTCCACTTGCCAGCCCACACTACGGATTTTGGGGTCACCAGCCTCCACAATAGTGTGATCCAATTCCTTATATTAAATCTTATATTTTTATATAAATAAAGTGGGTACACACACACACACACACACACACACACATATCCTATTGGTTCTGTTTTATGGAGACCCCTGACTAATACACTTAGAATTTAAAAAAAAAATTGTTGGATAAGACTTAACTTCTAAAGTACAATCATCACCAGAAGCTCAGTTTAAGACTATTTAAGTCTAAAGGCATTTTATAAGGGACGTGCTCGGATAGAGGCTTTCTGGCCATATAAGAACAATATCTGCCTCCTCTCCATCACTATTGTCCCTGTGTTAATTTGGGTCCAAACGATCATGCTCTCACATCAAGTGCTACACCATTTTCCTCCTTTTTTATGAGGATCACCCTGTGTGTAACTACTGTATTAATTAAAAGCAAACCTTTCATTTCCTTTTTCTGCTTGATAACCTATTATAGGTTTCCCTTTTTAAAAACTGAACTGATAGAACACTTTAAAATAGTTTTTTTTTTTTTTTTTTGAGACAGAGTCTCACTCTTTTGCCCAGGCTATAGTGAGTGCCATGGCGTCAGCCTAGCTCACAGCAACTTCACACTCCTGGGCTCAAGCAATCCTTCTGCCTCAGCCTCTCGAGTAGCTGGGACTACAGGCATGTGCCACCATGCCCGGCTAATTTCTTCTATATATTTTTAGTTGTCCGATTAATTTCTTTCTATTTTTAGTAGAGACGGGGTCTCGCTCTTGCTCAGGCTGATGTCGAGCTCCTGAGTTCAAACAATCCGCCCGCCTCAGCCTCCCAGAGTGCTAGGATTACAGGCGTGAGCCACCGTGCCTGGCCTAAAATAGTTTTTTTTGAATAATAATAAAAGCATGGTTAATTCACTATTCTGAAAGTGTTCTATAATGCTCTAACTAGAAAACTCAAGTAATAGTTTCTAATTAGTATTGGATATAAAACTGAAAAATTACTCTTTACAAAGTTTGTAGATCAAACACCATCAAAATCAAACCAAACCCCACACCCCAGGGAGAAATTATCCTTTCCACACACAGGCATCTATACTGTTGCATCCCACCCACCATTTCTAAAAAAGAGGTTGCTAGTTGAGATTTTCAAGGCAGATGTCCTTCAGAGATGACTAACAATGGATATTTTCAATAGAGATCAGCAGCAAGTATTGGGATAAGAAAAATTCGTAGAAAGAGTGTGAGAAAATGGTGAGATTCTGTAGTTTTTAAAACAGATTACGTTATAATTATCATTTTTATTTGTAAACTATACAAGCACAAGAAAGACATTTTTCTTAATTCCAGTTTAGTTCATTTTAAAAAAGGTGAGTGAAATCATTGAAGTCTATGAGTAAATTAAATTTAATATCATTTACCAAATATATAAGGAGTAAATATAATTTACTACAACAAAGTAAAACAAATATTATAGTCCTGAGGTTGATGATATATGACACTGCAGCTTAATAAGTCAGAATGTTACAGGAGAATTGTCATATAAACATAGAGTTAGAATTTAATTTCATAATGACAAGACACAGATTAAGTATAAAACTAATGAAAAAGGACTTTGAACCCAAGCTAGCATTAATTATAACCTTATGGTCTTGAGGTATCAGGCTGGCATGCATTTTCCATCCTCCCTTTTGATTCTTGTAATAAGATGTTGAAGGTCAGTTAAGTGTTCTGCATTCTCAAAGGATTTTGGTCAATACAGTCTTTCATTCTCTCATATTTACTGTTATTGGAACTAATTATCTCTAGTTTCAACTCAATTAAATAAAAAATATTTGAATCTTATTATTTTTAATTACTACAAGAGGCCCCGGCCTTGTGTATCAGGCAGAGTAAGATGTGGAGGAGAGAGCAAGGAGCTGGCAAACAAATTATTTAGGTTATTTCTTTGTTTTGTAATTTCTCCATAACTTACTACTTGTTTAACCTCTGTCCACCTAACCTACCTAAGCTTTTTTTTGAATATGTAAAGGATACTGGCATAATTAAATAAGATAATTTAGGTTGAGATAAAGTGTCAGACAAATGGCAAAGATTCAAGAATAATTTGGCTTGTAAAATGGTGGGCATTATTACTATAAACCACAACCTAAGGGCCAGATCTGGCCTACTGCCCAAGTTTGTAGATAGAGTTTTATTGGAATACAACCACACCCTTTAATTTATGGCTGCTTTCACACTACAAATGCAGGCTTGAGTAGTTGTGACAGAGACTGTCTGGTCTGCAAAGGCTAAAATATTTACCATTTGACCCTTTGCTGAAAGTTTGCCAACCCCTGAGAAAACCAATATAAAGATGATCATTAAGTAAATAGTTGGTATTTCCTTTCCAATTCATTTGAAGATTTCACAAAGTTAGAAATAGAGATTGATATTTGAGAGAAATTCTGGTCCTGTTTCTATAAAAACTTCAGGGAAATAAAGATAAAACAATGACAATCAATAACGAACTAAGAGCCCCTGCCCCCAAACTCTATGGCAGACTATAATGCTATGTTGCTAGAGGCAAGGGAACACTAAGCCCACTAAGTTTGGAGCTTGCTGTTAAATTTGGCATCTGTAGTTTTCAAGTGTTTCAAAATGCAACAAAGTGCTTTCTTCCATAGTGATATATATTCATCTTTTTGCCTGAACTGCATGGTGAGTATTAATTAAGGTGCTTTTCTGCACAAATTTGTTCCTCGGGGAGCAAGTGAATACTTTCCCAATCACTTCACTATCCTGAGACTTAAAAAATAAGCAGATGAGCGTAAGGGTCAATGACCCATTTCACTAGATGTAAATCTGTTCTTTTTCTGTACCTCAGACCAAAATTTTTCTCCTATTTTTTTTCTTAATCTACCATAGCCACAGTACAGAATAGCAGTTAAGTGCACAGACTTTGCAAAATCTGATGCTCTTGGTTTCAAATCCTACCTTGGCTACACACTAGCTGTATGACCTTGGAAAGTCACTTAAACTCTTTCATCCCCAGTGCCCTCATTCACTGAGTGAGAATAATAATGGTACCTTCCTTGCATGGTTTGTTGAAAGGATTACATGAGATAATATATATAATGCATGTAAAGTACTTTAAACAGCATTTGGCCCAACAGAAAGCACCAAAATGCAATTTGCTATTATTATTGTCGTCATCACTATTATCATAGCTTTCTTCAGGAGACATTTATTCCAATGCCTGAGACATTTCAAGTTACGTTTTAGGAAAGATATTTCTTACACTTCTAGTAAGAGAAAAAAAATACTATACTTCTATCAATTGATATCATTATTTCTAATTTAATTAAATGCGTATCTGTACAGCAGATATTATTTACCTAATACCGTACCAGATTGCTGGCAATAAAAAAGTGACACCATTCCTACTTTCAAATAATTTACAGTCTCGATGAAGAGATGAAATACCCACATATGAAACCATTAGAGATGCAGTAACATCATCCTCATTATCTCATCATTCAACTTCTATTTTTGGTCACTTATTCTTGTCAGATTTTATATTTGCTGTTTTACATACATTATCTTAGCAAATCCTTACATGCTAATCTTATAATAAAGTATTCATGTTTAACATACAAAGCACATAAAGAAATTACAGATCAGAAAAGTTATATGACTTGCCCAAGGTCATATATACAATAATACTTTGTCCATATAGCCACTAAAAACACGATTTTGAAAATTCTTCTTCTCCAGATGTCTCAGTCATGTTTTTAAAAAGAATGTTAATTTTATTTTAAAGATAGCTCCTATTTGTTTGAGTGCGGGTGAGGAATATTGGAAAATGTCAATGACTTATAATTTGCCTCTTGACACAGGCTTATTAAATTGAATATAGTCATATTCAAAAAAAGTGATATGAGCTAATGATATGGACTACATGCTTTGGAAATTAAAAATAAGAATATGACAGGTTGGAAAAATATTGGTGGGCAGACTTTCGAAGATTTCAGTAATGATTTTTGGTGATTGTTTTAATTCAGCACTATTGCTTTTTTGCATTCAAAGTTCTGCTCTTGGAAATCAGATATACATTTATTTATTAAATGTTGTATTTATTTTTAATTCTACATTGAAAAATTATAGTTGTATATATTTATAGATTACAAGGTGATGTTATGATTTATGAGTACAATGTGAAATAATTAAATCAAGCTAATTAACATATCCATCACTTCAGATACTTATCATTTTTTGTGGTAAAAGCATTTGAAGTTTACTCTCTTAGTGGTTTTAAAATGTACAATACATGATTATTAACTATCTTCACTATGCCACATGATAGATCTCAAAAAAAAAAAACAAAAACAAAAACCCAACTTATTCCTCCTATCTAACTGAGGCTTTGTACTCTTTGACTATCCTCTCCCCAATCCCTCCACCACCAGCTTCTGGTAGCCACCATTCTAACTCTGCTTCTGTGAGTTCCATTAGTTTAGATCCCACATTTAAATGAGAACATGAAGTATTTGTCTTTTGTTCCTGGCTTCTTTCACTTGGCATAATGTTTTCCAGTTTCATCTATGTTTTTGCAAATGATGAAATTAATTTCTTTTTTAAGGCTGAATAGTATTTCATTGTGTATAAATACTACATTTTCTTCATCCATTCATCTGTTGATAGATGTGCATGGGTTGATTCCATAACTTGGCTATTGTAAATAGTGCTGCAGCAAACATGGGGTGCAGATATCTCTTTGTCATACTGATTTTAAATATTTTGGGTAAATATCCAGAAGTGGGATTGTTGGGTCATATGGTAATTCTATTTTTAGCTTTTTGAGGAACCTCCATGCAGTTTTCCGTAGTGGCTGTACTAATTTATATTCCTACCAAATAGCATACAAGGGTTCCCTTGTACATTTGTTCCCAAATGCATTTAAATATACCCCAAAGAGCCTGTAAATGTCCTCTGTGGGTATATTTTGCTTTATACAATAGATGTACTTTTAAAATAAATTGAAACATGATCTCTTGGCATGTAGTGGGTGCTTATTAAATACTAGCTAATAAAAAATGAATATTTACATCGAATTTACACAGTATTTTCAGAGCTGTTTTATTTTCATTTCTGATAGTTATTTAATTAGTTGTATCCATGCTACTCTAATTTGAATTATGTCTGTCCAACAGACTCTATAGCAAGTAGTGTTAAGTGAATACACACTCAAATGTCTGAGAACCCATTAGTCAAAGAACTCCAAAGTACATCCTTTTGAAAAATAAATACTCCTATGATATAAGAAAAAAACAAACCAAAAAACCCCCCTTGAATTATCTAATCTCTAGCTTCAATGTTTTTATGTATTTTATTTTCTTAAAATATGTTTTCTAGAATATTAGAGATAAGATTCAGCGAACGTGCTATTAAAATGGAGAAAAACAAAAAGGGATATTTGTATGTGTGCTTGCAGGCACAATTTTCTCTGTTGTGAAAGATGTGTGTGGGGAAAGAAGATGTGAGATTTTAAGAGATCTACAAGCATTTTTGTAATTTTATTGAGGATATATAAAATGGAGGCCAATATTACCAATTGTTCCTTCTCCGAGTGAACTTTGAGATCCACCTGCATGGGATCACCTGGTATGTCTATTAAAATGCAGCTTCCTGGGTCCAATTCCAGAAATATTAAATCAAAATACCTGGGGATAGGCTTCAGAACATATATTTTTGACAGACATGCCAGGATATTTTTATACACATTAAGAACCACTTCTTCAGTCCTAAAGAAGCCTGAAAAATATTAGCCAGACTCATTACATATTCTAAAATTGATATTTGAATTATATATTTACTAATATGAAATCTATAGAATACAAAAATGTATATCCAGAACATCAGAAATCCTTTCCAATTAAAAATTTGACACTTTTAATAGAATATAGACATTTGGTAACGAATGAATAATCTAGCTGGGATGGCAATGTAATGGTTAACATTTATCTCTGAAATTACAAATATTGTCAAGTTGCAATCTGCGCATCTTTACCAATGCTGGGGTGAAGAATGAGAAGTTTAATTTTGGCAAATGATAAGGTGTGCAGTCCTAACTCCTATATTCTTTCTAAAAGCTCCTATTATTTAAAATCAAATATATCTGGCTTTTGCCCAATATCTTTATGATTAATATATAACATTTTAAAGATTAAAAATTGTTTTAGTGCTACACATACAATCATAGTCAGAGTCAGAATGCAGTATTATTTAAATCCTGTCTTTGATGACTCAATTTTTTTTCTCACTGATACTTGGCATAATTTTTGGTGACCTTCAAAAAGCAAAAGAGAAAATGATGATTTTTTATTATATTAATGTCTATAAGTATTGAGTGCTTATGGTGCATCAAGCTTTTTGGTTTGCATATTGTGTTATTTATGAGTATTTTTCCATTGAAAGCTCAAAATCAGCTTCAAGTTGGTATCATTAGTATTATTTTACAGAGGAAGTGATGACTATCTAGAGAGGTTAAATAACTTTCCTTGTGTCACACAGATAGTTAGCAGCGGGGCTGGAGAATGAACTCAGGAAAATCAGAGTTCAGAATCTGGGAGCTTAAAAAGCATCTTGCCATGTCTGATAATCTAGTTATAATTTAGTAACATGGTCAGTGACATGAGATTTTAGTGAGCCAAAGTAAAAAAAAAAAAATCTATCTCCCTTTGTACTTAATCCCTTTTTATACTATTTTTACTTTCTTAGCCTATGGGATTATTAGTCTTATGGGTTAACCTGAGAACTTGTCATGTTTGACTTGAATATTTGGTGTCTAGCATGCCTGGGGTTTGCAGACATACAATGGTGCATTTCTGTCATCTAGAGCTATTTTAAGGAAGAATCAAAGACTAGGGCATTGACATTCATCAGGGCAAGCTGAGTAGATCATAAAGGACTTTTAGGTCTGGGGTAGATTCTGGAGTCTATATATGCTAAAACAGTTCCTGAATTCTGTGGCACTATGCCTAGTTCCTGTCATTCCTGCCTTGAACAGCCACAGTATCCTATTTTTTGTCACAAAGTTGAGAGGGGAAAAAATCTCTTTTTCTTAGGAGTGAAGTTTTAAACCAAGTACCTGAGTAATAATCCTGACATTTTTTCCAACTGGAATGAAAAACTGACTGAACCCCCAAGAGAACGAGAAGCCAATTTAAGAAAGGAAGGTTAGAGGAGAGAAGCCGAGAAATTCATGATTTCTGAAATGAAAAGGGTCAGGATAAGCAAACAGAATACCTCTGCACTCTAATGAGTGTGTAAACTGGAATGGAGTTTAAGATAATTATAATTAACATTAATATCATTGAATAGTAAAGACAAGAATTATAGGTAAAATAATATTTAATGACTGAGCAAGGGAAAAAATGTCAGGATTATTACTCAGGTACTTGGTTTAAAACTTCACTCCTAAGAAAAAGAGATTTTTTAGAGTACGTTGTTTTTAGAGTATGTTGTTTCTATTGTTTAAAAACAACAGAAACAAAAATAGAAACAAACTTCAAGAAAAGACCTGAGGGTAGATTTTCTGAACTATGGCATTGGGTAAAATGTGGTAGAAGCTTTTAGTGACCTATGATACAATGTGTTATAGGGTTTGAGCATCAACAGAAATTGTGTTTGTGGCCTTCCAATGTCATGCAACCATTAAACCCAAGGTGTCAATTTCTAGAACTAATTTCTGATCACCAGAGAACACAAACTCCCTGCACTGAAACTCAGCAAAGACAAAGTCTGTCCTTTGGAAGATCATGTAAGCCTTTACACTGCAACAAACATTCCAGAGAGGCAGATACATTCCTACCAACCTCTTGGATTGAGTAGTAAATTGAGGTTCAGGATTATAGTTTAGTGAAAGACCAGGCATACCTTGTTCTAGAGGCTCCAATGGACTTATGTCTTACAGATCTTTTAAAACAGTAGCTACCAGTGACTTTCATCCACTACTCAAGGGGCTTGATCTGGAGGAACAATGCTAAATTAACAAGATGTTTTCTAGGGAAATTTATTGTTCTGGATCTATCTTAGTGTAATTCTTTGGCCAACATTATCTTCACTTGTAAGTGAATTTACAAAGTCATGAATGTAAAATTGATTATTTGTGGAGAAGAAAAAGTCTGTTTTCTTTTTAAATAAGTATCTAAAGCTTGTACTATAAATAGAATTTGTACTTTCTAGAAAGATTTGTTACCATTTTAAAAAAATCCTAAGTCATCTATTTATATTTGTTTTAATTCTGTTTTGATCCTAGGTGCAGCAATTGTATTCGATGCTAGGAAGGAATTATCATATTAAATTGGGGAATTTGTCATTTGAAACAGATTAACATAGGTGCAACATATTTTGCAAAAAGGTAAATGTACACAAGGGCTTCTGGATGATTATATACACATTTCTTTAAGTTCCCTCTCAAAAGCCCAGCAAAAGAAAGGAAAAAAATTTAAAAACAAGCACATGAAAAATATACAGGAGAGAAAGCAATAGTAGATAATGGGTTTTGGGGATATAGAGGACTGAATCTGACGTAGGCAAGGTGAGAAAGGTATAAACTAAGCATCTGTAGAAGAGGGTACTGAAGAAAGGGGATTAAATTTACTCTGTGAAATTCCATAAAGAAGGCACCAGCCACCTTGGGAGGCATGAAAAAGGCCTGGAATGAACACAAGGTATCTACATACAGGACAGTTAAATTCCCTGGTTCACCTTCTCAATGGCTCATTGGTAACTCTGATTTCTCACTTTCAGCCCCACTCATCTGATCCCTCCCCCCATTGGGAGGGATTGGCCCCCATTGGGCCAATCCACAACTCTCCTCAGGACTAGAAATTCAACTTCTTTAGCAATTAAACTAGAAAGTACTCCAGATGGAGCTGGGGATAGAATCAGGTTCAGTACTGACAATAGGATGACTGATTGGATTGACATCTTCATTTTGAAAGTAGGATAGTTAGCTCTCTATCTCTTCTTCCAGAATGCAGAGAGTCAAGGGATGCTTTTTCCCACTCCTTTCCTTTTACTCTCTCTCCCAACCCCAGGTAGGAGGCTGAGGAGCTTTTCTCTGGAAAAAAAAAACAAAAAACAAAAAACAGAATGGCCCTAAGGGATCAAAAAAAACTTTAAATCTTGACATTGATGGAATCTTCCACAAAAAACTTTGCTTGTCACTCAATCACCTTACAATAAGGTTCAACAGTTAACAACTCCAACACTTATAGACAGAACTTCCGTAACTGTTTTAAATACTTTATTCTTAAACATATTAAAATTGACAGATATGGTCAACAGCTAATGAAGGAAAGCCTCTGACAAAATAATCTGAAAAATGGAACTTCTTAGAAAACAAAAACAATAAAGGAAGCAGAGGAACATTTTGAGGAAGTCTCCATCATAATATTCTTCAAGATATACCAAAGAACAAAGACTAATTCATGAAGAAATAGAAAATATGAATAAATCAATAGCAAATAAGGAGACTGAATCAGCAATAAAAAGTCTCCCATCAAAGAAATGCCCAGGACCAGATGCTTTCACTGCTGAATTCTTCCAAACATTTCGAGAACTAATACCAATCTTTCTCAAACTCTTCCAAAAAACTGAAGAGGGAATCTTCCAGACTCATTTTATGAGGCTAGCATTACCAAATAACAAAGCCAGACAAGGACACTAGAAGAGAGGAAAATTATGGGCTAATATGACTGTCAAACATAGAGGCAGAAACACTCTAGAAAACACTAGCAACCCAAATTCAATATCACATTAAAAGGATCATTCACCATGACCAAATGGAATTAATCTCAGGGATGCAAGGATGGTTCAACATGTGTAAATCAACAAATGTCATGCATCACATCAACAGAACAAAGGACACAACAATATTATCATTTCAATAGATGCAGAAAAAATATTTGACAAAATACAGCATCCTTTCATGATAAAAAATTCTCAAAAAATTAGGTATAGAAGGACTATACCTCAACACAAAAAGGCCATATATGACAAACTCACAGCTAACATCATACTGATCAGGGAACAATTGAAAGCTTTCTCTTTAAGATCTGAAATAAGACAAGAATACCCACATTCTCCACTTTTATTCAATATAGTGCTGGAAATTCTAGACACAGCAATTGGGCAAGAGGAAAAAATAAAAGGCAGCCAAATTGGAAAGGAAGAGTTAAATTGCCCTTGTTTGGAGAAGACAGAATCTTGTATATAGAAACCCCTAAAGACTCCACCCAAATCTGTTAGAACTAATAAATTTAATAAACTTGCAGGTTGTAAAGTCAACATATAAAATTCAGAAATGTTTCTATATACTAACAACAAATTACCTGAAAAAAAGTTCCATTCACAATAGCTACAAAAAAAAAAAAAAATACTTAGGACTAAATTTAACCAAGGACATGAAAGATCTATACACTGAAAACCACAATAGACCAATGAAAGAAATAGAAGAATACACAAGTAAATGAAAAAATATCCTGTGTTCATGAATCAGAAGAATTAATATTGTTAAAATGTCTGTACTACCCAAAGCTAACTACAAATTCAATGCAATCTCTATAAAAATATCAATGACATTCTTCACAGAAATATTAATAGAATAAACAATTCTGAAATTTGTGTGGAACTACAAAAGATCCTGAAGGAATCTTGTGCAAAAGGAACAAAGCTGGAGGAATAATGCTATCTGATTCCAAAATATACTACAAAGCTATTGTAATAAAAAAGCATAGCACTTACATAAAAGCATAGACAGACACATAGACCAGTGGAATAGAATAAAGAACCCAGAAATAAACCCATGCATTTACAGTCAATTGATTTTTGACAGAGGTGCCAAGAAAACACAATGAGGAAAGGACAGTCTGTGCCAATAAATAGTGTTTGGACAGCTCGATATCCACAGCAGAAAAATGAAATTAGACTTTTGTCTCATATCATAATGCAAAAATCAACTCAAAATGGTTTAAAGATTTAAATGTAAGACTCAACACTATGAACACATTAGAAGAAAACATAGGAGGAAAACTCCATGACATTGGTCTTGGCAATGAGTTTTTTAGATATGAATCCCAAAGCACAGGCAACAGAAACAAAAATAGATAAATTACATCTAACTAAAAAGCTTCTGCGCAGCCAAGGAAACAATCAACAGAATAAAGAGACAACCTACAGAATGGGAGAAAATACTTGCAAACCACAAATCTGATAAGGGGTCAATATCCAAAATATATAAGGAACTCAAATAACTCAACAGTAAGAAACAAATAAACTGAAGAAATAATGGGCAAATAATCTGAATAGATGTTTATCAAAAGAAAACACACAAATGGCCAATAAGTATATGAAAAAATCCTCAACATTACTAATCATCAGAGAAATACAAATTAAAACCACAATGAATTACCACCTCACACCTGTTAAAATGTTTGTTATAAAAAAGATGAAAGAAAAGAAGTGTCAGAGAAGATTTAGAGAAAAGGGAACTCTTGTACACTGTTGGTAGAAATGTAAATTGGCACAGCCATTAAGAAAAACAGTATGGAGATTCCTCAGAAAATGAAAAATATAACTACCATATGATTTGGCAATCCCACTATTGGATATATATCCAGAGGAAATGAAATCAGTATCTTGAAGAGACATCTGTACTCCCATGTTTATTGCAACAGTATTCACAATAGCAAAGATATGGAATCAACCTGTGTATCCAACAACAAATGAATGAATAAAGAAAATGTGGCATATATACACAATGGGCTACTATTCAGCCTTAAAAAGAAGGAAATCCTGTTACATGGATGAGCCTGGAGGACATTATGTTAAGTGAAATAAGCTAGGTACATAAGACAAATGTGGCATGATCTCATTTACATGTGAAATCTAAAAAAGTTGAACTCATATAAGTCAATAGTAGAATGGTGGTTACCAGGGGTTGTGAGGCAGGAGTTGGGGAGATACTGTTCAAAGGATATAAAATTTCAGTTAGATTGAAGGAATAAGTTCAAGAGATTTGTTGTACAACATGGTGACTACAGTTAATAACAATGTATTATAGTCTTGAAAATTGCCAAAAGAGTAAATTTTAAATTTTCTCATCACAAAAAAGATAAGTATATGAACTAACACACATGTTAATTAGCTCAATTAAGCCAGACCACAATGTATACAAACATAAAGC
>NW_012153062.1:16177366-16204499 GCF_000956105.1 Propithecus coquereli | reverse complement strand
AATTATGAAGATCCTACAAGTAGTTTCAGAAAGAGAGAAAACAGATAATAGAGAGAGAGAAATTATCAAAAAACTTATACAAAGACAACTTTCACTGCTTTTAAAGATATGTCTCCATGTTGAAAGGGTCTACCAAGTGTGTCCAACAATGACCATAAATAAATTTATGAGGATATGAATATTACTTAGGATACAGCTTTGCCTGCTGTTACAAAGGCTAAAAGAATAGTGGCTGAAATAAGATGAAAGTTTATTTCTCTCTCATATATCATCTCTCTCATACATTGTGTTACTTCATGATATTGAGGACTCAAGCTCCTTTTATCTTGTTGCTCTGCCATTTTTTATAACATGCTCTGCCATTTTTTATAACATGGCTCTCTCTTGATTTGAGATGGCTGCTTTGTTCCTCCCGTCACATCCATGTTACAGCCAGCAGGAAGGGGAGAAAGGGAAAGTGAACCATCTCCCTTTCTTTTCAGGGCCTGCTCCAAATGCTATACATAAGTTCTTCTCACATTCAATTGGTCACATGCTCACCCCAGCTATGTGGGAACCTGAGAATTGTAGTCTTTAGTTTGGGCTGCTATGTGCTTGGTTAAATCTTGGAGCTCCTATCACAAAAGAAAGAAGGGAAGATGCTGGATATTGAGGAGATGTTGGCAGCTTCTGCCATATCTAGAGATAAAGAAAAGAAGCTAGAATCTCATACAGAGAAACAAACAAACAAACAGCAACTTGTTACACATAAAGGATTAGGGAAAAATTCGTATTTGATTCCTCAATAACAACATTCTAAGCTATTACAGAAGGCAATGGAATAATCCTTTCAATGTATGGAAGGAGAATGATTTCCATTTTATATAAAGAGAAATAAACTAATAATCAAGTGTGGGGGTTGAAATAAAGACATTTTCAAATCTGCAAATTCTCAGAAACAAGTTGTCCTTCCGTATATTCTTTCCCAAAAATACGCTAAGGGCTGTGCTTCAGCGCAGTGATAGACTAAAACTTAAAAAAGGAAGTCATCAGATTTCAAAAGCAAGGAAATTCAACACAGGAGACTTACAAACTGAAATCCCAGTCGAACAGGAGCTCTAGAAAGAAATAAGTCCAGATTGGAGCAGGTATGAGCATAGGATTTTATTTTAAGCCTTAGGTGGGTAGAACTCAAGCCATGATGGAAAAGGAGTTTTTACTACCTATGGGAATAGACAGTTCTTAAGGCTGGGAGTTGGAGGCTTGAGCAAGAAAGGGGTTTGGTGGGAATGCGAATAGAGTTAGAACATGTCTAGATTCTTCAAGGGACACAGTACTTCGTAGGAAGGGAGATGGGAAGACAGCAAGAAGTTAGAAACCTCAGCAAGGCTGAGTGAAAAATGTAAAGCAGAGAGGATTATTTTGGAATTCCAGAAAGAGATGCTGACATCAGGTAGAGCAGTAGAAGAGTGAGAATTGTGTTTGTTTAGGCAAAGATTTCCCTCAAGTGGAGGGTAGAGCAGAACAGTCCATAATTTTCCATGCTTCCCTTTGGGGGATGCCATCCAGCACTACCTTTGCTTAAGATTTAGTCAGCAGGGGAATGTCCTGAGTCCCCGGAGTGAATGGCTTAGCTCTCCAGGAGCAATCATGGCACTTACTTTCACGAAGAGAACAGACCCCACGTTGAGTCTGAGAGAATTGTGTGTGTGTGTGTGTGTATGTGTGTGTGCATAGTTTTGGGACCATAAATATTTGTTAATGAATGAGAAGAAGCATAGAAGAAATGCTAAAGAGAAGGATCTAGAAAGATATACTGGGAATGAGAGAATATAGACGACCTTGGCAGGGCAACATGTCCAGTTTTTGATATTTTTTTATTTTACAATAAAGTACAAATTATGATGTTGCATTTTTACAACATCAGGCAAAAAAAGGAACAGTATTATTACTTGACATTTGACCCAGGAACTGAATAAAATTAAACCAAGACCTGCCTGGATTCAACTCTTCAGAAGGTAATTTTCCATTCCTGTTACATGTATGCTAATTAGTTGAGAAAGTATTTCTATTTCAATGTGGATTAGTGGTTTGTAAAAAATGACATAAATTATCCTTCACAGGATTTAAGGAAGACAATATTAAAAGATGGAAGGAAAAATTTTGTTCCAGATATAAAACATAGGCCATAAAAAGCTGGAATATAAGCCAGAAAAATATTGACCTGAGCATCAAAAAAATAGGATTCTTTGGAAAGGTTAAAGACCAAGAGGCAGTGTTAGGACTGTCTACTGAAGCATACAGTTTAACAATGAGAAGTTGGAGAGAATAGAATTTCAGCTAATAACTCATAGCCTGGGCTAAGATCCTAATCATATATGCCAGAATATGTGAAGAAAAAAAGTAATTATAGAGTTTTCCTCTCAGTGGAGACTAAGGAACCCTAAAGATTTTATGAGAAGTCTACTTTAGTGAGATATTTTTTTTCGGACTAAAAAGCTTTCAACTCAAACCCCGTTGAGATTTGTTCATTGGTAGTTGTTAAGCTTTCAATATATTTTGACAATAGAACATAATAATAATTATTGTATTGTATGTTCTTGTAGCATCCTCAACCAGGATATGCAGAGAGGGGGGAAGAGAAGCAATCATTTTGTGCATTTTATTAACTCATTCATTATACGAGGTGACATTGGTTATATCAAGATTGTATAATAGTCTATTCTAAAGTGTGAATTTTTTCATAAAACAGCATGGGTGTATCATGCCAAAGTAATATGAATGTGAAAGAATATCCATCATAGAATAATAAAGGAAGGATAAAATCATTTTACAAAATGAGACACAAAATGCATTTGCTGAAGTAGCTGCCGGTGGCTGTCTGATAAAAGAACTAACACTGTACATAGGAGTCAGGTTAGAGACATTTGTGTTAATCGTAAAGATGGCATTTCAGCCTTGTGGGTGGTATGCCACAGGCACTACAGCGTGCACGGAGAAGTGCACTTTTGAATATGTTAGCTCTGCCTCTAGTTTTGGATTCTAATTCTAGCTTTTTCACTGTGCCATCCTGATCATCCCTTATGCTCTACCTCTCTGGGCTAGGATGAGCCAGAATTTCTTCATCTGTGAAAGAAGGGGTTGGATAAAATCTTCTCCCAGTTTCAAAATATCATCATATTATGATTTGAACTAGAGGAGAGGCACAATTAGTAACTACAGCTCTGAGGATTGACTGCTGCTGATGATTAATTTCAAGAGGTCAGTCTCTAGCTAACAGGACACTCCATGAAAACGCTTCCAAATGGTTGTGCATAGGATTTTTGAGAAGGAAAAAGTGACTCACAGTGTCTCTCACTGCTGACTATGCGGAGGTAGGTAATGGGGAGGATTCGAATCAATCGGCTAGCCTTGGAAGTGTTCTACTGAGAGGAGATCATTCAGAAAGCTCTTCCTGGATTAAAGAAGCAGGAAGGAGGGGACCTTGTGGTGAAGGAAGCTGAGTGAGGGAGAGAGAAACAGAGTGCAAAGCGTGTGCATATGTGTATATGCACATATGTGTACATGCAGGCAGCCATGTTCCTGTGTACATGTGTGCATTCCATGTCCCCACTGAGAGATAAAGAGATTTAAGTAATCTATGGTTCCTTTGCTTCCTAATATTGCCTAGAAGTTTCACTTGAATATCCAAAATTGAAAAAAGTTTAAGATTTCTTTCTGATGAAGCAGAGATGGAGATAAAAGTTTCCTGTTGATTTCAGGCTATCGTTATCATTTCAGAATCTTAGAATCCTGGCTTTTAAGAATAAAGTTTTAAATCTGTAAACCTTTATAAAAAGTTATGTTTCTGTATTCTTTCAACTGCATTGGGCAGGTAAAATATGAAATTAAAATAATGATATAGAAAAATATCTTTTAAAAACTATGGCCTATAAAAATGGACCAAATCAGATGGAAAATTTAACTCCTGGACAATGAATTGGTAAGAGAGATACTGAATTTGAGGTTATGTGAGTAAATTTGAAGGAAGAGGTATAAAGTTTAAGACTTAATCACATAGACTTTGGAATCATAAAGATATACTTTGAAATCTCTTACTATTCCCTTACCAAGTGTTTGATCTTGAGTTATTAAAGTTTTAAGCCATCATTCTCTGATATGGAAAAAGATTATATTTCCTGTGTCCTAGTGTTGTGAAAATTCAAACGGTTTGTGTATGGAATGCTTTTAACACAATGCTTGGAATATAGTGCCTGATAAATGGTCATTACAAACTTTTAAACACTTATTCTCACAAGTAGATGCTCAAGAAGCATTTGTTTTATTAATATTTCCTATAGTCATAGGTTCAAGAAACCAAAAATGTCATGTTTGTTATTGGCAAGACTAACTGCAGCTTCATAAAAGTTATTAGTCCCTTACTAACCCGCCAATGAACACATCAACATCCTTTCTTCTGTTGAGCTGTCTGGGAGTGAAGATGCTTTGTATTTGAGGAAGCCGCTAAAAGTCATAGAATGAGCAAGTGCAAGGAGAGGTCACAGTGGGGAGGCTTTGACAAGGAGCAGGCCTGGGTGGGAGGTGGATGGCTCAAGAGGTAGTGGAAGCAGAGACTTGGGATTCTGTAAACATGATCCATCACACAGCACCAGCTCAAGACTCGTTCTTTCTCCCTCCTTCCTTCCTTCCTTCCATCCTTCCTTCCCTCCTCCCTCCTTCCTATCTCATGTCCTTTCTTGCCTCTTCCTTCCTTTCTCACCTCCTTTTCAGCCTCCCTCCCTTCCTTCTCCTCCCCTCTCCTCCACCTTTCCCTTCTCTTCTACCTCCTTTCCTTTCCATTCCCCCCACCCCACCCCATTCCTTTTACTCCTGTCTTCAGGCAGTGATTTCAGTTGGGAAGTGACAAGAAAAACAGGCTGAGTATGTCTTATGTGGGTGTAGCCATTTTCAAGATCTATGTGCATTTTCAAACTGTTTTCTGTGAAACTTTAGGTTTCTATGAGATGCTTCTGGATTTTTCGCAGTTAATTTAAAAATAATCTTCATTTATTTTAAAAGCTGCAACCAAAACTAAACAAAAACAAAAGCAAAAACAAACCCCCCAAGGTCAACAACACCACTGAAATGTGATATTTCCCAATTTTTAGCCCTTTAGTGACCATCAAGCATAACCTGTGCACTGGGTCCAACTTGCTTCTATGCAGATTTCAGGTCGTGGCTCTTTTTGTTTGTGCATTATATGACCTTTCTACAAATGTGTAATTGATTAGCTAGGAGGGGGTTTTGTGCTGGTCTTTCTTTGAATTCATGCCTGCACGTCTGCTCGTGTAAAATTATACAAGTGAGTTCACCAGTTCAGCACATGTGTACTGTGCTCAATTAAATGCCAGGCGAAGCTCAGGCACATCTGCTCGGCTCATGCTCTTATCATGGCTTATTAGACAATTGTGCAGCAACGAGTGAACTCTACACACTGCATCATGACCATATTGTACTAAAGATAGTGTCAGATGTTGCTTGCCTAAATTAAATATGCACATAAGTATAATTGTTAAAATTGAGGTGAAATAATTGCTGTTCAAACTAGAAATAGATCACAAATTAAAATCAGAAAGTTTCAAAGGAAAATAAAATTTTATAGTAGGTATAAAAATAATCAGGATCAGATGACACAAGTCAAGTTATAGCAGCCCCAGTGATAATGCTTTCTACACAAAGTCCTCATTGTTTTTGTGAAATTAAAATTTGCAAAATTCTTTGTTCTGGGTATTCCGGTAAGTTCTGAGGTTCGGAAATAAAATCTTGACCCTAAAAATAAATCTCCAAGAATGTTAGCGCAATTTGAACCACTTAATGATTTTGAAAAAGTGTACTTAAAAATGTAAATCTGCCAATAAAAAAGTATTTATAGCACCATTTGAAGTTATCATGTTGTAAGTAAGGGAAAAGCACAAGATATCAGGAAAATACTCATTCAACCCTATGCTATTGATTTTGCAACAGTCATGGTAGACGAGCAAGCAATGAACCCACACTGTAGCTATTATTTTAAAATACTATGTGAAAAGGACATTAAGAATCTGCTCATGAAGAATAGTTTATTTCAAAAAGTGAAATTACATGAAACCATTACAATTCAACTGTTTCAAGTTATGAATAGTGTGCATTACATCAATTTGTTGGTTTTTGTAAGTTGTGACAATACAAGTAAATAAAAAGGATATATATTATTGGGTAAAATCATTTAAGCATATACAACAAAAAAATGTTTATGCTTTATGTTAATTTTTAAAATATGACATCAAATAAATTGTAAAAAATGTATGAGTATTGAAATCAGCATTGAGGAAGCAATGGCTGGAAAAACTATAGGAGCTGTGATTCATATAGGAACAGTTGCCAAAATGAGTTCAAATAATTGTGATATATTGTGTAGACGACCACTCACTATTAAAAAGATTAATAAGCATCTTGCAGAACAGTGTTTAGTTTTGTGATAGGAATTGCCCATTTTTTAAGGTGTACTTTTTATAATGCAGAATTTTTAGCATTATTTGTGGTTATAGAGATGATAAATTCCAAAATTCACTTTTTAATTGAGGTTAGTTGGTTCTGCCAAGGCCAAGTCCTGATACAAATCTTTCAAACAAGACAAGAAATATATAATTTTTTTCTTTCTGGTAATAGCACCGTTAACAAAACCTCTCTTAAAACATGGTTGTGCTTGCTTTCATCTCTTGGTGACATTTTTAATAAGCTGAAGGAACTCAATATGCTAGCCTAGACAATGCTAGCCTGCCATATTAATCACATTTACAACTGCATATAAAGTGATAGCAATAAAATGGAAACTTAAAGTTTGGATTCAATATGTAGAATAAAATAAATATGATTCTTATGAGACAATGAATATGTGATAGAAATGGGTATTGAGATATATGAGATTCTTTAATGATATTATTGAATATCTTGTAATATTTCAAGATATGCATATTTACATATCTATCAGTAAAGATTTACATTTATTGAGAAAACTGTTCATCAAATGTAATTCTGAGATATTTCTAGTTATTCAAATTGCAAATAAAAATTTTCTACTACTCTTCTTCCAAGTTTCTGAGTGTGTTTAATTGAAGACTTTTGAGATTGAGAAGTGAAATGTTAAAAAAATTAACTAGTTATTTGTGTAAATCAGGATTTTCTCTATCCTATACAATCAAAACAAATGCAGAAATAAATTGTATATTTACCCTGAAGTCAGATTACCAGCATCAGTCATAGCACCTGGCTTTGAAGTTTCATGTATAGTCTAATAATCTTATTTTCTTATTGATTGACTTTTTGAGTAAATATTAGGAATTCAAACTTACAAAGTAAATTCTTGCTGAAACATGCATTTGTATATTTTTTATATTGTAGTGTCTACCCAAGATTTTACTTTATTTCGTTTCATTCAACTTTTTTCTTTCTTTTCATTTTTTTTTTTTTTAAAGAGATAAGGTCTCACTCTGTTGCACAGGCTGGAGTGCAGTGGCATGATCACAGCTCACTATAGTCTCCAACTCTTGGGCTCAAGTGACCCTCCCTCCTCGGCCTCCCAAAGTGCTAGGATTACAGGCATGATTACACCATGCCCCACCTCTTTTCACTTTTATGATTATGCCATCTTTCATTTATATTCATTGAACAGCTATTATGTGCCAGAAATGTTCTAGGTTCTGAGGATTTAAGGGTGAACAAACCTGATTACATGAAGCTTATGTTCCTTTACTAAAAGTATAAAATTGCTGTTAACTTTTTGAAAATGATGGCCTTATAGTTTCATTTCTACAACAAGGAGGATACAGACTGAATCTGCAAATTCTTCTTTTCCTAGAGATTCTTGGCAATGGAGCAGGCCTTCTGGAGAAATTTGGAACTGAGCAGTGAGCAGACTTTAGAATTAATGCAGAAGGAGCACTGGATATATTTGGTTTGGAATGAGTTGCCCAGAACTTAAGGTTAAAAGTCTGGGGTTTACTGCTCAGGGCCAGGAAAAAAAGAACAAAAAACACAAAGAAACAAAAAAAGTCCAAAATTCATATAATAGCTGTAGATTATAGTAGTTTAAAAGTTCTAAACATGACCTAAAAATCAACCAATATTTATTAAACATCAGTACATTCCTATCTACTCCATACAAAATTATAAAAGAAATGTTAGATATTGTCTTAATCTTTAAGAAGTTTGACAACTAACTCTAAACAAAACTAGCCATTTAAAGATAAATCTAAAATGAGACTGAGGTAAAGCAAAAAATTATATTGTGTGTTTTCTTGTCCTTTTTGGAGTGAGAATTCAAGGAAGGAGTATCAAAGAAATATCTACATATTATGAAGGAGTCCAGGAACATGGCTAAGATGGATGTAGTGAGAGATTACTATGACACAACATAGGACATGAGAGATCCATAAAATAATGAAAGTCTGTGTGTGTGTGTGTGTGTGTGTGTGTGTGTGTGTGTATGTGTGTATACTAGCATAGCTTCCCTGGTCATACAACTAAAGATTGCAAACACCTAGGATAGGGATTAGCAGATTTTTCTTGTTAAGAGTCACATAGTAAATATTTTAGGCTTTGAGAGCCATGTGATTTCTCTTGCAACTACTCACCTGTGCCCTGGTAGCACAAAAGTAACCATAGACAACATATAAATGAATAGAAGTGGCTTCTTTCAATAGAACTTTATTTATAAAGTCAAGCAGCAGGCTGGCTTTGGCTCACAGGCAGAAGATTGCCATCCCCTATTCTAGGAGACGCCTGAGATGCAGACATTTCCAACATGTTGCAGGACACCTGTGAGAGTGTGCAGGGGTGCCGTGAGAACTGGTGGAGCACAAGGAGTGGGCTCAAGACAGAGGGGCCATGGATTTTAGGGAATGGTGACTGGAAATTAATGGCTGGGTCCAGCACACAATCTTCCAAAATGCCAGAGTATGTCTCACTCATCAAAGACCAGAGCAGGCAGCCAGTCAGAGCAAAAGGGTCCAGAGGACACCAAGGTAGCTGAGGTCTCCTTTAGCTATAGGGCTTTGAAGTCATGTAAGCCTAGTCATCTCTGTCACAATCCATTCCTGCTGCTATAACAAAATTCCTGAGAAGGAGTAATTTATGAAGAATACAAATTTATTTCTCACAGTTCTAGAGGCTGTGAAGTCCAAGATCAAGGTGCCAGCAGATTCAGTGACTGGTGAGGGCTGGGTCTCCGCTTCCAAGATGGTGTGCCTTTAACACTGTGTCCTCACATGGTGGAAGGTGGAAAGGCAAAAGGGGAAAGCACTGTTTAGCCTCTTTTAAAAGGCATCAATCCCATTCACGAAAGTGGAACCCTCATGACTGAATCACCTCCAACAGGCCCCACCTCTTAATACTATCATACTGGTGGTGATTGAGTTTCAACATATGAATTTTAGGAGGCACATTCAGACAGTAGCAACTTTCTGGCTGTTGTATACCCAGGTATCGTCTTGGCAAGAAGCAGAGGGAGAAGACGTGATCTGAAAAACTCAGCGTTTACTGAACAGACTAAGCTACCCAAATGCGCTCAGACTGAGTTTACTGGATTGCATTATATTTAGTTCCCTACTCGCAGCAGGGAGTGGGTAATGGAGAGAAGTTAGTGGCTTATGGGAAAGTTGATATAAGTAATAGAAAAATAAAGAATCTCTTCTCTTTTCATGTCTGTGTGTATGTTAGTGAATTGTTAATTTTACTAGTAGTATTTCAGTGTTGAAAACTCTATTCCCTTTGATAGACATGGCCATGTTGATTTTTACCCTACTCTAACTCCCAACCAGTATTTTGATACTTTTGGAGGAAGGGCATGAAAGAGGGAGGAGGATCAGAACTATCTTTTACTCATTGCAACCAGCCAATAATACTTTGATGAGCTTTCACTTTCTATCTTTAGTATTAAAAATAACTTCTTTTTAATATTCCAATATAAAATTCTAATGTTTAACCCAATTTTAAAAAACTCACATGCCTCCCTTGACTCTGATTTTGATGCTTACCTCTAGGAGATATTTAGTCCTTCTTCCCCCAACAACTCTTCCCTAATCTGTTCGCTAAGTCTTCCTTACTCTCAGCTAGTTAAGAATGAGCTATCCATATACTACTTAGTTAAGGGCAAGTGATGCTGCATAGTAGAAAAAGAATTTTTTGTAGGAAATATACTTCTATTTGAATAAATCATTAATGTTTTTAGAAATAGTTTAATTCCTGTTATGGGTTGAATGGTGCTACTCCCCACCATTCAATATGTTGAAGTCCTAATTTGAAGTACCTCTAAACACGCCCTTATACAGAGATAGGATCTTTGCAGATAATCAAGTTAAGATAATATCTATAGGGTGGGTCCTAATCCAATATGACTAGTATCCTTATAAAACTAGGATATTTGGACACAGAGGTGATAGGTACAGAGGGAAGACAATGTGAAGACACAGAAAACAACATCTACAAGCCAAGAAATGCCTGAGAACATCAGAAGCTGGGAGAGCAGCCGAGAGCAGATCCTGCCTCACAGTCCTCAGATGGAACCAACCCTGATGATAATTAGATTTTGGACTTACAGATCTACAACCATAAGACAATACATTTCCTTTTATAAGTCACCTAGTTTGTAATATTTTGTTACAGCAGCCTCAGGAAACTAACATAGCCTTAGTTCAAAGTTTTTCATTGAACATTGTTTTCATTCAGAAGTTTAAGGGCCAAGGCTTCCAGTGAGCATGTATGATTAAGGTCTCACCTTAACTTATCATATAATTCCCAGATAGCCCTTGCCAAACATCTTATTGAATACCCTGAACTAATTCTACATATTTCTATCTCCATCGGATAAAAGTTCATTTTTAATGGCATTCTTAAGCAAGTATAAGTATACATAAATCACAAGTGAAAGTATTATCAAATGCCTTCTGCTTTTTTCAGGGTCCTGGATCCTAGATCTGACTTTTCTACGCTGGGGCCCAAAGCCTTGGAAACATGCCTCAAAGTAATGAAGGGAACTCCCAACTCTGATACTTTTTTACCCCTCTATTAAATTCTTAGCATTTTTCCCTGAAGCCATAAGACAAAGATTGTGTCTTCAGAGTAAAAGAGAAATACAGAGCGGGTAATTATCCTGCTAATTTTAAGGGTATAATTTTAGGCCCCAGGGCGGATACTTTTTATTGGAATTATCCAGTTAGGCTGGGTAGGGAAAGCCAAAGAAAACACAAGTGTGACAGACTTTCATTTGGTTCCAAATCTGTGGCTTCTGCCCTTTTAGAGAGTGGTTTGAGCTTTGAAGATGAATTCCTCGCATTGCCAGGTATTCCATTAGTGGACAAGGATATTTTTGTGCTGTTCTCTAGCATGCATGCAATGGTATTGTGTAAGCTGTACCACAGGGAACAAGGCGTGATTAAAAACATTCATGGCTCATCGTTAAATATAGAAATCACTATAATTGGATTAATTTAGGAAATACACAGTGAAGCCTGAGTTTCCCCTTGAGAGCCAAATGTACATTAAGAGCCGAATTTTCAAGAAGTACAGAGTTGACTTTCTCTCATAAAAAAATATGGATTCATAATTCAAATCCCCTTAATCCCAGGCTGCACTAAAGAAAGCATAACATGTACATGCTATGTTGGGTGATAATTTTACTTGAGTCAAATCCTTCTTCTTTTGAAATTTTAATTTTGGATTCCTGCAGGCAAATCTAGCATTCTTCCCTGGAAATGTGGTCCTAGAGGTACAACTGGACCCTTGAAAATGCCGCTGGAAGCAGTTACATCAATCCTAGTAGAAGAAAGGAGAGCAGCTGATGCAGGAAATGTAAGTGATGGAATAGTCGTAGAACAAAATACTTTCAACATATCTTTTGTTATGTAATGTTACCCATGACATGCCTATCAGTAATATTGTCAGAGGCTGTAATTGAAAAGATATATTAATTATTATCAGTCACCTTCAGCACTCTTACAGCTGGTGGAGTGATGCCTTCATAAAATGATGGCATAGATGTTGACTGGTGTGCAGGAGGCTGCGGAGATAAAATTTTTTTTGCAGTAGGTTTGGATTTAGATTGGATTTCCTTTTAGCACCATTCTTGAATTGCTGAACAGAAGAACTGCTGGAGATGAAATGTCCAGCTTTCCTCTCTTCTCCTCCCTCATTTTAGTCTGCTCTGGGAAAAGAAAAATGAACACATTGTGGTTAACAAGCCCAGTGGCCTGGCCTAGGGGCACCCACGCAGGTTTTGTATCTGCAACCAGATTCCCTCTTCAGCAATGCCTCCTCCGGCCTCCCGCCCACTCTCCCATTCTGCATGTCAGGACAAAATAAGTTGTGATCAATTAAGGCAGCTCCAAGCCTGCCCCCTCGTTTTCACTGTCTCCTCCCTTACAAACTGCAATTTTGTAGAGACAAGGAGTGGGTTGTTACAAGAAAGTAATAGATTTCCCACAAGTTGGAAAAGGCTTTTTGATATTCAGCTGTTGTTTTTAATTGAAATTGGGACAGTAGGTGCAGAATAAAACTTGGTTATTTTGAACTTCATTCTTTTCCCACTAATTTGAGACAGTCCCTGGAATTATAATAAACCATGCACCGTGTTTTAGGTCAGAGTCTATTTGACAAAGGTGGGGATCAAAATATTTCTTCCCAGCCAGCAGCAACAGTGGGACATCAGTGCTGCTGTGAACATCTCCCGAGGTATTGGAAATGATTCCAGCAGGATGGGGTGGAAAGTGAAGTGGTGCTGGGAGGAAGGACCCCTGCACTGTAGAATGGGGCAAGGTGGTGGGAAAGTCTGGAACTTTCCTTTTGCAGATCCTTTCTATTTAGGTATATATAGACTTTTCTAGAACCACATTTATGCCATTATCTTCTGATTAGTTCTGACAATTTTCAGTTACTGAAAATTCAGATGAATAGATTTGGAGATAAGTGTTCACTTTCATTATATGAAACAAGCAAGACTGGAGGCAATAAAAAGCAACTAACAGTTGTCTAGGACTAGCTCTTGAGGAAGATCTGATTTTGAACAGATATTATCTGAATTCCCACTTCTGGTTTTTTTTTTTTTTTTTTTGGTCAAAATTCATAGCTTAGGTTGTTAATCTAATCACAAGCATGTTGTATCATCAAAATTTGATATTCAATATCTCAGGCTCTTTTGAGTTATTTATCAAAATTATTCTTAAAATTATGGATTCACTTATTTTGAAGATGTTATTTTTATACTGAAGTCTGTGTGCAAATGTTGGAAATTCATAGATATCTATCTCAGTAATCATTTTTCTGTCCCCGAGTGATCTCTGCATGGAGGTACCATTCTTCTGACACATTTTTCTCTTTTCTGCTCTCTCATTTTATCCACACCCACACACAAGCACATATTGCCTAAAGTAACTATAATGTTTTCCTGATTTTAGCCTATAGATTTGAAAATGTTTTCCTCCTTGTCTATCTCACTGCAAAATATTTTAGTGCTAAAATTCACCATTTATATCTGAGAAAGGAGAGTGAGATTTCTGAGGTATTTAGTATTGGGAGGGTTTTGTTTTTTTTTTTGTAGAGTTGTTAAATTTCCTAGTGAAATCTGTTGAGTATCATTAAAAATATTAATCCACTCCAATCTTTCATGTCTTCCAAAGGAATTTAAAAAGTAATTCTGTTCTTTAAAACCCCAGAACATTAAATGTTATAACTCTTATTTAAATGTGCACTGTAAAACTCAAGGAATTGAAAAATTGAGTTGCCTAAGCTGTTTTGTTAAAACTCACTTCCCCACATGAATACCTCTTTTTTTTCCCTCCAAAATACTATTACCACTTATGGACTAATTTCTGCCAACACACACTCTCCCTTCAGTGTATATAACATGCCATTTGAAAAACTTGGAGTGATCAGAATTAGCTGATTATAAAGATTCATACATCTCTCACCCTCAGTTCATGGCTTTACAATGTCACTGATTTTCCATCTTCAAATTACATTATGGTAGTTCAAAGGGGCCAAGAGGGGGTATAGCATAATGGTTAACAAAATGGATTTTGAGGTCTAAAGGACCAGTTTAGAAATGCTGGTCAGTTAATTTTAGGCAAATTACTTAATGTCTCTCTTCCTTCATTTTCTCATCTATAAAAATGAAGATAATGATAGTATCAATCTTGTAAGGATTAAGTGAGATATTATAAGGAAAGTATATCACATATAATAAGTACTCACTAAATGTTAAGATATTAATGTGTTGGTTTATCACTAAAAAGCTGCCAGAGATTCTGTCCAAAAATAGAAATTTCTTTGTTGGACATACTATTTTATTTTCCCAGTGTAACTGATTATTTTAGAGCTACCACACTAAATTATTCCACAGTTAGTCCTCATTTCTGATATTGGTGTTTTTCGATAGTAATGTAGAATTTATTTCAGTATGTGCACAAAGATAATTGCATTAAAAGGGACATAAGAGGTCTGTAAGGGAATATACATAGGTAGGTTGCACATGTGTGTTTTTATTTAATTTGCAGATTCTAAATTCAAATTCCACAATTAGTGTTTCATGCTCTGAACTGGGTGAGCAGGGACTTCAGAGACTGTCTTGTGTCATGAGTGTGCAATAAGCTATCCTGCTGGCGATGGGAGGGGGCTCTAGGGCAGTGGAAGGTACACTGGGATTAGTCACCCTATCTAAGGGAGTTTTTGGACAAGTGAATTAATCCCATGGAGCTGTAGTTTCTACATATATAGATAGGGTAATAATACAATACTTACTTCATGATGTTGTTAGAATTAAATGAGATAATATATGTAAAATTGATCAGAACCATACTCGGCATCAATTAGAACTTATTCAATATTTGTTAAAGCTAATTGTAAAACTCCACTGGATCTATTGGTAAATTGCCTTATCTAAGATTTCACCAGTAAAAAGTTAAGTGTGTGCTTAGTTTTGTATAAATACTTTGCAGCTTTTCTTTTTTGGCACTCAGACTTGACTGGTGTCATTTCTGTGGACATGGACCATACAGGGTATTCATATCTGGAGTAGCTACTCAGAGAGTTCTTGTGTTAGAATTCTCTGCCACTTACTCTGCCATTGTCAGTCTGCAGGTCTGTCTAGATGTGGGGAAAGAATTTTACCCAGTAGGAATTGCTCTGCCATGCTGGATAAATTAAAATACATTTAATGTAATTTAACAAATTTCATCAACTCTATGATGCCTTTGATTATAAAAAGATTTTTTTAAAAAAAACATCTGGATTTCAGAAAATGTGCATCGTAGACTCCATGAAATATGATAAATATCAACCCTTCAAGTGTTCATTTTCTTTGGGGGCTGAAAATACTTTTGTGATTCAAGTTCCCTCTTCCCTCCTCATCACCAGCCTAATGGGCTGATTGGCACTTACAAGGATGAGAAGACTTAGGAAACAAGCTTTGACAAATATATTAGGATGCCTTTGTTGGCAGAGCCAAAAAAATTCACATGATTTCTAAGGCAGCTATTCTAATGCTACATTAAGATAATTTTATTTTTTAAAAATGTGCAATAATCTCTTCTGTTATATATAACTGAACATAGCCATTTTATTGTGTTTTAGGATGGAATATAGCATGCAATAATTGATGTTATGCATTTGATAAAAATAGACATACTGTTTCTATCTAAAATCTTTATGATCATAATGATTTTACTATACAGTTATTTGAAGTGTCATATTACTTGTTATGTTACCATTAGGATCCTTCTTTTTAAATAATTTTAATGAAACATATGATGAATTTAACATATATGTTATCTTGTAACCGATCTCAAAATATGTTTGGAAGTATATATATTTTTAGCAGATAAATCTAATATGGATGGAAAATGCATACATTATACAAAATCTGGGTCTTTGGTCTTACCATTGCTTATTGGCTCCAGATCTGCCAGTTCTTATTATGGGTGTTTCTTTTTACTTCTTGATGGAAATCTAAGCTGTGATTGATTTGGTCCTTAATCCCATCTAATCTACTGCCTACCTCTATAAATTTTAAGTGGCCAATGGACCTGACATATTGGCTTCACTCTGGAAAACAAATGCATAGGGAATTAAATATTTTTTGTAGAATTATAAACTAGTTTATTAAAAATAGTTTTAAGAGAAAATATATAACCATATTATCCCTTATACTCTAGGGATATGTGTATATATTAATATATGTATGTGCATGTGCATACATAGAACTGTATGTAACATCCTACCTCAAAAATTTAACAGCTATTTTCAGAAAAATAAAATATTAAAAGCACTCTGATTTGGATGCGTGCTATAAGATGAATATTAAAGTGTGGCATACTGAACCTAGGGTAGGCTTCAACTCAAAGATGTCTAGTATAAAATCCTAGTTCTGCTGTGAATTAGCTATGACCTTAGACAAGTCACTTGATCTTTCTGAATTTCAGTTTTCTCATGCATGAAAAATTAGTAAATACTTTCCTTAAACATGTGTTGAGAAGTTGATTAAGGGAAATTATGTGAAAACAATTAACTTCATGTCTCAGATAGACTAAATACTCAAAAAATTATTTTTGCTTCATTCTCTCTGCAAATCAGTATTGTGCATTGATTCCCATGTGAAAGCATGTATGTGCATGCAAAAATGCAAGTGCACATACTACAGGTCTCTAGTCAAGAACACCAAACAGCAATCCTATGTCCATCATATGGGGCTTCAGTGCCTCTCTCATGTTCCGTGTCTCCATCAGCAGGAGTGAAGCGGAGACCCCAGATACCTACCCATCACTCCTGCCATCACTCACCACCAGTATCTGCTCTGAAACTCACCGATCGAGCCATGTTATGGTTTTTGTTTCTTTTTTTTTATTTATCCCCATAAAAAACCCATATCCCAGGCCATCCCTCATCTCCTGCACTTTAACAATCTTATATCAGTTCAGGGAATCCTGATACAGGACCCTCTGGACCTCACAGACAATTGTCCACAACATCCTCGGTATGTTGAACATCTTCTCTGAACAATTTCCCCACTTTCTTGCTCTAACTGGAAACTTGGCTCTGGACATTGCTACCTCTGCAACCCTCTCTAGTGGGTGTTAATTTTTTGTCACTTCACTTATATACCTGTGCTGGAGACATGGTAGGTGTCCATTGTGTTCCTCGTTGACTGTGTATAGTCCATCTTTTCACCTTTCTCCATAAATCCTCCCAGTCTTGAATAAATTGTCATCTCTCTTTTTACCACCACTCTCTTTGTTGCCATCACCTACCAACCCCTGGGTCACTCCCTTCATTACCTGAAGATTTCACTTCTGACTCATTGCTTCTCAATACAATAGTGTCATTACTCTCAGTGATTTTAGTATTCTTGAAGCTGATCCTTCCCACATGGCAGCCCCTCTGTTTCTTGATCTCTTCCTCCAATGATAATGTCTCCCACCAACTGCAGCCATCCATTCACTTCCAGGGTCATACCTTAAACCTTCTCATTACCCAAAGCCTTTCCATTATCCCAATTCTATGTATCCTACTTAATGACCACCACCTCTTATTTTTTCAGTTTAATCCTTCTAGTGTCTGAACTCCAACAATCTTTAATCCTGTTGGAAGCTAGATCTATGAATTCTCCTGTTTTCACTGTCCTTTACACATCTCATGTTTCACTTCCTCCCTAGGTAGCTTAAATTTCATATTTAATTGATAAAATCATCTCCTATCATTCATTTTCAACTTTCTCACTTAATTATGAAAGAGTTGGTCTGGTAGACATAGGGAGATGTGTTGCTCAAATCCACCTTTGAAAACCAACTTGTCCAGCAGGGAGGAGTATGGTTAGTGGACAGCCTCTAGCTTTTAGCACCTCTGAGTCTGTTGTTAACTCCTTAGAGTGGTTCCAGCCAATCACTGAACAAGACAGTCACACCAACGTGTAGCCATTTCTGCCCAATGCAGGGCTTCTCTAATGGGCTTCCTGTTCCACTGGTGGAGTTTGTCAGTCTGCATTGCTGTCTGCTGGCTCCCTCTTTCTAATCTTGCTTCCTCTCCTTTCATTTCAGAGGCACACCTCCCCAATAAACCTTTTTTTTTTTTTTTTGAGATGGGGTCTCACTCTGTCACCTGGGCTAGGGTGTAGTGGTGTCATCATAGCTCACAGCAACCTCAAACTCTTGGGATCAGGCAATCCTCCCACCTCAGCCTCCCAAAGTGCTAGGATTACAGGTATGAGCCACCACGCGCAGCCCAATACATCTTTTTTTTTTGGGGGGGACAGAGTCTCACTCTTTTTGCCCGGGCTAGAGTGCTGGGGCATCAGCGTAGCTCACAGCAACCTCAAACTCCTGGGCTCAAGCAATCCTTCTGCCTCAGCCTCCCGAATAGCTGGGACTACAGGCATGCGCCACCATGCCCGGCTAATTTTTTCTATGTATTTTTAGTTGTCCAATTAATTTCTTTCTATTTTTAATAGAGACGGGGTCTCGCTCTTGCTCAGGCTGGTCTTGAACTCCTGATCTCAAACAATCCGCTCGCCTCGGCCTCCCAGAGTGCTAGGATTACAGGCATGAGCCACCGCGCCTGGCCCCCAATACATCTTTTATACTTCAAATTCCAACTTGATAGCTGGCATAGGTGGCAAAAGAACAACCCTGCCTATTTTGTACCTACATCTGTGTATTGGCCGGTCTCACTTTAAATTTATGATCAAGTCAATTAAGTGAGCTCTTCGTGCTACCAATCACCCTAAATTTTCTTAGTTTATGTACTGTATGACTCTCCTAGACCATTATTTCATATCTTCTATTTTTCTCTGACCGTCTATATATTGATAACTCTCAATCTTTAGGCAAGTCTTCATTCCTAAACTCCAGACTCTTTTTCATCTAATGGTCCACCCTCCATCCCTATTGGAATGTTTAACAGGTGCCTCAAATAGGCCCAAAACAGAGCTGATTTACCCCACCATCCTGCTCTAAACCTGCCACTCCTGTAGCATTCAGTTAACAGCAACTTCATTATTCCAATTGATTATGCCAAAAGTATTATCATCATTCTTGAATCTTTAATTTTTCTTATAATTCACATTCAAGCTATTAGCAAATACTGTGTCTTTAACTTTAAAATCTATCCTGCATCCTACCACTTCTCACCTTGTCTTCTGCTACCACCTTAGTCTGAGGCACCATCTTCTCTTTCCTGGATTGTTACAAGTCTCTCCGAACTGGTCTCGCTGCTCACCCTTGTGCCCCTGCAGGCTACTCTTAGCACAGGAGCCATAGGGCCATTCTAAAAGTATGAAGAACTGTTTTAATCATGACGTTCTTTTGCTCAAATTCCTTCAGTGGCTCCCACTTAGAATAAAAGCTCAGAAAAGCCAAAGTCCTTAAAAAGGCCCAGGACTTCGGCATGGTAGGAACAAACACCTGTTACCTGTCTGATCACTTTCTTCTTGCTTTCTTTACTCTCACACAAAGTCTTTTTGCTGTCCCTTGAACACCCTAGAATTTTTTCCCACTTCATAGTCTTTGCTTCTGCCTAGAATTTTCTTCTTCCACGTATTCAGAATGCTCACTCTTGCATTTCCTTCAGATTGTTGTTAAAATGTACAACCTTGCTGTCCACACTATTTCCAATTAACCATCCCTCCCTGGGATTCTACATTCCCCTTTCCTGCTTCATTTTACTTCATAGGACTCATTACCATCCAGCATACTCTGTTTCATTTATTTATTTTGTTACTTGTCTTCCTCACTAGACTATAAGCTCAAAGAGGATAAGAAGTTTTGCTTATTTTCTTTACTTCTCTATTTCCAGTTCACGGAACAATGATAACATATAGTAGGGAGTCAAAAACATTTGCAGAATATTAAAGGACAATGAATTATGTGTTCTTATAGGTTCCCAGAATCCTGTTCATAGTTCTAGGGACTAGACAAGAAATGCACCTCTAATTTATGCCCTTGATCTTTTCATTACCTAGCTGGACAATTTTATACTGCCCTGGCATATACAAGTGAATTAATTAATATCTTATTATAGCTTCTACTAACATGGGTTAGGAAGTTATAAGTATGTTAAAATTAAAGTCATATTAATATTTTCCATCTCTGATGCCACAAAGTAGCACTTGTTCTTTGGTGTCATGCCTTTTAGAGCTTAGTAATATTTAATTCAAACTTTAATTTTTATGTTTTGTCATGATGGTTTAATAGCTTTAAGAAGGTAACTGTCATTTTCAACACAATAACATAACAGTCTAGTTGAAATCAAAACTATGTTACTTAATCTAGACCAAGGGATGTTGCAGACATCCAGATTCTTGACTATTTGATTTAATTAAAATGATTTTCTGTAGTAGTAACTCTGATTAAAGAAGAAGGTCTAAATAATTAGCTTTTACCATGGAAGTTTAAACAGAAAACAATTTATGAAATTCCTTATTGTCCTATTATCATCTATGTAATTAGGACTTCTCAACTTTTATCTCCAATTCAGATCGCTCTTAAATGCCTGACTCAGATTCACATATTCCTTTACCCACTAGACATCTCCATCTGGTTGTCCCTTGGCATCTCAAACACATAATCTACTACAACATGTCTGTAGCTCCCTTTATGTTTTTGTTTCAGTGAATGGCACCACCATCTACTCTGTTGCCCAAGACAGAAATTGAGTGTCATCACAGAGTGATCTCTACATGTATAGTATTATAGATGCTAAGAGTACAAAGTTGATTAAGATACAGATCTTGTCCGTGAGTAGGTTATATCTAATAGGAGAAGTTGACACAATATTATAATTTCATTTTATTGTGGTCAGTAGTAAGAATGATATAGAAAAAAGTCCTTTCAGATTAAATTGGAAATTTATTGAAAAATTCTCTCTACTAAGTATCAAAGTATGAATCTTGAAGTTGAAATGTAGGAAAAGTATATCAAGCAAAGAGAGCCGTCAAAGCAAAGACAAATGAATTACAAAGCTTAAAGACTGAAGTGTGGTATAAGCGTTTGTATAACAAGGTAATGTAATGTGTAAGGCAGTAAGGGTGGAGCATACAGGTGGATGGGTGGACGTGGACAAGGTCACACTGAGCCTTGCATACCATGCTAAGACACTGTGGGCAACAGGGAACTTTGAAAAATTTTAAATAGAGGAATACATAGGCTTGATTTTATTTTAGATTCCCCACTTTAGTTGTTGTAGGGAGGATGCAGCAGGAAGTAGGAACGCATGGAGGGAGACAAGTTAGAGAGCTAGTGCTTCTGTCCAGGAAAATAGGAGGGACTGATCTCGAGCAGTGATAAGAATAGAAAGCAGGTGATAGATACAAGAAATAATCAGGAGATAGAATTTGAAATATCAGGTGATTAATTACATGATGAGTGATGGAGAGGAAAGACTTAGAAAGACAAGTTTCTTTATTTTAGAGATTGAAGAGATTTTTATGCTAATATCTAAAAGGAGGGTGGTCCTTCTTGGAGATAAGATGAGCCTTGGTTAGGATTTGCTGATTTAAAAATGACCAGGAGACAGCCCACATCATGCATATAGCAGTCAGGTAAATATGCAAATCTGAAACTTAGAGGTAAAATCAAGGATATAGCTATGAGAATCAGCATACTAGAGCTGGTCTTCAAAATCTCTTCAGTGGATTGCCCAAGGAGAAAAGGTAAAGAGAAAGCTAATTGTCAAGAATGGAAAATCAGGATTTGAATAAAATAGAAGCCCATGAAGGATGTAAAGAGGGAACTTTCAAGTAAACGGAGAACCAGAAGAGGGAATAGAACATTTGATTACTCTTTAAGAAGTAGAGTTAAATCCCGTGAATAGGTTCACTAAGATGTAGGCTGAAAGGTGTCTATTGAATCCAGGATTAGACTTTATGGGTAACATGGGCAAGAGTAGTTTTAAGCATGGGGTAGAAATAGAAGCTAGGTTATAATGGATTGATTACATGAAATAGTGTAGAAAAATGAATACGAACTACTCATTTAAGAGTCTTGGTTGACAAGAAATTATATGGAATTGAATTTTAGTTAGAGGGATTCCAAGTCATGAGCATTCTATAAATGAGGAAACTAAAGATAGTCAAGTAATTTGCCTAAGGACACCTTAGGCAATGTGTTACACTCAAAGTCATAATTTTTTTTTGCCTCCAACCTGTTTTTGTCCTAAACCAAATAGACAAATATAATATTAATGACACAACAAAATGATCACCATCCTAATATTCTAGTTTTTCCCCACTATACCACCTTTCCTTGTAGCTGCAGTTGGACCTTGTTTTACCAAGATAATTATGGAAACAAAGGAGAGGATGGATGCTTCTTCAGTAGAGGCTTGCAGGCAGCAAAAAGGAGGCAAGGGAGGGAGAGATGTTAAAGACAACTGCAGGGTTTGTAGCTTGGTGGACTGGATTAATGATGATGCTATTAAAAGTAAAAGGCAGCCTCAGAAAGGACCTACATGTTGGGAAAGGAAGGAGAAAGGGGTGAGATGGAGAAGATTGTGGTAATGAATCCTTATAGTTCCTTGGCATCTGCCAAACTTCATATTGTTAACACATAACAACAAAGCATCTGAGAATTCTGTGACACTTGACCAATTTTTCATTAGCAAAAAGAATTTCTATATTCAGTGTTGCATCAACTAAAACATAAATGAAAAACTAAATTTTACCAGAAACTGCCTAATTTGAGAACTACTTAGCTGGTTATTGCTATCAGTAGTTAGCTAAGATTTTAAGTGGTGGATGGTCCTGGAGAGATTGTAAATGAAGTGTTTTTTGTGTACATTTATTGATAGAGAAATTTGTGCAAAGTAATCAATGGCTTGGTTGAAACTAGTAGGTTTTAAGTTGTGTGGTGTGTAGTTTTTCAGGCAAAAAAACTCGTCTTTTTCTCTAGAGAGAGAACCATCATAGTTTAGTCTACCTGTTTGTCAGAGTCCAACTATGATATGAAACTCCTTACTTGGAATCAGTCCACACAGCAGTTGAAAATTTGCAGACAATAATTATAGAAGAATTACAGGTAAATGAAACGATGTAGTTTGAATCCATTATCCTATCAACACAATTAGGAATTGATTTTAGAATTTGTGCCTATTTCTTTTGAATCCTTAACCTTGAAAAATAGTTATCAATTCGAATTCGTTGGTCTAAGAGACTGAATGGAGAGAGATAAAAGAGTATACACTGCTATTAAATTAAAAATAATTGAAAAATTAATACCTCTGCTTCAACAGCTCCATTGATACGTGCTTCAGAAATCACATACAACAAACAGCCAAAAATACAGCATTAAAATTAAAATATTTGATAAATTTATTTTTCATTATTAACTTTAATCAGGGAAATGGCATTTGAATGCATGGTTTAAACATTTTAGAAATGAGTATGAATAAATACTAATGTTTTCCCTATGATTATAATGGGTTTATATATTCTGCTGGCAACATCTGTATTCATGGCCTTTATTTCTACTGCTCTGAAGGATTAAGGTAGGTCACAGGTCAGAACAGTGGCAGAAATCATTTGTAAGGCAAAAGCCTGGGTTTTTAAAATTTCAACTGTGCATTTGTCTCTTGATATTTTCCCCTAAAAATTGCCATGAGAGCTACCAGTAAAGACAGGGTCAGTATTAATTACAGCAGGTTTAGCTTTCGTGCATATTGCATGAGACATGAGGATAATAATAGTCTCCTACCTTCCTACTTTTGCATTATGTTAATGATCGTCAGGAAGGCGATATGCCAGGAACACTACACAGCCTTCGACTTCTGCCGGGGGGATATGCGTTTTAATCCAAAATATCTATGTTTAAATTTCACCTTCCAAAAGAGACCCCACTGAGTCTGCTCTGTCTTTTGAAACACTTTGTCGTGCCAGTGAGTGAATTTTCATGCTGTGGTGCAGTCAGATGCACTGTAGCTCTACAGCAAGTGTTCCTTAAAGAGATGCTTCTGTACTTTGTTTCCTCCCTGGATATAGCTTTGGCAATGGTCCAATGAGACTGAGAAAATACTCTCAAATTAGGCATGGGCTGGTGATAATTGCTAATTATTGAATGTCAATGGGTGAGAAAAGAAAAATGCATGTAATGGCGAATAGACGGTATGTGAAAGTGCCAACTACCCTGTCATAGTCTTCAATCCATCGGTCTTTATAAATAAAAGGCAAATTCAATTAGGCTAAGTAGATGGTTATTCAAAAATAGTCAATAAAATATTTCTTCACAGTGTAGTAAATAAGGCTTATATTTAACCACAGCTTAGTATATTCCAATGTTAATACCAGGGTAGTTTGTTTTCATAGCTTGATCTAAACAGCGCTTTATGTTGACACTTCTATTGCGTATTTAATGAACTCATATCAAATATGCATGGTGAATAAATACCATGTTCCTGGTAAACCTTTATTCCTTCCCCACTCTCTTGATCTTCTCAGGTGAAGTAACACACTTTTCACAATATATTTCTTCTCACATAAAAATGTATATGACAAAATTATAACTAAATCTTATTTCACTATTTTTGCAAGACAGAAAAGAGAACTCTAGATCATTGTAAGTGCAGACTGCTGCAATTTTAAAATGGAGCTCTAGACTCTACCTCAGTTTGCCTCTGAGCAGCCAGTCTATTGAGAAGTATCCTTTTGACGGAAAGGATTAAGCCTTCCTGAAAGTCCTTAATCTGCTGCCCATACAGAAAAACACTGTGGCAATGTGTATGATGCCGCCAGCAGGAATCGGGGCTGGTGGCGATTGCTGCTCTTAGCTTTATATGTGTGAGAGCACATAGAAAATGGAGCTGCAGTGTGACTCCACACGTGGGCAGAGGAGTAAGGTCTCGTTGATTTCTCCCAAGAACAAAGTAAGGAATATTAAAGGCCATAAATTAGGGTCCTTGGGTGTGCCTTCACCGTCATGAGGTTGATACAAAATAGTATCACAAGTGACCTGGATTTCAGAGATTGGAAAGGGTCATGTAGTAGACAGGTCCCTGAATCTCCTGCGTAACCCATCGCTTCAAAGAGAAGTAAAAGCCGAATAGTGGAAAGAGAGCTGAATACATGCACAGTCAGTATATTGCCACCTAATTTCTGGCAAAGTCACATTTAGATGGTGATACTTCCATGAGTGTCACTTTTGCTGAAGGAGCAGAGGATGGCAGTTTGCTCCCAGGTTTTTAGAACTGCCATGTGGTTCAGCAAAACAGAGAGCAAAATAGTGATTTCTTCCTTTTTCTGCAGATAAGTATGAAGATAGGAACTGCTATGCAGTGTTTGTCTTGCCCAGAGACAAAATGTGCGATCCATAAGGGTTTTCCTGGTAATTAAATTTTGTAAAGGACATGAATTCCTTTATTTGTACTGAGTAACTTTGAGACCAGAAATAACAAATGTTTGATTCTTTAGCTCAATGGACTTTGAAGTAAATGCTTATTTTTGTTCATCTCCAGCTTTGGGTACATTTTGAAATGCAGCTTTAAAGCTAGCCTTCCTTGTAATTCACTATGGGATGTCTTTATACACCGCTGACAGTAATACAACTCATTTTGGGTGATTAACTTAACCCCCAGTATTGCAAGTGTCATGCTGCATTAGCATATCTTTCAAGGAATAGTTGCAGTGTGAGAAAATTGCCTGTAGGATTATTTGCAACTAGGAACCTGTGAAATGTAAAATAAAATTGAAGACTATAAAGTAAAACATCAAAGCTACCTAAAATATTAATAGCCAGCACTCTAAAAAGTAATTTAGAAGATTGCATGAGGTAGTGAAAATTACTAATTTAAAAACAGAGTTAAAAAAAAAGCAGGAGTTTAGAACAAATAACAGACAATAGAAATTCATTTTGTTCATACTATGAAAGGAGTTCAAAGTATTTTGAAGCCCTATCAGTTGAGGGAGCCCAAAGTTCAATATTTGACCATACTGAACTTAAAAAAAAAAAGAAAGAAAACAAAGCAAAATTGACATTTCCCACTTCAAAATTGAACGGAAAACATAAGGTACCCTTAGTAAAATATTGTGGTGTATCCAAAGAGCATTTTCACTTCTCCCTGGAAATTTTGTTTCATTGAAGCATTTGTTGTCAACTTGCTCTGTGGTATCTGCCTGTAGTTCAGAGGTCATTTGGCTATTTCTTAGGGATTTTCCAGGTTTCAAGCCAATCCTTGAATACTCTGTCTTTCTCGCTAGGTTTTTGTTTTGAGGGTAAAAGTGTCAAGTGACATGGTGAATGTACTTTTTTTAGAATGTAGAATTGGTTTTAAAGTCATAATTCATGGATTTTGGAGTCATGCACACTTGGGTTCAGACCTTATGCCTACCACTTACCAGCTGTGTGACCTTGGACAAGTTGCTTAACATCTGTAAGCCTTAGTTTTCCCATCTGAAAAATAGGTCATAATGTCTACCAGAATGTGTTGTCAAAGATTTCATGAGATAATGCTCATAAAATGTTCAGCATATTGCTTGGTAACTAACAACATCCAATACATTGTAACTATTTTTATGATTCATCATTTAAGATGGTGGCTTCAGAGGCAGCAGATAAGGCCCTGCGAGATGGCATGGAGTTCTGTGCAAAGGTTGTGATGTGGCAGATGTGAGGGACTTTTATGGTACCTTTCCACACTGGGGCAAAGGTTCTTAGCTTAGATCAGCAAAGGCAGGAAGAGGACTGTGGCAGAGAGGAGATGGGTGGTGAGAGAAGGGGAGGAGAATTGCACTTATTGGCTTTAGGAGTGGCAACTCAGTGTTTACACTGGGTGGCTAAATTTGTTCTGCTTCTTTTAGGTGATGCCTACCTAATATATATGTAAAAAAGTAAAACTTGTTATTTAAGTAAAACGCATTATCTTTTTAAATATTTCAAGATGTCTGGTGAAGAGCAAACTGTAGAGTGAGGTTAAAGCAAGACTGAAGCAAATTACATGCACATTAAAAAAAGAGCAAAAGCAATAAAAAGAAGGAAGGAAAAAAGAAAGAAAAAAAGAAAGAAATCACATATGTGAAAGAGGTTAAAAAAGAATGAAAAGAAAAAACAACTCAGAATCAGGATGATGAAAAAAATGATGATGATAATAACACCATTTTATCAATACTATTTTA
>NW_012153062.1:16173587-16175813 GCF_000956105.1 Propithecus coquereli | reverse complement strand
GAATGTCAGAGAATGAAAGACGGTGGTCTGGAAGTAGGAAAACAAATGAGGTAAGCCCTAAAATTGTCCCAGTTTTTTGCCTTAGGGGGATTTTTCAGGCTGCAGTGCACAGAGGGGGAAGCCAGGCAGTGCCAGGAAGACTTCCCGAGTTCAGAGAAGGAGCTGGGATTTTAGGGAGATGAATGTGGATAGAGTTTACATTTTGGAGTACTGGAAGGGAGAGAAGTGCCTAAACAAAAGCAAAAACAAAACCTCTAGATATCTGTCAGGCGTCACCTTGAAGTAATCAGCAGAGTACTGTTCAGCAAATATATCTAAGGAAACTACTGGAGGCCAGGAAAGGAACTACCTGATAGAACTAAAAACAACTGTACTAAGAGCTCACACAGGGCTAAGAATATTGCTCATTCCCCAGCCAGAATGGGAAAATCATGTAATTTACCAGAGAATTGGTTAAATACTCAAAGGGGTTTTGCCTCAGTAGAGGGAAAGAAATAGATATTGACTACTGTTTTTCTTCAGTCTAACAAATCCTAAAAGCAGGATGCAAAAAGATAAAACCATTCTCAAGTTACTTAACAGAGTCCTAGAAAAATGCTCAAGATTTTTAGAGGAATATAAAAATATCTGGCATCCGACACGGTATGATTCACAATTTCTGACATGCAATCAACAAAATCAACTAGAAATGACAAGAAACAGGAAAATGAAATTCATAATAAGGAGAAAAAGTAGTCAATTGAAACTAACCCAGCTCTGAAATGGATGTTAGAATTAACAGATCAGGTCATTAAACAGTTATTATAACTGTACTCCATACATTCAAAAAACTAGAGAAAAGATTGAAAATGTTACATACAGATATGGAGGATAATAAGGACCAAAATCAAACTTCTAAAGATGAAAACTGCCATGTCTGAGATGAAAAATACACTGGATGAGGTTAATGACAAACATGAAATTCTATAAATAGGTCAGTTTCTATTTCGCCTTACAGATGGAGAGACCTGGAAAGAACACTGTGACAAGAAAAGCTTCAGATTAATTGGCTTTCCTTGAACTTATCAGAGAATTGCAATGGGAATCCTGGGATAGTGAGGCATTTGAGAGAGAAACAGGATCCAAGCATTTCCTTACGGGGGCACATGCCACTGGCTGCCATGCAAACTGATAAAAAGATATAGTTAAAAATTGTTAACAAATTGCTAAACGTGGAATGTACAGCTTGGCATGAAAGTGAAAACCCTCTGGGAACTTCAGATATTTTAACATTCTTACACTCTTGTGTAAGAACCTTGACCCCACAAGGCTCTAACAGGAATAATGGGGGGAAATCCTGAGATTAATTTCCTCATGGTGCTAGATGGGGTAAGAAAGAGCAGTTGCTGCCAAAACTTCACCCCAAATCGTTGTTTTCTATCTCCCTTTAAGATCAAAAGCCTTAATCATTTAGGGTGGGTAATGGTAGTGAAGAGTTACAAAAAAAAAGTTGCTTTAGGGCACTAGTGGAAACCCATTGCAATTAGGGAAATGAAGTATTTACAAAAGCACTACCATGGGGAGGAGCAAGAATAAGTTTTAGGATCAACAATGTAATAAGAAGAGAGACAAGAGCATCTGTGAAGGACACTCCCCTGTTGGGATCACAGACACTGTATTAGCCTAAGATGGAGGCTTAATTAAAATAGTAGAGAATGTTCTCCTTCTTCCTCCTCCCATCAAGCTGACAGCTATTGAGTGAAGATAACAGTGGAGTAGAGCTGGGAGAGCTGCAAGATACAGGATTCTCTCTGAGGAACAGTATAGTGGGAAAATACCAAAGGGAAGCAAATACTTAAAAAATCACCTTAGACAACCATCCCATGCCCTAAACCTAAGATGTTACTATAAGGAATTTGAAGCTGGTAGTGAACTGATGCTAGCCATAGCAACAACAAATCTCAAACACAGCCCAACTCCTGACTAGATTAACATAAATCCCTTACTAATGGGCTATTATAATAAAAGATGTATTCATTGTCAAGTATAAAAATACTTACCTACTGCCCTTGTATCTACTGCCCTACACAAGACATTTGGCTTTCAACAAAAAATTATATGGTACACAAAATGGCAAGGAAAAATATAAGAAAAAGCAATTACCAGAAATAGACTCAGTTATGACACTGATGTTGGAACTATTTGACAAAAAATTTAAAATAACTATGATTTGTACAGTAAAAGCTC
>NW_012153062.1:16130613-16171860 GCF_000956105.1 Propithecus coquereli | reverse complement strand
TGTGTGTGTGTGTGTGTATGTTACATATATATTGAAACTTCTCAAGCAGCAGTCATTAAATATATGCAGTTTGTTATATGTCAATTATACCTCAATAAAGCTGTTGAGAGAATATGTTTAAGGTAAGCACTTATTATAGCACTTTTCTGGTTTGAAACAACTGTATTTTTCAAACTTTACTATGCTTCCATAAATTTATTTTCTTACTTTTCTGATGCAGAATTGGAATATTATGTCTAACTTCACTTATACAAAAATTGTGACCCCAAAATATTAAAAGATTTTTGCCACTTCATATGTGATACTGGTAGTATCACAAAGTCCAAAATTCTGACTTTTAATTTCCATTTAGTGTTCTTCCCACCAAGTCATTCTGTAGCTAGCTGCTCATCAAATTATTTTCTTCTTCCTGGGCACACAGCTAGACTACATTTCCCATCCTCCCTTGCAGTTAGATGTGGCCATGCAACTGAATTTTAGGTAATGACATATAAGCAAAAGTGGTAGGCAACACCTTCAGACTACCCTTTAAATACCTTTTGTACATGACTCCATTGGCTGGCTGAATGAGGACCCCTTAAGGACCCTAAAGAAAGACAGAGCCACAATATAAAAATGACTTTGTAAATTAAAATGTGGAAAGCTGCCTGCTAACCATGGATAGCAAAGTTAAACCGTTGTATAGTCATGAATTAAATTTTATTAGGGTAAGCCATGAAATTTGGCAGTTGGTTTGCTACAGCATCTATATTATCATAACTAATATACACTGTTAACTTTTATAGCATTAATGGTGGCAATAAAGGTGACCCTTAAGATGGCAGTGTCTTTCCCTGAACAATTCTTCTTTGGGTTGTTTTTATACATGTTACTCTGGTACCAGACTCACAATAGATATATAATAAATGCTTTTTAACTGTCTTAACTTAATTTTTTTCTTCTTTTTTTGGAATACAGTAACAAAAATTATACTTTATTTGTTTCAGTTAGCATTTCTTTGTGATAAAATTAAGTAAATTTGAGAAGTTTTGTCTATAGAGTTGTCTCACAGTAGCTTTCTCTATTATCTACAACAATAAGAATCATGTAACATTGTGATTGAGGGAAATAATTAGTGTTGAAATAGAGTGTGTATAAGGATTTGTAGTTACTTGCAGAAAACTTATTCACACTTTTGCTCAAAATTCCATTATAGAATCCCAAATTATATTTTCAAAAACAAATCACAAAACAAAGTATTCTTCCTTAGTGCAAAATCATCTTGTAAAAGGATTATTTTCATGAATAGTGATATTTCATTTCAATTTGTGGGTGTTATTTCTAAAGAAACTACTAAGTGGTTCTATTTTTCTACAGGATTTACGAAAACAAATGTGACTACACGAATGCAGAAGGAATATAGCCATTTGGTTCCACAGTCCAACTAACTGGTAATTGTTAAAAAGGCAACCCCATGGTGTTCCTTTTCTGAGTAGACTCACTAACTGCAATACCACCTCCACTAGACAATCACTCCACCTTGCATGTGGCATAACCACAGGCTCTAAATTCAACACGCACTCCAGAGGAGGAAAAAAAGGAGTCTCTTATCAAATTGCAAGAAATAGCCTTTAGGGAGAAATTACTGCAATCGTAGCAGAATTGCTATTTGTTTAAGAAATAAAAAAGGAATGTATGTAGATAATTGGGAGTCTGAAGTTTGGAGGCGAGAGTGTGAATGGCCATTCCAAGATGTAGAAAAGCCCTTTCTTTGCAGCAAATTGTTGAATGGAGCCCTGACTTGGTAAGTACAGATGGGCTCTGAAAAACATGTGAGCTAACTCAGTTCAGAGAGTAGTGTTACCTGGGGCTATGAGCTTTACACACTGAGATCACAGATGTTCAGTGAACATTGAGATACTCTTGATGAAGCTTTGTCCATACTACTTTGTTTATTTATTAGAGATAACTATTCACTAGAGAATTAGACATATGTTTGATAACTGATAGACTTATTCCATAAATACTAAAAATGAAATTTTCATTCAAAGAGTGGAGAGCTTAAGAGCTCAAACAGGTTGGGAATACCCCAAAGAGAGGTTGAAGAGAAAGCCTTGAGGCAGTTCACAGGTCACAGACCTTCAGATGAGTAAGGAGTCACTGAAAACCCTCCTCTATACTTTATTCAAAATATATCAATGGACTTAATGTGAATAAGTCAACTCCATTCCTTTTTCCTAGAAGATCATAAATAGAAAATCAAACAGCTAAAATCAGAGGGCTGAAAAGGACTTAGAGAAGTCACAGAGTTCACCAGTTTGCCTCCCAGCATAGGACGGCATCTGAGTCTAACAAGGTAGTGATGAATATTCTTAAAGGCAGCTGGAGGTTCCCACTGTTCAAATGGATGTCCAACTACTGTTTATTAAAAGAAAGAGCTTTTTTTTTCTTTTTACACTGATACCAGTGGCAAAACCCTTCTAACTTAAATACATGTTAAATATCAGAAGTTACCCATGCTCTAACAGAGGTTTATATTTCTTGAGCTTCTTACCAACACTGGATAGTGTGATTCAGAGTTATGACTTTTAAATCACTTATCTGTGGACTGATGGGACAGATGTTTTAAAACCAGTTTTGGCTTTATTTTCTCCCTGTCCACAAGCAGTTGTAGCTGGGCTATATATATATATATATATATATATATTTCCTATGTCCTTTTCCTTTCTTCTATGGTTTGGATATTTGTCCCCTCCAAATTTCAAGTTGAAATTTGATTCCGTCTGTGGCAGCATTTAAGGTCACGGGGGTGGATTCCTCATGAATGGCCTTGTGCAGGTCTGGTGGTAATGTGTGAATTCTTGCTTTCGTGAGACTGGACTGGTTCTTGGGGGAATGGATTAGTTTCCCTGAAAGTGGGTTGTTATAAAGCCCTCAAGTTTGGCCCATCTTTGCAAGTGGCCATTTCCCCTTTGACATTTTCTGCCAAAATATTTTGTCGAAATATTCCATATTTTGACACAGCACAAAGGCCCTCACCAGAAGCCAAGCAGATGCAGGCATTGTGCTTCTTGTACAGCCTGTAGAACGATGAGCTAAATAAACCTCTTTTCTTTATAGATTACCCAGCCTCAGGTATTTCTTTATAGCAACACAAAACAGACTAAGACACTTTACGTTGATCTTATTCCTGGGATCATGATTTGGAATTAGAAAAATCGGGTATCTAGAGAGAACCCTGAACAGGAGTCAAGGGACTCAGAGACTAGGGTTACTTGCACGATGTATTTTGAGGCCTTGGGCGATTCATTTGCCCTCTCTGAAGGAGGTTGTAATGACCTCAAAAGTCACTTCGATTATATCAAAAGCTGTTCGTTGAATACCTTTTATGTGCTGGTCACTTTACAAACATGCTGTCATTTAATCCCACAAGAACCCTTTGAGACGTTAGATCAGGAACTTGTCCAGTGTTACCAGATGGGCAAGGGGCAGTGTGGCATACACACACTTGCTTTACTTCTCGGAGTAACGCCTACCCCACTGTTAGTCTTAGAATGGAAGGTCCTTTGTTAGGAGCATCTGGGAAGACAAGAAATTTTGTCTTTGACTAGTGTCATTTCTACCATGAATCAGAATAATCTAAAATAAGGTAACTACTTTTTTCTCTGTTCTAACCTCTCCTATACAGAAGACTGTGGTCTACTGAAAACCAGATTTCTGTGGCTTTGGAAACACTAACCTATTGTCAGTGATACAAAGGCAATTGTAGAAAGTGTTAATTGTTTTCTAGCCTTACTATGCTTAAATTCAGATACCTTGGCAGTCTTATTTATAACAAATACACATTATAATCTGCTCCAAGATTATGGTCAGCCGTGCACAATAGCTTAGGTGGGTGGTTCTCAACTGGGGGCAATTTAACACCCTTCTCCATCACCGAGATATTTGTCAATGTTTGGAGACGTTTTGATTGTCACATCTGTGCAGTGGGTGTTCTATTAACATCTAGTGAGCAGAAGCCAGGGATGCTGCTGAACATCTTAAAATGCACAACACAGCTGCATGACAAAGGATTGTCTGGTCCAAAATGTCAATAGTGCTGAGAGTGAGAAACTCTGGTTTAGTTCAAAAACGTTTTTTTAGTGCCATCTTTGTGCCAAACACTCTGCTAGTTGCAGGGGATGTGAAATGAATAGGATATAATCTGTGTCCCCAAGAGTTGTCTGTCTACAGGAGGAGGAAGTGAGAAGTTTCAAGGGGGTGTAGTAGAGGCTCTGATGGAGGTGTGTGTAGCAAATCACTGATGGGCCAGATAACCCCTACTGGAGAGTCAGGGAAAGTATCTTGGGAGTGATTTGGCCAAGAGGAAGGAGATGGAGGTGGGTGTAGGGGCGGTGCTGTTCCAGGCAGAGGAAATAACATACGCAAAGTCTTGAAGCTGTTAAATAGCATATCAATTCAGTGTTTAGTCATTATTGAAGTTTAGAGTGAGAAGCACAGAAAACCAGAAGATAAGCCCGCAGGTACTGGCATCGGTCAGGACACGGAGGGACTATGTCACTAAGGAGAGGCTTTCGGATACTACCATTGGGATGTTACAGATGTTAATCTTTCTGAATGCCCTTTCTTTCCATGAGAGTAATCCAGGCACCAGCTAGCAGGAGGCCACAAATGTGAGAGGGGCTGCTATGAAAAGGGCTGGAACCCTAGTGGTAGACCTGCTGAAAACAGAACCCCACCCAGCTGTGTTCCTCTCAGTGGTTCATCCTGATGAACCATCCTGCTGCTCAGAACTGTGGTCGTCTCTTAAGATTTTAACAGTTCTGTCTGCAGTTTAGATTGTGATGACAAGACCTACTTTAATTCAGATCAAATATTTATCTGCGGTTAGGACTAAGAGACAAGGTTTTTACACAGCTGGAAGAATAGCTGGCAGAGTTCCAGTTTCATGCAAGACAATGTTCAACACTTTAGGTCTCAAACCATTCAAGGGACTACTTCTCTTTCTACCTCATCCCAATCCTGAGCAATTGCATCACTTCCTTAATAAGCTGACAAAGGTTGCATATTGTCTCAACTGTCCTTTCTTCAAAGCTAACTTGGGCTACAAAGAAAGTTCCAACATTATTGAAACTTGTCTCAAGTTGCAAAGTCAATCTCCATTAATGGTAGTGTATTAAGACAGCTTTTAAAATTCCACAAATGACAATAAGAATAAACAAGCTGAAAATGAGTTTTTTAGAGTTTGTGTAGCAAAGAGATGGAAGCCCAGGTGAACTCTCATGCTATCACAGCAGTAGAAATGTGGAAATTCCTGCAAGTTACTACATCCGTTAGTTTCCATCTTGTATTCATGTTTTCCCAGGAGAGTGCAAGGAACTTCTTTCCAGGCTAAGCAGAGATGTGAATAATAAGAAGGAGTAGTGCAATGTCAAGACTTGTCTAGATCTTCCCCAAGAATCCTATAGCCATTTGCATTTTCCCAAATATAAAGGTGTTGTGCCAGTCTGGCTTCAAGGTTGATAATGAAAATAAGACTGTCTACTTGAAAATATAAATAAGTAAATAAAATTTTAGAAAGTGAAAGAAATGGAGGAAGGAACGAAGTCTCTAGCCTGAATCCCAGCTTCTCAGAATTCTGACGAGCTCTAGTTCTAGGCTCGAGTTTCTGCTTTTCCACCTACCCCAAGTTGCTGTTCTCATTGCCTTCTGTTGGTAAACGTTGGGAGAGCACTTTCTCTTCCTCTTGGACTGTCCATGAGCATCTAAATCCTAACTGGGTAGGAATGAATTTTCAGGACAATGGATCCAGCCTGTGGAGCTAAACATTTGTTGCCAATTAGGCCTATTGCCTAGTTCCAATCTCCCTCAGGTAGAGAGTTAGAGGCTCTTCCTCCACATATATAAACCTCTTTCCGTAAATATCTTTCAAACCTCTCTGGGTTGCTAGAAATAATGAGCACATATAATGACGGGTCTGTAAAGGGGAAAGGACTGGTTTACAAGGAAGGGTGCTCTAGGTCAGGAGCCATTTAGAGGAGGTCCCATTTCACTTTTTGCCATCTCAATACTGGGTCAAATGAATTTTATTTTTGAAGTTAAAATGTATTGTGTGAAATCTATTCCATACAAAATAATTCCATTTGAGGCCATATTTTAGAGTTCCTATTAGCAATCTAAACAAATAATTATGACATGATTTTTCTAGCACTGTATTTTAAGATACAAATCTTAGTCATCTTTTAATAGATATGTGTGTTCTATAGTACTTGATTTGTAAGGCATAAGTTATTTCCTATAACATTGTAGTTTTCTTCTTCAGGCATAGGATTAAAGTAAAACCTCTTAATTTTTAAAATTGTGGTTAGTACCATTAATATTTATTTTGTTAGCATCCAGGTTACTATTTTTGTTAATATGAATTTTCGCAAACTAATTGATCCGAAAATAACTAATTATACAGTGTGACAAAGGAGATTTGTACATTTCTTATCCAAAAGCATTGTGCTGCAGGCACAACTTCCATTTTATTTTTCACAATGTAAAAATTAAAGGTAGATTTTAGAACAAATAAATGTCTCAACTTTATGTAGCTTTCTTCTCTGTTCCAGACTCCCATTGCATATGATAAATGATGGGAGTTCAGGAGGACAGTTCCATTATTTAATTTGATATCCTGACATTCTAATGTTTTCATCATGACATCTAGTTGTCCCAGATCTCTTTATGCTGTTTTCTGGGAATGACAGAGTCAAAAAACATGCCTCTTTAAGCTGTCATTCTGCTTAACTCCTCCTCTGCAATTACATTTGCATGCATAATACATCATAACAAATTAGATGTTGCAAAGGCACAAGGACAGAAATTATGGGAGCTTGTGGCAAGAGATGTAACTGATGTAAAAGGAAAGGAGGAGATTCGAGGGTGAAAGAAGAAGAGAAAGAAAACTAATGAAGGAAAGGCAGCACAGAAAAGGGAAGCTGAAATCTATCTTCTCATCTTTTTAGGGCCAGTGATCAACTGCAAAAAAGTAAATGAAAAGGGAAAATGGAAAACCAATTTTGTTACTCTGCCAGTCTGCTAAGAGATTAAAATTAAACAATGTGTTTGGTTCTAGAGGGGAAGATACTCATTGGATTTTAAGCAGTAAAAGTAACTATGACTGAGAAAAATCCTTTATTTCACATGTTAACCTGAAAAGATAAAAAGATATTGGTGTTGTAACTCAAGGTTCTTGGAAGTGTTTTCTAGTAGACCAGAAACAATCTTCTTGACTGAATGAACCTAGTCTGAAATTACAGCTATACCCATAAACACTGCAGCCACTCTGTTTTGCTCCTACCTTATAATGACTCATAATGACTGGATTAAAGTGTTTTTCTTATGTGATGGTATGTCTTCTGGCCTCCTGACACATGAAATTGGCCAATTTAGAAGCACTGGTACCTGATGGTCATTGAAAGGCCATTGTCCCTGAAGTGCTATTAGTACATGTCACACCTTAGCCAATAACTGGTGTAACGACCAGGTCGGTCTCTAAAAGGTTTGAATAGCCACTTTCAAAATGGCAAGGATCAGCCAGCATCTGCTGATGATTTTAAATGTCTTGCTGGGTCTGACAAAAGCTGGAGAACAGGAATTGGACTCACAGTCCCCTCAGTTCTTTGTCTCTTTTTCCCTCTGTCTCTTTTCATTTTTCTATCAGTTTTCTATACATCCGTAAGGGAAATAATAAATTTTCAGTAACATGGGAGTTGGATTAAGTTCAGGAGAAGCCCAGCATATTAGAGTGGTTACGATACATGCTATAAATCTTTTCTTTCTGCCCTGCTCTCCTCGAGTTCTATTTCCTTCACTTCCTCTCCGTCCTATTACTTCTCCTCTCATCTCAGGCCAGGCGTCCTACTCCGCACGGAGGAATGTAACAGATTGCTTCAGTGAAGCATTTGCCATTCTCCAGGTTTTTTCTCATCATTCTCTTGCAGCCTATTCCCAGTGCTCCCGACAGTGTGGAAGAGCTCCCCAGCGAAACCCTTTCTGGCATTCCATTGCTTCCATGGCGGGATCCGAGGAAGCCCGTCAGCCTCTGCTAGGCTGATAACCATCATTGCTTCTAATGCATGCTTCGGTATTTCTCATCACAGCATGCATCTGTTGGGGAGATAAAAAGAGAGATTTACAAATATATAATCAGCAGATGTATGAAGGCTGTTGAGGCAAAGTAGACTAAGAAAGAAGCATATCCACATTTTCTTGGGGTAAGAGTAGATAAATATGCTGGCTTTTGTATGATTAGGTCATTACTAACACCTGGAGGCTGTCTCGGTCCTTGGAGGAAAACCATGGAGAATATTTGGTACCGAACACATTTGGTTCACAGAGGGGGTTATTCTGAGCCAGATTGGAAAACATTTTAAAATGGAATATTGCCTGCATAAAAGAGGCAGATATTTCAGCTTTGCTACATAACAGGAGTTCTCTAGTGGATCCTTCTACATAATGGAGCCGTATGGTAGGTCTATGGAATATCACACTCTGATGTCAGAAAAGCATACATATCCTTAGCCAAATGTTTGCATGTGCGTTAGAGTGCATACAGTATTATTTAATCACTTTCTCCTGGGCCCTCGTGTATTAGTGCCACAGCCCCAATTGCATAAGGAACCTCACTTAAAACCAGTGGGGTTTCTGAATTCTAATGGAGAGTTTTCATAACTGTAGTCTTTTGAATATTGTTGAAGTCTGTCTCCTGTTACTCCTTAGTATTCTCTTTTTTTCCCCTCTAAATTTCCTACATGAAAAACACAGGAAATTTTGGAAACCATTAGAACAAAATATTAAAATAATTTCATATTTAATTGAGGCTTTCTGTTTACTTAAAAAATAAAAAACTAAGAGGTATTATTGTCTCTTCTCACAAAACACATTTTATTGATGAATTTCTTTAGCATGTGTGTTAGAAGCTGTAATTTTTAAGGAAGGGAGAAAGGATAGATCATCCAGCTGGGGTTTGGAGGAGGAAAAAAATACCAAGAAGTTAATTACTTAGCCTTAGCTTGACAACAAGGAAAACATAGTGTAGTGATTTCTCACCATGGATCCAGATTTCTAGAAAACTATACATAACCAAGAAAAGCTCTGTGGGTCACACTAAGTCATCAGGATATTGGGAAGTTGCATTAGGATGACACTGTCCGACAGAGAGGAATTGCCTGCCCTGGTAGGAGATTAAAAATTTAATACCATAGGATATTATATCATTCCAGGTCCCTCCATTCCTTTCCACTCTCTCTCTCATATTGCCTCATCGTTTTCTCCTTTCTGCTCTTTCTATGGTGAAAATCTTGTGCTTTTTTTTTTTAATTTTTAAGGAACTTTCAACCTTTTCCTTTCATAAACTGATTATCTCTCTAGGCTGAATTTCTCAAAACTCAAGTTTTCCCTTCTATATGTTGGAGTTAGAGGGAAAAAAAATCAATCCAAGTGACAAATACTGTGTCTACAAACAAGTAAAATGGTAGTGATTTTCGGATAGAATTAAATAAATAGTTAAAGACGCTAAAATAAGAGTGGTGCAGAGTAATGTAAATACCCGCATCAACATGCTGGCTTCCTTGGTTTAACGTTACCTAAGCTATTTTAGGACACAGCTACCTGTCTTTAATGATTACAAATCTTCTTTGATCTCCAGAGTGAGATGAAAAAGAAATTATATCTGTTTTTCTTCATTGTCTAAAAGGTATAAACATAATCTATATGATAAACATGTGGCAAGCAACTGGCACATAAATAATTCAGGAATGTTGAACAGGGATACATTATAAAATGCCGCTCCCCACGTCCCTCCTCCCCATCTACAGTCCTCAATACCAGCCTGACATACACCAAGTAGGCATGTTCAGTTTGAAATTTAGCAAACTTCTCAAATTCTCACTCTAGAATAAAACAAAACAAGATAAAGTAAAACCTGTTATTTCATTTTAAAAATACTACACTTATTCTCTTCTTAAGAGATAAATATACCCCCCCTTCTAGTCAAACAATTTTAAAATTCAGATAATCACTTACACCCTATTTCATAGAATTTCTATGGGTCATATTATTTTAAGGTTTCATAAAAGAATACACTTGGTATTGTACCAATTTAATGTTCTAAAGGAAACATTTGCCCTTGAGATTCTTCTAATATACTGCATTTGGATTCAATGAAAGAGTCTATGTTCATAACTTTTGCTATCTTATGGGATTTTCTTTGTGGTCTGTCTTATGGCAATTTGGGGATGAGAAAGGAAATGAGAATCAATATTGCATTACCAGTTTCTGTTAATCATCATCAGCCTCTATCCTTCCTCTTAACACATTCTCATCCACACAACCTTCTTCCTTTATGGAATTAGTGTAGGTGATGACACTTTGCTTCACAGCCCAAACATACTAGTGTGAAGGAAAAGGAAAAAAAGAATGCCATTTCAGAACAGCTATTGGTTTTGTAGTCAAACTTTTCTTCAGTTGTTGATGGAAAAAATACAAATTGCAACAATTCTACTTTTCCCATACATTCAATAGCTAATCACATTACTATTTTATGTGATAGATATTCTTTATTATCTGACAGAAATGACTTTTCAATTCTTAATTTGGGTATGTATTTTGAACACTGAAAAGAAAATACTGAAAAGATTCAGAAGTTTATAATATTGTAATATCTTATATGCATGCAGCCTTCCCTCTGTGTTGGTATTGGTGAGCAGATACTAACAATAACACTCAGAGAAGTTTATTATCCAATTTTGTGTGCATTCAATAGGATTATGAGTTTTTGATCATACAAATGCAAAAGAGATTTGGCAGTAACAGGAAGTAACATAGTTCTAGAAGCGCAATTTCCATTTTATTAATCTGAGATAGAACTACTTTTTCCAAATTGCTACACAGCTTGAATTATCTGTTCAGCTCTCTCTGTTTATTCCTTGCACCACTAACCTCAGAATGTTGGTGGTTTACATAAATTCACGATCCTATGAAATGTGGGGGTTTGCAAATCTTTGGATGCTATCCATGTAACTAAGTTGGAGCCAATAAAATTTTTAGCTTTCTTTGTAGGTGGTCTCTGTTAGTCCTGTTTAGTGACCTGTGTAAGTTAGAAGCGATGAAGACGACTCCAGAGATTTATTTAGGGTAAATAATTTTAATAGCTCACAAATTTACTAGAACTTTCTCTAATGTGCCTTTGAAATCTGTGCTAAAATCCTCTTTTTATATGAGAAACTCATAAAATGAAGTGGCTCAGTTACTTCAGCAAGTAACTCCCTTGAAAGGACCTGTCCAATCTTTAATTCTATGCCGCTTGAGTGCAGTGGGTGGCAAGGTGCCAGAGCGGTAGCCATCACTGAAAGGTGAAGGTCCGGAATTCTCCCACAGAGGGATTCCCTGGGAACTCACATTGCCTCTTTTGTACTATGCCATCTTTACACAAAATACCCTGAGGACCAGGCCATCCGCATGAGCCCTCCAATTGTCATCTGTTGTGTTCCAGTCCCTGCATCTCTTTTGAAGATGAAGTTGGCATCTCTCACAGTCCTCTCCGATACTACTCCTGTCTGGATACAGGTTGTGTCTGATTCAATTTTGAGTTGACAGAAAATATTGTCAATTGTAGTGTTCTTCCTCAGCTACTGTTTTGTTTTTTTTTAATTTTGTTTTGTTTTTAGAGACAGGGCCCCACTCTGTCACCCAGGCTGTAGTGCAGTGACATCCTCATGGCTCACTGCAACTTTGAACTCTTGGGCTCAAGCAATTCTCCTGCCTCAGCCTACCAAATAGCTGGGACCATAGGAACTATCACCATGCCTGGCTAATTTTTCTATTTTTTTTGTAGAGACGGGGTCTCACTCTTGCTCAGTCTGGTCTCAAACTCCTGGCCTCATGTAATCCTCTTGGCTCAGCCTCCAAAAGTGATAGGATTACAGGCATGGGCCATTGTGCCTGGCCTCAGTTACTGTTTTATTGAGCTGGTACCAGAAGAAGACTTCTATGACTTAAACTTAAGCTCATATTTCAAGCCTGGATGGCTGGGTTGGTAATGGTACCACTGGCAGAAATAGTGGCTTTGTAGCGGGGGGAAGGTTGTAGTAGAGTGGAGTGATGAATTGTGAGCTCAGTTATTGGATGTTTGGTAAATGTGAATATCCCACTGGTAATGTCCCTTACAGATTAAAAAAAATGTCAGATTGAAAATTTCTGGAGAGATGAGGACTGCAGATAGTGATCTGGAAGTTTGAATAGTCATCACTTCACAATAACAACACTAAGGGAGATTGACTCTGCACCTCCTCTAGTTCATGCTCTGTCATATGTTCTTTTATGAATGTTATCTCATTTAATCTAAAAGGGATAACTAAAATTATGATTCCCATTTTACAGTTTTGGAAACTGGAGCTTAGAGAATCTATGGATATAGCTACAAGACAACTCAATGGAAAAGTACAGAGGGAACAGAGTCCAAGGGACGTAAGACAGCTTTAGTATAAGTTGTCACTCAACGAACACTTTCTTGTTAGTTGATGTAGCAGTATTAAAAAAACACAGGGAAAAGATGATTTAAAGAAAAATGAGGTGGTTTTTTATATCAAATGCCAAATGTTCCAGGAAGGTAAAAGAAGAAAGAGACTGGGAAGAAATAGTTCGATATTCCCTACTCATTCAGTGGTGATCCTTGAGAATTCAGGCTCAGCAGGGTGAAGAGGACTGAAGTTAATCACGTGACACAAGAAAACCACAGCTTGGGGAAATATGACAGTGAATGGATGGAGAACTTTAAGGGTCAGGAGATTTAAGGGAAGATTTGCTTAAATTAGTTTTGTGGTCTGTATTAGTCGATAAGGGCTAGGCAGGCTAGGTGAAATCCCAGTGGGTACCATAGGAAAGTGACCCTTTCAAGTAGTCACTGCAGGAGGGTGACACAGGGCAGTCTGCATCCAGGCAGCCTTTCAGCATGCTGGCCCCTTCTCTAATTGGCGAGGCAGCAGAAGAAAGATGGTAGGGAACTCACTCCCACTCCTAACCATGTCAGACCAGAGTATCTCTTCAGCTCACAGTCCAGTGGCCAGAGAGTCAGTGGTCCTAACCTATCTTCAAGGGAAGCCAGAAAACACAGGGGCACCTGTGCAATATTTAGTGAGTGCAACTCTCTCTGCCATACAAGTGAAGTAGGTCATACTCCTTATTGAGATCTTAAAACTATGGCCATGCCTGTGATCCTAGCACTCTGGGAGGCTGAGGCCGGAGGATTGCTTGAACTCAGGAGTAAGAGTGAGACCCTGTCTCTGCTAAAAATAGAAAAACTAGCTGGGCACAGTGGCATGTGCCTGTAGTTCCAGCTACTCAGGAAGCTAAGGCAGGAGGATCACTTGAACCCAGGAGTTGGAGGTTGCAGTGAGCTATGATGATGCCCCTGAACTCCAGCCAGGGCAACGGAGCAAGACTCTGTCTTAACAAACAAACAAACAAACAAAAACCAACTGTATCATACATGTTGGCCTTTACACCTTGTCTTGGACTGTTGTAAACCAGATGATCCTGGAACAACTGGCGAGTTCCATGTGGAAGTTTCTCCTAATTAGGGATAGACAGGACCGTCTCAACTTATTTGCTGTGATGCCCTCCCCTGTTAACAAGTTAAGACTAGGAATGGTAATTTTGGAAAATTTTTACACACAAAGTGTTCAGAAACATTTAGTAGCTTCATAGATGTGCGACTTGGCATGGGATTGCCAGCTTGCTGGCCTGTAGAGAGAGGCTGAAAGGTAGCATTCCTCTAGGGATGACAAAAATAGGAAGAAAATGATAAGTGGATCAGCAACTGGAGACTCTGGGATTGAAGCCTTCCACTTTGCCTTCCCCTATTACCTACTGCAGGTTCGCCAAGCCCACATCCATTGCGTGTCAGTGTTGGCCTTCATACAGCCAACCTGAGGGACAGTGCATGGGGTGAGTGAGGGAGGGCGAGGCTGTGTCCCTCTGTCACCCTCTGTGCCAGCTGGTGGTCACCTGGTCTGTTTTCTCAGTCTGGAGACTCAGTACCCATATTTCTCTAGTGTACAATACATATGACAGTTGCTGCTCCTCTCTCCCTAGGTCTCAGAACACCATCAACCATCCTGAACAAAGCCCTGGAAGTTGCAATAAAAAGGTTTTAAAACCTCAGAAAGGAGAGCCCGAGGAAGTACCACCACAGTCAAGGCGAATTAGTATCTCCCAGCAGAAAAAGAAGGCTCTCCGTTTCACAAAGGGGAAACGCACAAGCTCACCTCTTGAGGCATCGCACGTTTCCCGAGGCCCTGTGGACTAATGAGTTAGGCCCCCCACTTTAAGACAAATGATCTGATATAATATGATGATCCGTGGGCAAGCATTCAGCAGAGGGAACAATGACAAGCTCTCAGAAAACAAAACACAAGCTCCTCTAGGCAAAAGAGAAGAAAATGTGGACGAAGGCCATATATCAATAACCTCATTGCTCATGGAGGACAGTAACTTTTTTCTCTCTCTCCCCTCCTTCCTCTGCCCCTCCCCCCAGTCCTTTCTTCTATTGATTCTTATTCAGAAGCCATACACACACACACACACACACACACACCCCTGCTCTGGGTTGCCAGCAGGGGGCAAGGTAGTCCTTGGGGGGCAATGCCTACACCATGCAGTTGGGCTGGGGCCCTCCCTGCCTCCCCCCTGCACCTACTCCACCTCAGGCCCCTGCTGAGGAAGCTCTGTAGGAGTCTAGGACTCCAGAGAGGTGAGTGTGAAAAATAACTGATCCGAGGCAAAAAAGGCTAGTATTAGAGGCTGTAATCATACATGTGTAAGGTCATAACGCGTTGTACCCAAATAAAAAGAAATCATGGGTTCCTATTTACAATTCTGGATTTCCTTCTGCCCATCTATTCCAAATCCTTGATGTACAGGTTCCTGTGTGATTTTACCTCTCCCTGCCTTTCTAATGTCACCCAGCTCCATTCTGTCCCTTATTTTCTGCATGTGAAGATATCATCCCTGCTGCTTTCTCTGTCTGGAATCTTCCCCTTTGTGTTTACCTGGGTAAGTCTCACTTTTCCTTTAGGTCTCAGCTTAATGACATTTATGGAGAACACTAAAATCCAAAATCTAGTTTAGGCCTTATACTCTCAAAACATATTCTTCCTTCATAACAATGTGTTGCGATTTCAGTTATGTAGTTATTAGTGTGATTATCTTCGTAATATTCAGCCCCCCTTATTAAACTCTAAACTCCATTTGGGAAAGTTTATATATGTCTTAATTATCACTTTGTAACAAGTAACTTACAAAATGGATGGAAAATGATGACAGTTCAGTAAAGATTTTTTAAATGAATAAATGTCATAACCAGATGAACCTTCCCATTATCTTCTTTTTAAGGTCAAATAAAAAGGTTGCATTTCTTATATTCTAGCATATGTTTCCAGTTTAAATCTCATGGACATTGGATTGAGGGTCCAACATCAGATTTTTTCTTGGCATAAGTAATGGTCCTATGTATTTGGATGGTACTTTTATTAAAATGCTATTTTTTGGTATTGTAGCATTTAATCTTCATACCAACCCTGTGAGGAATGTAAGTGAGTTATCATTATTATTTTGTGTATGAGGAAACTAATAAATCACCTGAGAAATTATATCTTGCCTTAGCTTCTAAAGCTAATTAGTGACAGAACTAGAACAAGACCAGCAATTCCTGGCCACGTGTTAAAATCTTCTATGATCAGTCCAAAAAAACCAATCCATAATGTATCTCCATTAAGGTCAGTACCATTGATTCATATCTTCACTTTAGACTCTGGCTTATTGAAAAAATCAAACAAAAAAATTAGATTCTGGCTTTTATAACTGAATGAATGGAAACTTTTCAAGAGGGTTTCTGGACAGTCAGGTTGTCATTTTATATACACCTTCATGTATACAGAAGTATATTATCCTCTCAACACAAATCCAAATATGACTATTCAAAACAGGCATTTTGCTAAAACAAGTGTCAGTAATAATCAGGACATCCTGTTAAACAGCTACAACCCAAATACTAGGACAGAAATAAGATTGAAATGCTTTATATGAAACTGGTGAATGTAATTTCAGTAAACGAAAGGGTTAAAAAGTGAAAAATACTCAAAGGAAACCTTGCTCAAGGAATTAGTAATGGGATATGGGAGCATGTTATCTTCAATTTGTGGGCATGAATCCAGACTCAATTATTAGGAACCAAAAATCTATTGCATTTGGGAATTTTAGAAGCTCTGGTAAAATAATTTAGGGTGGAATGCCTCTGTTTAATGGATCATTGTGCATTGACATTTTTATTTTTAAAAACATTTTTCATGTGTATGTGTTTTCTGACTCCTTTTACATATTGCTGAACATACAGGTCCTTCTCATGACCTACTCTTCTTACATTGTTTCATGCTAAAGATCATCTGTTTGCTATATACATTGAAAGTCCACTTTGAGACTATTTGCCTCTGAAAATACTTTCATAATTAAAGCAAACCTTTTTTGGATCCTACCCAAGAGAATTTAATTTCTGAGATAGCAATTATTTTTTGTTCTACCTCAGTCTTATCTCGAGAAGTTTCCAAAGTCTTGGAACTCCAAAGAGAGCATCATAAGAAAGTGCCACCAAGTTTTCTCATAATGTTCTGGAAAGATTGTGTAGCACATCAAAATGGAGCTCATTTTGGGTTCTGTCGTAAAACTGGGCCATCCTCCAAAAGATTTACTGTTAGGTAGGAAAAGGAAGTATTCTGCCAAAGGCAAGGTCAGAAAGAGAGCCAGGAGAAAAATAAGGCAAGGCCACGAGGAGAGCTGTTGGCACTGGCCCTGCCCACACCATTCTCAACACAAAATTTCTGTTTTAGTTGGAGGTCATTGAGGAGTTCCTACAATATTAATGGCTCTGGGCCAAGTAAAGAAGGAAATGAGACAAAATTATATGACATAATACATTAGAGAACTGATATGTTTATTTCTATCTAGGCTCAGCTGATTCTGAAAAATCACCATTGCAATTGGTGGTTTTACAGATAATGTCAAAAATAGACTAAGAGTGATAGAGCCACAGAGGTGATAGGGCCCTAGAAATAGAGCATCTGAGTTAAGCTTCAGGCTTACTTGGTGGAATTTGAGGAAGTTTTTAACGCCTTAAATGCCACTCCCTCTGCTGCACCTGTTCTTGGTGAAATAGAGGACTTCATTTAGAAAAACAAGCACCTTCCACGAGCACTCAATTTACTTGTTTGAAAAAGTAATTGGGGAAAAACAAAGAAATTCTTGTTCAGTCTGAAATTTAGAAGCAACTCTTGCCAACTTTATGAATGATGAGAGTTCCACTTTCCATGTCGAAATTGCTGGCCCTGTTGCTGATATCCATAAATTAAGCAGCTGGGTTGTTGGCTTTTTTTTTTCCTTTTTGCAATTAAGCATGCAGTGCTCACAATGCACAATAGGTCCCTTAGAAGTGTGTCTAATCTTTCTACTCCCATTAAAAAAAAAAAGCTGGATACAGGATCATAAACAAAGAGTCAGTTACAGTACATCTGTACAAAGCTGGAGAGTCAAGTCCCAAGAGGATTTACATTGGGAAAATCCCCAAAGCAATAGAAGAGACAAGCACAAACGTGTCCACACTCCAAATAGTGAAGCAAAGTCGGCTCTCAAGCCAGCATGCTGTTTCAAAGGATTGGAAAGCTTGTGTTTAGTAAAACATAATTCAAATAGCTGTGTCCACAGTATCACAGGTTACTGATAATGATTGTTTTCATCCATGTTCCCATTCTGGCTATAATGGTGTCATGAATTGAAGACCATATCAACCAGCAGAAAGCTGATTTCCCCTACTCCAGTGAAGTCTCAGAACAGACCTTTAACCAAAGCTGTGAGACTCTAGCTCCTTTTTGATAATGATGGACCTTAATCACTGTATTATATTTTTTAAAATTTTAGGGTAGCAAGCACCATCAGTATCTTTTTTGAGGTCTAACTACTTATTTAGAAAAGAAGTTGACTGCAGTCAGAGTGTTCACCCTGGGAGTTTTGGCCCTCTCTGGTTCACCTTCACCTCGGCATGACAGAGCAGGCAGCAACCTGGAGGATTCACTGGGGATGGAGCTTGGCTGTGTTTATACATAACACCTGTGTTTGTCTGTGCTTGGAGGTGCCAGATACCCCTTTGTCAAAAATAGCAAAGCTTCCACCAATATGCTAGTCATTTCTGAGGAGGGTTTATGGTATTGTTTTGTTTTCCAAAGAATCCTTTTTTTCTCCAGCTTTCTACATTTATTTAGATTTGAATAGAATTAGAAATGTTCAGAATGAGTAATTCCAGGGCTGAATTTCTAAACCTAAGTGATAGAAATAACAATTTAAAAATGATAATCCTCTTAATTTATTACAGAAAGAGATTCTTTTCTTCTTTATCTTCATATTCTTTCTTTCTTTTTTTTTTCCCCCTTAGCAATTGTGCACATGTTTTTGGAGACATAGCAGCTCTAACCCATCTCCAGAAGCAGACACGTTGAAATGCCTCACTATTGTGATTTCAGTTCAGGGTTTACTTTGGACCTTGCTCTCATTAGGGAAATATTTGACATCTCAACTCCAATTATTTAGTAGTCACCAAGCTGCAAAGGCCACACATAACTCCCTGCAACTGATTATAATTGGAGAGGATCAGAAGAATGATAGCAGAAAACAGCATTTCTCTTAATCTCCAAAGGCAACAATACCTCAGGTCATGGTTCCTTTCCAAAGTATACTGAAAGGCTGGAAAACAATAGAAGTCCTTTCAGATTAGAAGTCACCAAAATATTTCTGCAGATTGGAAATATTATAAAGTCATCTTGAGAAAGTCTTATAGATGTATGAGTGTTCCCTCTCTCCCTCTCTATCTCTCTCTCTCTCCTTCTCAACATTGTGCATAAACCATTCCCGAAAGATTTATTGAATAGCTACCTGGTTCTTTCTCCTCTTTGTTCGTCTCTCTCTCTTCCTTGCCCACAACCCAGTCTTGATTCTCAATCAGTCTGCCAAGACATTTCATTGCCAAAGGCAAATATGTGTTTCCCAAGAGTTCTGTTTGTCAAAAGAAACTATTTCCTCAATTATAATATTTCTTTGAAATTTATTTTTCTCTTCTAGAGTTCTGTAGTTGAACTATTTTATTAATATATCAGTCTTTTCTTTAATCTTGCTGTAGGCTTTATTTTACTAATACCATCTTTACTTTCATGGAAGAATCTTCATGGTTTCCATGGGTTTTGTGAAGAGGGTAGTGTTTATTTGCAGGTTATTAGCTTTTCATTTTAAATACAGATTCCTAAAAAAATTAAAAAGTTTATTCACTGCTAACATTTGTATTTTTTTCTATATTTTTTCCCAACATAAATACATATTCTTTTCCTTTAACACTGTAATTTAAGAATGTCCCTATTTTTTTGATAGGAGACTGTAATGAACTCATGTACTTCGCATGCCATTTCAACAGTTATCCCCATTTGGCCACTGTTGTTTTATCTCCAGCTTGTTTTCAAACCTTGAGAATATTGTAGTGTAATAGCTGTAACACCATTTACATAACTCCTCTCCTATTGTTGGATACTAGATTATTTCTAATTTTCCAATATTAGGGCAGATGCTGTGGTCAATCAGTGTTTTTACATGCTTTGCCCCCTCGCATTTATGTTTATTTCCCTGAGATCAAAGACTATTTTTTATACTCTTGACATGTATTGCTAAATTACATTCCAAAAGCCTTGTACCGATTTATACTCAACCACGATTTTATTATACATAATTAAAAACTTGTAGGTTAAAGACTGTTTCTCTTCAGTTTATTTGGTATTTCTTTTATTAATGGAAACCTTGAACAATTTTCCTTAGTTTTCATTCTGTTTGAATTTCCTGATTTTGGTTTATCTTCATCCTTTGCTCATCTACTTATTTGGTTCTTAGTATTTTTCAAATGCTTTCTATGAGATCTCTAGTTAATAAGTGAAGGAGCTCAGGAAATTTCACCCCAAAATATGACTCATTGGTGTTTTCAATTAAGGCTCTGAAAGATTAGCAGGCCCTTCAAAAAGAACAATATACTTACCTTCTTCTCCCTGTTATCTCAGTAACAGGAAAAAAATGATCAAGAATGCAGCCAGACCTGGCCCAAATTGTTTAAATATAATACCTGTCCCTCAGGTTAATTTAATTTGCAAAGAGAATCATTTACAAGTCAATCTGTCTCTCCTATCTATTTGTCCTTCCTAGCACCATTTGTCACCCCTAAACAAAATTACCTATATTCCTCATTTCCCCTCCCCTCCCAAAAGACAGGTATAAAAACATCTCAATTTCATTGTGATATTAAGTAATCACTCTGTGATTCTGCCATGTGCATGGTAAATAAACCTTTCTCTTATTAGTCTGTCTTAATTGTGAGTTGATCTTTTATAATAGAAATAAAGGTCTGAAAAAGGGCAAAATGTTTTATGAGTCGTCTCTTTAAAACCCTTTACCCTTTTTGAGGAATTAAAACCTGCCTTCCTGCCTAAGGCCAGTAATTAGAGGGGCAGAGGAGTGTTCTTTGTTCTTTGTTTCCTAGTATCTCAAACCACAGGAGATGGCTCAACAGAATTATTCAGACAGAGGTCATGAGATCATCTTCACCAGAGATGCTATAGTTAAAAAGCAATAGCCCAAAGCTGAAAATCCTCTTTAAAAACGCTGCATTTCTGCTTAAAGGGTGGGGATGATGGTTTTTTAAGACAAGAGTCTGCCGTCCTCCTCATTTGCTGGCAAATTAATAAACTTCTGTTTCTTTTCCTCAAACCACTTGTCCTCGTTCTTTGGCCTTGGGGACAAATACTGAACTTTCAGTAACAGAGTTTGCTGTCCCTGGGTGGGCCCATTGGTGCCCTCGTGGAATAGCACACTGTGACCGCTACTGTGGTGGGAAGACGCAGGAAGCAGCCCCAAGTCAAGCTGCAGGTCTTCACTAGCAGGAGCATTGCCTTTTCGGGATAAGAGAGTGAGGGACCAACCCAACAGCTGCAAGAGACTGTCTAGCTCCAGAGAACTCTCATCTTTCCTTCCCCAAATTAGACACAACTCCTTGTAACCTGAACCTTGTTGAGGAAAAGGATGTGGATTTGGGAAGAGTCATGACACCATGGCTTTTTTGGTAAGTTCCCAGTGTGCACACTGAGACCCTTGATTCCACCCATTTAGGGAAGGTTATGAATATTCCAGCCCTGTAGTTGTGCATTTGTAGGTGCCATGGGGGTGGAAGTCAGAGTTGAGCAGAACTAGGGAATCTGGAGAATTTATTCCCTTTTGGATTAGAAGTCAGTTCTCATTTGTATAGTTCCTATTTGTTTGTTAGGGAGCTTGGAGGATTCATTCCCTTTTGGATTAGAAGAATTTTTTTTCTCATTTATACGGCTCCCATTTGTTTGGTAAGGTTGTGGCATTTGAGATTGTTTGCTTTGGGAATTTCCTGTATTGTCTACTTGTCAACTTGTGTTTGTTGTTGTTTGTGTATTTTGTTTCAACATGAGAGGCTCTGTTTTTATTCTATCTGAAAGCCCCTTGGGGAGAATCTTGGCTGAATGGTCAACTTATAGCTATAAGTCTATGTCTAAAAAGAGAATGGTATTTTATTATAATACTGTTTGGCCAACGTACATGCTGGAGTGTGAGAAGTGGCCATTGAATAGAACCTTAAATTATTATACTATCTTACAACTGGAATTATTCCGTCAAAGGTCAGGTCAATGGGACGAGATTTCATATGCACAATCTTCCATGCAATTGCACAACAAAGAGGCTGAAAGGCCTGAGAGAAAGTTAACAGTATGGATATTCAGACCCTGGGCGAGGAGGAATTAACCAGGTTGGCAATCCAAACCTCACAGAACCTGCTTCCCCACTGCCTGCTTCCCCACTGCCAGCTTCCCACTTGCTGGGGAAGGCACCACAGGCTCAGCTGCACTCAAGTTCATGGTGCCAGGGCCCTGCTGCCCTGTCTGCTGTGGCCCCTGCCCTCACCAGAGCCCCATGGCTGGCCTAGGAAGCAGCCCCATATGGAGCCAGGCTTGGGGCAGCTCCTGCCACCATCTTGGCACTGTGGCAGAGTGGGAGGAATCAGGCAGGGCTCAATTGGAACTAAATCTTCAGTCCCTTGCCCACTGGGTTATGATTTGGGAATGGGAATGGTCGCTCAGGGAATTCAATTTGACTAGAGGGCACCCATAGCAGCGGCAAGGCAATTTCTATTGTGGCAGTATCAGACAGGGGGCTTGAATGTGCAAGAACAGCTGGCAGGGTATTATTGGACTTACACAAATTGGGACCTGGCAGGTCTTCAGAAGGGAGTGCCTACATAGAAGAGTTTGAACAAGGTCCAAGAGTTACAACAAAAAGCTCATGAAGATCCCTCTACATTTTTGGAATGCATCCATCAGGCATATTGGAAATATACAGATGCAGATCCAGAGGCCCCTGAAAATATGTACATGGTTAATACGGCTTTTATAGGGCAGAGTGCTACAGCATGTGGAAGGGGCAATTGTCATGATCCCTCGCAACTTGGTGATATTGCCTTTAAAGTATATAACACTAGAGAAGAACAGAAAGTCCAGGACTCAGATGACAAAGGAGGGGGCCCAGGGCTCCATGCCTCACTAATGGTGCCAATCTAAATATCCCCACAGAAGCTTTGGGTATGATTGACAGTGGGAACTCGATTAGTGGACTTTTGACATGGGAATCCTGCCACTGCCAAGCCACATGAGCAGAAGTGGTCTGGTGGCCCCTGTGGCCACTGCCCCGGCCACCCAGCACCAGTCATACATGGCTCTCCACAAGCCAGGCAGGGGGCAGGGGCCAAGCAGCGGTGACTCAGTCATCAGCTAAATGGTGGCTGCATATAGGAGGCTGACACTGCAGAACAGTTCATTTTTAAGTTTGGGCCTTGGCAGACTTACACATTGTGGACTGCAACTGCAGCATTTGAAAAAAGAAGTTCTGTTCCTCCTGAGGTCTACCAAAAAGTGAATAAGGCTATATGCGCTGATGGGACCCTGGGACATGCAGAAAAGAATTTAAATTCCCCGTACCAATGGGCATAGATTCGTGTAAGTCTCAAGGGTTTAAAAACTCTCCTACCCTGTTTAGTGAGAGCTTAGCAAGGCACTAGAAGAAACTGCAATTGGAACAGCAGGTTACTTATTTGGGATTCGAAATTAGCTGGATCCCAAACTTTAGACTAATAGCAAAGCCTTTGTATGAGGCCCTTAAAGGGACAGATGCGGAGCCCCTAATCTGGACCACAGATGGTTAAAATGCCTTTGAAAAACCAAAGCCGAGTCCCGCTCCTGGTTGTGGGTTACCTGAGTTGCAGAAAGAATTTAAATTATATGTTCATGAGAAAAACAAAGAATGTGCTTTGGAGTCTTAGTACAGATGCTGGAGACATCCCATAGTCAACGGCATACTTGTCAAAGTCACTGGATAAAACCGTGAGAGGATGGCCTCCTTGCCTCTGGGCAGTAGCTATTTTCAATCCTGTCACCCTGTTGCCAGCTGAAAAGAACGAGCATTTATAGCATGACTGTTAATAGATTATGAAGGCAGTCTATTCTAGCAGGATGGATCTGTGCATACCATTTGGCAGGAAAGGGGGCTCCTGATGGCAGGAAATAAAGATATTAAGTATGCCACTGAAGTAATGGCCTTGATACAGGCCATGGCTGAGCCCAAACAGGTGGCTATCGTGCACTGTCCTGATCACCAAAAAAGGAGACACTTATGTTGCAAACAGAAATCAGGTCACTGACAGGGCTGCAAAGGGAACCCAACATGTGGGGATCCACCCTTTGGATGATTGGCAAATTGATTTCACTCAGATACCTAAAACAACTGGAAACTTCAAACACTTGCTTGTATTAGTAGATACTTTTCATACCAGGTAGAGGCTTATCCTACCTAAATGGAGAGAGCATCTGAAGTTACCAGAATCCTTCTGAAGGAACTCATTCTGAGGTATAGGCTCCCTCCCTCCATACAGAGTGACCCTCCTTTATGTCAGAGGTAACTCAGCAAGTCCCTACATATAGAATGCAAATGACATGCATCTTGAGACCTCAATCTGTGAGAAAAACAGAGAATCATACTTTAAATTAAACTGTAGCAAAACTGATGCAGAACACCCATCTAAAGTGGGATAACGTGTTGCTACTTGCCCTCCTCCGGATAAGGGTAGCCCCTAGAAGCAGGCTTAAGTTAAGCCCCTCTGAAATAGTTTATTGGAGGCTGGGCGCAGTGGCTCACGCCTGTAATCCTAGCACTCTGGGAGGCCGAGGCGGGTGGATTGTTTGAGCTCGGGAGTTCAAAACCAGCCTGAGCAAGAGCGAGACCCCGTCTCTACTAAAAATAGAAAGAAATTAATCGGACAACTAAAAATATATAGAAAAAGTTAGCCGGGCATGGTGGCGCATGCCTGTAGTCCCAGCTACTCGGGAGACTGAGGCAGGAGGATTGCTTGAGCCCAGGAGTTTGAGGTTGCTGTGAGCTAGGATGACGCCACGGCACTCTAGCCCGGGCAAAAGAGTGAGACTCTGTCTCAAAAAAAAAAAAAAAAAATAGTTTATTGGAGACCCTTCCTAGCACCTCAAAGTAAGTATGGTAATATAACAAATAAATCTAATACTAACCTCTATGCATGAGTTTGCTTCTTTCAGGTCCCTACCCTAGTTGGAAGCACCCCCCCATCACTTCAAACCAGGAGACCAGGTGTTGGTTAAAGCTTGGAAAGAACAAGGACCCGAACAACAACTGGCAGAAAAGTGAAAGGGGCCCTATGAAGTGCCTCTAACAACTCACACGTCATTGAAACGATCAGGAGTAAAACCTTGGATCCATCAACCTCGGGTCCTCTTTACCGGAGGAAAGAGGTGTCCCAAGGAAGAAAAGGACCCAAGCCCCCAGTGGATGGGCCAACCTTTAGGCAATCTAAAGTATCTGTTTAAGAAGAAGGATGAAGGAAAATGTTGATATTCTTACTAACCTCTCTTTGGTTATTTGTTCTGTTTATAGGATGGAGAGATAACTCCTTAGTGAGAATTTCCCAAATCATCGCCTCTTCTGCTGATCTGTTGTGCTGCTGTGTTTGTCATCCTAAACCTCATCTGGTGCAAGTGTTCCTGTATAGAAACCAGCCTCTTGGATCACCAACAGGGTGTGACTAATAGCTCTGTATCAGAGGTCCCACATTTCTTTCTTGCCCATCCGTGTATCAGACATTATGTACAAGGTGACAGGAAGCACCCACAGTCCTACTGGTGTCCTTGATATCAACTTGGGTAAAATCTCTCCTATCAGCTATCCTCAATTTCACCTTGTCAGTCCTCACAATCATAGTTGTTGCTGATGCCCCTTTTCCATCTTGTATTCCATTGCATTCTTTCATTCTCTCTTATTTTTTTGTAAATCTATTGCCAAAGCTTTGCAATGGCATAAAAAAGTACAAACTTTTCATCTAAAACATAGCACCAATTCAGCAGGAAGCAGCTTGATGACTATGCCGCCCCCTCCTCCCACAGATATGGAAGGGTAAAATTGGCAATGGGGAATGTGTAACAGAAGTAAAGGGGCAGAGGAGTGTTCTTTGTTCTTTTTCTTCTCGTATCTTAAACCACAGGAGACGACTCAACAGAGTTATCTGGACAGAGATCACATGATCATCTTCACTGGAGATGCTATAGTTTAACAGCAATAGCCTAACACAAAGCTGAAAACCCCCTTTAAAAGCTCTGCATTTCTGCTTAAGGGGGTGAGGGATAATGGTTCCTTAAGACATGAGAGCCTGGCATTTGTCAGCAAATTAATAAACTTCTCTTTCCTTTTCCTCAAACCACGTGTCCTGATTCTCCATTCAGCCTTGGCAACAAGTACCAAACTTGCAGTAACACTTTCAGTGAACTTTTGGGGGTAAAGAGCAAGTTTCTCCTCACCCCTACATAAGGATATTAAACATTTGAGAGTAGTAGGTTTTAAGGGACAAAACTATGCAAAATGCTCATTGTTTTCAGTGAAAAGCTAATATTAAGACATTTTAAATCTGTAAAGACTTAACTTGTCATGGATGATTTTATGGCCCCTGCAGTGTTCTTAAAGGGAATGTCCTCTAGGATCATCGACAAATCCTTTACTTCTTGACACTTGAATGCAGACATATGAGAAGATATGGATAAACTTAGAGAAAACTATATTGAGAAATTTAATGCACCAAACTTGGAATTGTTATTAAACTGCCTTTTATAATAATACATTTTCCAAATAACTACCCTCTATTTTTTCATATTCTACTTAAGTACAGGGTAAACCAGGAGGAGTTTTCAGAGAAGAGCCTGTGATAGGTAGCTTGTGATCCAGGAGCTGTTTCAGTATGAACTATGCTATTATGCCTGGCATCGGTCCTGGATCTGCCCTTGATATTTAATTGATTGTTTGCCCACAAATATGCAATTATTATTTATAAATGAAAAACGTATCTTTAGTTGCTACTTCTGCCTCATTTCACCTCCAACTATGAGAAAGAAGAGTAACAGAGAATACATCTTGAAGGAAGCAAAGGTGACAGAAAATATGCTCTGAAGAGCCGTGTGTGGTTGGCCACTGTGAAAAGTAGCCCTGTAAGTCTGAAAAGGCTAGTGTTACTGTGGGGAGAAATGGCTCTGCTGAGGACAAGCTGTTGCATATGTTACAGAATGTGAAAGTCTGTCTAATTACAATGCTGTGTGCATTTATGCATTCAATGGCCATTTCTATCAGCCTTGAGAGGGTGAATGAATTCAAATGTATATTTTAAAAGTACCAAGCCTGTGAACACTATTAAGCTTTCCCTTCTCTATCTGGTAATATCAAACCTACCTGTTCTTGTTTCGGGTGATCTGGTTCTTCAAGGATCTGCTAGATGATTATAGTTAATTGGTTAAACAGAATTGTAGCATGATATTAATGGCTTATAATGAGTTAATGTGACACAATCCCATATTCACTCAATAACACAATAGTTTTAACAAGAGTCTTTGATGTCCCAACTCAAGGATATGACTCCTGGTGGGAATACCTGTGGAGCAAGGATTTGATACCTATGGAGAAATGATTTGCTTACATACTCTGTGTGTGTGTGTGTGTATAAATAGAGGGACAGAAAGAGAGAGATGGAAATTTATGTAGGACATAGGATAAAAATGTCTATGAGAAAACTTTGTTTTAACTCTTTTACATCAGTACTATAATTTTTAAAAGATACTGCCATTAATTCACATTAAAATAGAAAAATTATTTATTCTCTTTTCAATTCCAAGTCTAGATTTCTATATCTAAAGAAAAGTAGATATTTACTGAAGTGGGATAACAATTGATCATTCTGCTAATACCTAGCAATGTGATCTGGGTATCACATTCTCAGAGCCTCAGTTTACCTATCTATAAAAAAGGATCAATAATGTCTATCATTGAGGATTTTTTTTAGGATTACTAAAGATAGCATATGTTATTACACTCATCTACGTTTTGACAGGCTATTGATGACATAGTTAGTGATAGAGCTGGAATGTGAAAATTGCAATTTAAAAAAGAACAAAAACTAGAAAGTTCTAGCATATTGCATTCTTTTCACTATTTGTTTATTATAAACAGTTTTATTAAAAATGATAAAAGCTATAAGGCTATATTCATTAAATATACTTGGTTGATGACTTCTAAAAGGAACATTTACTGAGTTTGAAGAATTGGAGGAATAAGTTTTTAAGGGGTCGCATTACTTGTATTGCGTTTGTTGGAATATTGTGAGTGACTTCTACTACCTGCCTGTCAGGAGAACTGACTTATTAACAAATTCCAGGGGCAGCTGTGAAGACGAAAGCTGTCAGTAACTTCTCATTAAGTTCCAAGCTTCAGTCTAGCATGGAGAATGTGTTAGTCTCTGTCACGGACAATCCTTTTCAAATGCTGCATGGGAATGGCTTTCTGTGGTGAATGGTTAATCTTACTGGGTTCAAATCAAGGCTGTCTCAGAATTTGTATATCATTTCAGTTTTGAAATCTGGCATATTTAGGACTCAATTTCTCATTTTATTTTAAGTTTTATTTTATTTTTGATTGACACATAATAATTGTGCATATTTAAGGGCAAGAGTGTGTTATTTTTGTACATATATACATTGAATAATAATCAAATCAAGGTAATTGCTATATCCATCACCTTAAATATTTATCATTTCTTTGTAGTGAGAACATTCAAAATCCTCTCTTCTAGCTATTTTGAAATATACCATGCATTGTTGTTAACTATAGTCACCCTCCTGTGCAATAGAACACCAGGACTTATTCCTCCTACCTATTGATAACTGTAATATAGTACCTACCCATTGACCAATTTCTCCCCATCTGCCATTCCCTCCACCCTCCCCAGCCTATTCTACTCTCAATTTCTGTGAAACGAACATTTTTATTTTCCTCATTTAAGTGAGATCAAGCAGTTTTTGTCTTTCTGTGCCTGGCCTATTTCACTTAACATAATGCACTCCAGGTTCATCGGTGTTGTCACAAATGACAAGATTCCATTCTTTTTTATGGCTGAATAGTATTCCATTATGTACATGTACCACACTTTCTTAGTACATTCATCTGTTGATGGACACATAGGTTGATTTCACATATCGGCTATTGTGAATAGTGCTGCAATAAACATGGGAGTGCAGATGTATCTTTGACATACTGATTCCATTTCCTTTGGATATATACCCAGTAGTGATACTGTTAGATGATATGGTAGTTCTATTTTTAATTTTTTGGGGAACTTCTATATTGATATCTATAATGGCTATGTTAATTTACATTCTTGGTAGCAATGTGTTTTAATAATAAATGTTTCCTTTTCTCCACATTGTCTCTAACATTGTTATCTTCTGTCTTTTTTATGATAGCTATTCTAACTGAACGGAGGTGTTATTTCATTGTGGTTTTAATTTGTATTTTCCTGATGACTAGTGATATTGAGCATTTATTCATAAGTCTCTTGGCCATTTGTATGTCTTCTTTTGATAAATGCCTATTCAGGTCTGTTGGCCACTTTTTAATTGGGTTATTTGATTTGGGGGATTGAGTTGAGTTCCCTTATATATTTTGGATATTATCCCTTGTCAGATGTATAGTTTGCAAATATATTCTCCTATTCTGTGGGTTGTCTTTTCCCTCTGCTGATTGTTTCCTTTGCTGTGAAGAAACTTCTTAGTTTAAGATAATAACTTTTATATATTTTTGCTTTTGTTGCTTGTGCTTTTGTGATCTTATCCAAAATATATTTGCCCAGGTTAAGGTCACAAAGGTTTTCCCCTATGTTTTCTTTCAATGTGTTCATAGTTTTGAGTCTTACATTTATTTAAATCTTTAATCCGTTTTTTAGTTGATTTTTGTATATGGTGAAAAACGAGGATCTAATTTCACTTTTTTGGCCTATAGATATCCAGTTTTCCTAGCACCATTTACTGAAGAGACTCTCTTTTCCCCAATGGATGTTCTTGATACCTTTGCCAAAAATCAGTTGGCTGTATACATGTGGCTGTATTCTGTTCCATTGGTCTAAGTGTCTGTTTTTATGCCAATAAAACAGCATAGCAATACCATGATGTTTGGGTTATTCTAACTTTGTAGTATATTTTGAAGTCAGGTATTGTGACGCTTTTGTTCTGTTTATTCAAGATTCCTTTTTCTATTCGGGGTCTTTTGTGGTTCCACACAAATTTTAGAATTGTTTATTTTTATTTCTATGAAGAATGTCATTGGTATTTTTATAGAGGTTGCATTTGAATCCGTATAAAGCTTTGGGTAGTATGGACATTTTAACAATATTAATTCTTCTAATCCATGAACACAGGATATCTTTCCATTTAGTCTTCTATTTCTTTCATTAATGTTTTATAATTTTAATTGTAGAAATCTTTCACCTCCTTCATTGTATTTCTAGGGTTTTTTTTTTCTTTTGTAGATCTTATAAACTTGATTGTTTTCTAGAGTTCTTTCTCAGATAGTTCACTATTAGCATATAGTAATGCTATAGATTTTTCTATGTTGATCTTATATCCTGCAACTTTACTGAATTTATTAGTTCTAATAGTTTTTTAGTGGAGTCTTCAGGGTTTTCTATATATAAGATCATGTCATCTGCAAATAGGGACAGTTTAACTTCTCTGTTTCTAATTTAGATGCTTTTGTTTCTTTCTTTTGCCTTATTGCTCTGGCTAGGACTTCCAGCACTATGTTGAATAGAAGTGGAGAAGGTGGGTATCCTTGTGTTATTCCACATCTTAAAGGGAACACTTGTGATTTTTCCCTGCTCAGTATATTAGCAGGGTATGTCATATATGGCCTTTTTTTGTATGTCACAGTACATTTCTTCTATATCTAATTTGTTGATAGTTTTTTTTTTAACATAAAAAAAAAACTATGTTGGATTTTGTCAGATGCTTTTTCTGTATCGATTGAAATAATCATTTGGCTTTTCTGTTAATGCGATGTTATGTTTATCGACTTGTATATGTTGAACCATCCTTATATCCCTGGAATGAATCTGAGTTGGTCATGGTGAATGATTTTTTAAATGTGCTATTATATCTAGTTTGCTAGTATTTACAGAGAATTTTTTAAAAATTTTATTTATTTTTATTTTTTTGAGCATTTTTGTATCTATGTTCATCAAGGATAATTGGCCTGTAGTTTTCCATTTTTGTTGTGTCCTTGTCTGATTTTGGTATCAGGGTAATGCTCACCTCATAGAATAAGTTTGGAAAAATTCCTTCCTCTTCAATTTTTTAAATTAGCTTGGGATGAATTAGTATTAGTTTTTCTTTAAATGTTTGGTTGAATTCAATGGTGAAGCCATCAAGTCCTGGGCTTTTTTTTGATGGGCAACTTTTTTAGTACTAATTCTTACCTGTTATTGGTCTGTTCATATTTTATATTTCTTCATCGTTCAATCTTGGTAAGTTGTATGTATCTACGAATTTATTTATTTCTTCTAGGTTATTCACTTTTTTGGTGTATAATTATTCCTAATAGTCTCTCATGATACTTTGTATTTCTGTGTTATTCAACTTTTAAAAATCATAGTTTTACTACTATTATGGAAGGAGATGTTTTTATAAGATGATGTTTTTCTCATTTGGCAGAAAAATAAAGAAATTATTAATGTGATTTAGGATGAGGGCTCTCTATCAGATCATTGAATCTATTTTGAGGACAGAATTATTTTGTTATCAACACTTGAAATAATCCATCAAACGAGTAGAAATTTAACATTTCACTTTAGTCGATCATGTGGGCCTCTTTAGGTGTTTTGGTTAACTATTATGGTATTAAAGCAGTCTCTGCCAGAAGTTTGACCTTTCAGAAAGATGGTCCTTATTTAAAATTGCATCAGTGGGATATTTTCCTGTAGGATTATGAAGGAGTTTTTCTGTCATGGCTATGCTTTAATGAGTGTAAAACCTTTCACATGCTGGATGACTTGTTGTGGTCTGATTCTCTTCACTAGGTTGATGGAGTTAGGATCTTTGCCATCTGGATGAAATAAGTTCATCTCCTGGGTCCTTTGAAACCTAATTGGTAGAAGGGCTGGGTGCATCCTTGATAGTGAGTACCCTTCATTGATGGATTCTTAATAAAAACCTATAGACCACCAGTGTGAAGTGGAACTTAGGGTGTTTTCAATAATACCTGCCTAAAGTAGACAGATAAAATGATAGAAATTATTAGAGATAATCCCGCAAGTCTTAAAATTTAGTCATGGGTAAAAAAGCATAGTGGTTAAAGATTGGGGGCTTTGGACTCAAGAGATTTCAGTGCAAATCTTACCTCTGTCACTCAGTCACAGAATGGTGTTGGACAAATGGCTTATCATTCTCTGTCTTTGTTTTCACATCTACAAAATAGAAATAACAATTCCTATCTCTGAGTGTTTTTAGAATTTAATGATTAAACATAGATAAAGTTCCTAGTTGAATCGCAGACTATATTGGCACGCAATAAACTGAAGTTTCTTTATGTATATATTTTCCTAGGTAAACTTTTCTCTCATTTAATAATCTGGTTCCTTTTCCCCACCATTATGGACTGCCAGAAAGAATGCTATTTGGGGTATAATAGAAAATCTTTCTCAGATTTTCCTCCCACAGAGAACAAAGAATATAGCAAAAGGACCTCTATTCTTGGGCCATCATTATTCTCAGTGTCTGACTGACGTGGAGCAAATGCATGGACATATTTGAATGCCCCGCTATTTCCTACAGCAGCAGTCAAGGTCAGAATGATACTATTGGCCATCAAAAAGTATAATCTGTTGGATCTTGAAAGGCTTTAACTAGAAATTCTTCCCCTTCTCATATGCACCATCCTAAAGGCCAGTCTCAAAGCTTTTTAGTTTCTCTTTAGACTTTTATTTTTGGTCCTACACACTGTTAGTGTGCATTGCCTTGAACTATTTGAAGTTCATTGTTTACTTTCTTCTTCTTTGGAGTGTATTTCAAGCATGTTATTCTTCATGGTCTTTTGTTAAGCCTCTCAGAGGCCTTCAGGCTTTAAGACAACAATGAATTAAAACTTAATGTGTTATTATTTTTTCCTTGCTTTAATTCCATCTTAGTATTTGAGGTAGTTTCACCCGGGAGTGCCAAAGCTTTCAAATACCTAACTCTAAACCTGACACAACCTACAAATTCCTCTCAGAATTTACAAAGACCCTTAAATGAACCAGCAGAATGATTTTCCCAGTGTTACAGAGTCTGAAACACAAAGCTTTTAACCTCTGTAAAGTTGTACTGGGGAATCATGGGCAGAACCGTAAGTGTTGAACTTTCCTGGCACAATACTGCCATTTGACAAATGATGGCTTCTTAGTTGCTTGTATACTCACCTCATTCCTTTTCCTGTAAACTTTAACTTCCTTATCTTTCCTGCGTAAGAAATAATGACTAAATATTTCTTCTTTAACAGTTATCTCTGACTGCCTGTGGCACTAAAGTGTTACCAATTTTTTAAAAAATTATAAAAAAAAATGATGATTTCCCCTCCAGGCTATATGTAACTAGAAGAAAAAACCTTCTGTGTTTGAAGAAACCTATAAACTCAGTATGGTATGGTACGCTAGGTACAGTCAGAGCAGAAACAGTATAGCTCAACCCTAAAGTATTTATTTTTGAAAAATTTTTTTAGAATTTAAATTAATGTCCTTAATATGCTACATCTTTGATTCAGTTTCTTGGATGGTGCACCCTAATTACTTATCAAGTACACCCTTGATTCAATTTTTAAAACTTGTGCCTGAAATTCTACTGATGGGTTCATCCTATGATGTTACACATTGATGAAAGGGACAAGAAGACCCATAGTGTCCAGTTACCACAATACTCCGGGCAAGGCAGAAGCAGCACACGGACATGAGCTGAAAGCACACCTTTTGCATATCAGTTGCACTGATGGATATTTTGCTTTGATACTCAGGACTGTCAGACTAAAATTTTGATCATGAGTACCAGAAGGAGTTTCAAAGGTACATTTGTAAAATCTGTGGGAACTATGAACTAGATGAAGTACATCTTTGAGTTCAATGCAATGCATTTTACTGAAGAATCTACATCCACAACATTGAATATTTAACAACAAAAGCAGTGCAGGTTATGAATAAATCAATTTCATGTCATGACATTTCATATTACAGAAAGTCACTCCAACCTGAAGTACTGTAGGATGTTTGCATTTTAAGGCTTTCAATTCTACTGAAAGATAGTTCTGATGTTGTAGATAATTTTATGCATTATAAAATGGCTGAAGATGTTTTTGAAGTTTAAAAAAAAAAAAACCTCAGAAAAAAAAGTCAGAAGAGAATTTGTTGAGATTGTGCCCTAATTCTAACTGCTGTATTTGTGATGGGTGCAAGGCAACAGTGATTAATTCTTTGCTGTCTTCTAGAACTGGCTGCTTGCTTCTCCACTTGATTTCCAGATATAGCCCAAAATATATTAATGATGCTTCTTTTCTATATTGTATAAGTGTTGGCCTACAATCCATTTTGCAAAGGAGTTTCTAAAGGCCTATAAATCACCATAGCCACTTATGACCATCGGTACTGGATTATTAATTATTCATTCACCTAATTGGTTACCTTAAATGCCCCCCTTCCTAAATGTCTAGGTCTTTCCTGATAAGGAAATCTAAGTGGTAATTTTACTTATATAATCAAATACTGTTGTAAGCAGAGTCAGTGGCCCAGAAACAAAGATTCTTAACAAAGAAATTTGCAAATAATGCTTAGTTTTATTTAGGTTGTTTTAGAGCGTGAAGAAAGGGAACAGTGACACTTGAAAACTGACCAGTAAATAATAGTCTTATGATAAAGGGTTTGGAAAACCACTGTGTGCTCTAAATAGTTGTTTACAAAAGATTATTAGCTGACCTGCTATTTTTCCTCAATGGTTATATAGTGCACTCCACTTTATAAATGAAATAAAACACTTAAAGACACGCATTGGATAAAAAGCATTACTCTCAGCTTTTATATCACTCTCTAGTTTGAGACTTTGTCCTTTATCCTCACATCTGGTCATTTGCGATCTGCCAGGTAAGTAAATTAATTGGCTGAGTATAAATGTGCAAAGCTTTTCTACAATCTTGAAAACAATGAAACTGTGGAAGACAATAGAACTTGCAGCAGTGAAATGGCTTACTAAAGTGAATTAGGGGGTTGCACCAGATTTCATCTAGTTCTTTAACATATGTTTATCTATCCAGCTATCTATTTATCTATCTAATGTGTGTGTTTACACACAATACGTAAATGTTATGCAAAAAGTATATAGAACCAGATGCTTTACAAAGATTAAATGTTATTTTTTATATGTCTCTAAAGTCTGTGTCTCATATTAATGCAATGGATTGTCAGATTTTTCCATTGTTCCACTTCAAAGCATGCAATTATATTGCCTTAATTGGAAGCACTGATGTGTTTTCACCAAGGATGTTTATTTGTATTCTGACTACTGAGATATAAATATGGGACCATTTGCTATTTTTAGTTTTCTACTTTAACATAGATTTTTTTTTAACTTTTTGTCTTTATAAACAGGCACATTGAGTTTATCATCAGTTCAAAACTCTGAAATTGTAGTAGAATCACATCAAAAAAATGTTACTAGTTTTTGTACTGAAATGAATCTTTATTCAAGGGTCCTGATAATACATAACAGAAAGTATAACAGACAAATCCAGGGACTTGCTGACTTATCTATTATCACAAATCCAACTGGCATGTATTTTATCCAACAAGCTTTGGTGTCCATTTGACCAGAAGATCCTTAAATATTTTGTTATCTCTGATCAGTTTGGTCAGCAAGGATTTAAAATAACTTTTTGATAGTCACATGTTGTTAGTGAAAATAATTTGCTTCAAAAGTTTTTGAGGATATAATCTTTCCATGAATTTTAGTGAAACAACATTTTCATCTTGTCAGGTAATATCAGCATCAAATTATACTAATTCTCACTTAATAGGAATGATAGACTTTTCTTTAACCCTGTGTATGTTAGCAAGGCTCTGTTGACCAAAGTTGCATAGATTCTGCCTTTTCCCCTATATCTGCAGTCTCAGTGAGATGAATTAATCAGTTGCCTTAAATTGTCTTTGCTGTAGATTGAAGTAAACACTAATTCTGGAAATGCCATTTTTAGCATTGGCTATATTCCAGGTACTATTTCAACACCTTGCATATATAAATTCATTTAATCTTCACAACACACATGAGGTATGTATGAAGAGTTTCCTTATTTTACAGTTGAAGGAACCCAGGCAAGTGGAGGGGGTGAAGGTACTAGGCACTCTTGTAGTATTGAGGCTACTGTTCTTTAACCAACAAAAATATCTCTACAAATAATTAATATATATTGAGCATTTATTAGGAGACCATCATAGTGCCCACATTTCCTTTGCTTTTTCACAATGTCTTCATTCAAGGCCCCCAGTGGTTAATCTAAATGAGAATGCAGTCCACAGAGCTGTAAAATCGAGACAGTAGTACAATAATCATTTTTTCATTCACTCATTCACTCAACAAATACTAATCTATTGCACATCTGCTACGTGCCAGGCACTTTCCTAGGCACAAGAGTTACAAAGGACACAAAGATCGGCAGGGAGATTGTGTTACGTTCACCACCAAATAAATAAGATCATTACAGACCCTAGAGTGCATTCAGAAAAAAAATAGTAGATGCTAGAATAAAAAATACAAAGAAGGATTTCCTTCAGAGAGGGATAGTCATAAAAAAGCCTCTCTGAGGGGGTGACAGTTCAAATGAGACCTAAGGAGAAAGTCCTGTGAAGAGCCAGGAGAAAGGTATCAACAATAACCTGAGGAAAGCCAGAGCCTAGGATGTTCCAACTTGTGGAAGGCCAGTGTGGCTGGAGCATGGCAGCGAGCAAGGGTTATGCATCTGAGCCGAGGCTCAATGGCGCGACGCAGTCAGATCTCACCATGGCAGCAGAGGCGGCTCGACTCAGAGCTCTGTCACCTGCCCTCATGGGGACCCTCAGCACAACACAACTTCAAAGGTGTTGACTTTGTTTGTTGTTGGTAAAGTGCATTTCATGCTAGTGGCAGGAATTGAGATTTACTAAACCCATCTTATATGGTAGTCCTGGTAATAGATATTTTAAGTATTTTTTTTCACTTCATGCTCACAATCCTGTAAGTAAAATGCAGCTATAGGTATCTAGGTTAAAAAACAAAGAAAAAAATTGTAGAAAAAGGGGTCCAGAGTAGTTAAGTAACTTACCCGAGGTCACAAGGCCACGAATGAGTAATGGAACCTGGGATTGACTCCAAAGCTTGAGGTCTTCCTGCTGTGCCAAGCTGCTTCCTTGTGACAGTGACAGAGCAGGGTGATGAAGATGAAATTGAGTGATCCCACGTGGACATGTCCAACACAGAAAGCCTAGGGCTTCCAGAAGGATATGATGGCTCCCCAACAGGGATTTGCTGGACCCCAGGGAAGCTTGGCCTGTATTAAACATTTGTGGAAAGAAGATGCTGGGACATAGAATGCAGCAGTCAGAGTGGAGACTTGGAGAGGGCAAGCATTTTTCCTATGTCCCTGGAATGTACGGCCCCGACAGTGTTTAATAACAACCATGGGGTAAACTGGCAGGTAGAAATGCGGTATTATCAGTGCAACTTCAATCAAACTAGTCTAAGTCTCATCCTTAATTTAGTATCTCCACTTCTGAGCAAGCAAACTAGGAAAGACATGGGCATGACCTGAGGCTCAGAGAGTGTTTTAAGAATATAACATTGGTCTGGGTGCAATGACATTTGAAATAGATCTAGAGACTCAATAAAGATTTCTACTTGTTTTGGGACTAAAAGGATGGAAGCTTTGTAGTTTGCCCTTGGTATTAACATATTTTCCCTCTTCTGTATTCAAGTTACATATGCATAGTTTTATTTTTAAAAACAGGGCCACTGTTTTCTCTCTCCAGAAATCTGAGCACTGATATCGTATTGTATGTAGTTGTTCCATGGGATAAGATGGATTACAAGTGTGTGAATTCAAATGGTGGCCTAGTGCTGCTTTTTAAATCACCAGGATCCTGAATATTAATTTCACATGTGCACATCTTAAACCATAATTAAATTGAACAGCAATTTGATGGAAGGTTCCATCTTGCAGTACTCAGACCTCATTCTCAGACTCCGTGGGGACACGATAGTTTTCTTTTTCTGTTCAACATCTTTCATTTGATACACCTTTTTGGGGTTATATTTCTCCATTAAGTTTTTTTAATTTAGGACCTTTTTTATGGAAATAGGTTCCCCCTTTTTGGGCCAGTCTAATGGGATGAAAAGTGTGGAGAGGAGTGGAAGAGGACGCACAGTGAACATTTTATTTTTTTAACCAGGTTCCTGGCTGATGAAACACTGTGTGGATGTACTTAATTGACGCTTGTTAAATGACTGACTCTAAATGGGAGAAAAGAGGGAAGCAAAAGGAGAGGGCAAGGGGCATCATAGTGATATATTTTCATTTTTTAAACAAATTTTTGTAGAGTTGTGAATCGAAGAATCTCTTCAGGTGATTGCAGTTTCCTGGGACCTCCGCAAAAGAACATTCTCCCCATCAGTCTTACGAGCTCTCATCAGGTGAAGAGGATTTAGGATCTGTGAGATGATCCTTTTATTCCTTACTGAATGTTTCCCACAGAAGCCTGGTCTGCTCACCTCCCTCTTCATGAGCGTGGGCAGGGCCGGGTGAACCTGTTCCTTGCCTTTGTCTCCAGTTGCCAGACTCTATGTCACTAACCAGCTCTTGTCACTCTGCTTCTCTTCACGTGAAACCCAACATCTCTGGACCTTCCAAATCCTAATGCTATTGTCTATTGTTTTCATGGATCCACTTTCACTGAGTTTGATTATTTTAGCACCCGCCTAACACATTTCCTCTTATACCATCTTCTACCGTGGATCTCAGCAGGTTTGACCTCATGATCCCTCTGACACTGTCCTGATGACTGGCTCTGTAGACACTTCTCTCTCTTCTGGTTAGTCCTCACCCTTATGACCACCTCCTGGACTTCATCCTCACCCTGATCTCTACTTGGCACGGCACTCACGGTACCCCCACCTACCTCTCCATCTCACCGTCCACAGTCCTCCCGTAGGTCCCCATCCATAAGGGGGACAGAAAGTATAGGAGTAGGATCACGGGTTTTAGAAAAGAAATGCAGGGCACCTGGCTATATTTTAATTTCAGAACGACAATTTATAAGTTTTTACTATAAGTATATTCCACGCATTTTGGGGGGATACTTATACTAAAAAATATTTTGCTGTTTACCTAAAATTTAAGTTTAACCTGATGTCCAATATTTTATCTAGCAGTCCTATGTGTGGGTGGAGGTACTACTTATAGAGGATGGTGAGTGAAATACTCCTAATATGTGATATTTGAGAATTGCACAGAAGGAAGCACAGAGCAAGAAATGTTGCTATGTCTGGAAAGAACATGCTAAGGAGGGAACAGCAAGAGCAAAGGCCTGAACCAGGAGAATCATGTGCTCCAAAGAATATAAGGACATCAGTGTGCAAAAAAGAAAAAGTAATTACAGTTGGGGAAAAATCCAGGTTTACTGGGGACTGAAGCAAATATAGTTATGAAGATTCTCTTTCAAAAAAAAGAATATGAAGTTATAAAAATTAGATATGAGTAAATATCTATTGAGAATGAAAAAATAATTCACAGAAAATTACAAAATTAAAGACAAAAATATTGCAAGCATCTCAAAATGCAGAACAATCGAACATTACTTTTATTAATTAACTGCCTGAAACACCTCTGAAATATATTTTCCTTACATTTTTGGTTCTCTCTCTCTATGTGTGTATGTGTGTGTGTGTGTGTGTGTGTGTGTGTGTGTGTGTATATATACACATAAAAATAATCTCTTCTTATGAAAACAAAATTATAATGTTATTTTTTGTAGCATGAAGAAAGATAATTCAGTCTTTCCTATAGCATGGTTGATCAAAATTTTTCCTTTATTCTTGGTAATTTAGAAAATTTTCTTTCAGCTTCACAGTTTATTAATGCTAATGTCAAGTGAAGTTCTAGATTTTTGTCCAATTTGAGAATAATCTCTATCAAGCTTTTTTCATATATAAGCAATAAGATTTCAGGACATTTCAAATTTTCTTGGGCAAAAACTGACCTTGAACACTTTTTGAATCAGCGGCTCTCAAGCAGTTTGATCAATGATGTCCTCATTTTAGTAGCGTATTATAAATTTGATGTCATATTTGTTGATGTCAGTTTCATGGTATATTATGGACTATATTTCTAAAAGAAGGGGACTATTATGCATAAGCTTTGGTGAGAACTGAATCCTCCAGTTATAATTTTATATAGACTAGTGAGATGATCAATTTTAGGTGTCAATTTGATTGGATTAAGGATTATCTAGAGCACCGTAAAGGACTATTTCTGGGTGTGTCCATGAGGGTGTATCCAGAGGAGATTTGCATGTGAGTCTGTAGACCGAGTGGGGAAGATGTGCTGCCCTCAATGTGGGCAGGCACCATCCAAATCAGCTAGGGCCCTGGATAGAACAAAAAGGACTGTTTTCTTTCTCTTCTGGAGCTGGGACACCCTCTTCTGTCCTCACACATCAGAACTCCGGGCTCGCCAGTTTCGGGACTCCAGGACTTACAGCAGCACTCTACCCCCGCCCCCCTGCCCCCTTCCAGGTTCTCAGGTCTTCAGCCTCAGACTGAGCGTTACGCCATCTGTGTTGCTGGGTTCTGAGGACTGAGCCAGGCTACCAGCATTCCAGCGTCTCTGGCGTGCAGACGTGCAGACATGCAGACGGCCTGTCGTCAGACTTTTCAGCCTCTGTAATCCAGTGAGCTGATTTCCCCAATAATCCCTTCTCACCTATCTCTCTATCTATATATCCTATTTGTTCTGTCTCTGGAGAACCCTGACTAATACGGCTAACTCCAGGCTCCATACATTTCGAATTCTGTTTCTCTATGTTCTCAGTGTTTGGCACCCTGGTGCCCATTTATATTGCAATAACTCCACCCTGCATTTCAGGTGATGATGCTCGGTGAGTTGGCATAGCATCAGCAGCAATAGCTTCACTCAAACTGTGTGGCTGGCAACAGTGCCAGAGTATATGGAAGTGACTGCAAACTATATAAATTTTTCTCTTTAAACCCAAACTAAATGTATCCTCATATTAACGTCCCCTACAAGTATTATGATTAGCCAATTGTCTTAGCACGTTTATGCTGCTGTAACAAAATACCTGGGACTGAGTAATTTACAAAGAACAGAAATGTTTTTCTCACAGCTCTAGAAGCTGGAAATGCCAGCAGGCAGGATTGGCTCTTTGCTTCCAAGATGGCATTGTGTTTTCACATTCTCCAAAAGGGATGAATGCTGTGATTGCACATGGAAGAGGAATAGGAAGGGGAAAATTGGCCTCTTCAAGCCCTTTTATAAGGCAGTAATCCATTCACAAGGGCAAAGCACTCATGGCCTAATCATATTTTAAAGACCTACCTCTTAATACTGTTACATTGGAGATTAAGTTTCTTTTTT
>NW_012153062.1:16111597-16130121 GCF_000956105.1 Propithecus coquereli | reverse complement strand
CCCAGGGACTTTGAAGATGCTCATGTCAGTGAGGGGCCCTGAAACCTCATTAACTGCACAGTAAATCCACCTCTGAAATGATTAGCATTAACATGGTTCTAATAAATGAACATGGAATATTGGTCTAACCAAAATGATGTTTTGAATTTTATTAATTCTAACATGTGCATTTTAACATACTTAAAAGTAGGCATCATCTTACAATGAATGATGTCTTACAAATGTTGTTGGCTGGGCAGTAATTCATAGTAAGGGTGTCATTACCTATACAAGCAAGCAAGAGCATCAAATGTGCCAACATCCTGGTCTACTGGAGTTGTTCTATATGTGCTTTGGTGGTGGCTACATGGGTATGTACATATTAATATATAAGAAACCAATGGTGTGGGAATAAAGTGAGGTAATAAAGTAGATGTATTTAATAATATTCTTGAAGGAGAAAAAAATCTAGCCAGCTGTGCATAATACAAAACTCGATTAAGAGCCCAACATCAAAGTCTTTTAGTATATGAAGAATTATTTTATGAAAACTGCATCATCAACATTTTTGATGGTACAAAAGATGATGGTGTGGGAAAACATGGATAGTAAGACTCTGAGTCAAATAAGTGATTTGCAACAGATTCTGAATTTGAAAAATAATTTAGGTTTATCTTTAACAATTTATTTTGCTTATATCTTCAGGTTGGGTAAGAATGATACATGATAAAATCTATATCTGGTTAATTCTAAAAGACCTTGTTCAGTAAAAAGTCTATGTGATAAGAAAGTTTTGTGTCACAGTTCATTTGGCAAAATTTTTCTTTCTTAGTGGTACATAAAATGATAGTACATCTTAAAATCAATGGCCTTATGTACCAATAAAATACGGGAACTCTATTGGGAGGATGGGAGGCATGGCTGCCCATGTATGTGAGTGTGGGTGAGAGAGTGATGAAAATGATCTAAATTCTCATCTTTTCTAGGAGGAAGTCAATATATATTGCCTAAATCTGAAAAATCAAGAAAAAACAGTAAAAGTGTATTATTTGGAGATAAACAAGAATATTGTATTAGTTTGCTAGGACTTCCATAACAAAGTACCACAGACTGGGTGGCTTAAAGAATAGAAATTTATTTTTTCACAATTCTGGAGGTTAGAAGTCCAAGATCAAAATGTCAGCAGGGTTGGTTTCTTAGGAGGCCTCTCTCATTGGCCTGTAGATTGCCATCTGCTCCTTGTGTCTTTAGGTGGCCTGCCCTCTGTAATTGTCTGGGTACAAATTTTCTCTTTTTATAAGGACGCACGCTGGAGTAGGGCTCACCCTAATGACCTCATTTTAAATTAACTACCTTATTAATGACCCCATCTTCAAATGCAATCACATTCTGAGTTGCTGAGGGTTAGGACTTCAACATATACATTTGGGAGGGAAGGAATATAATTCAGCCCATAACAAAACTCAAAAAACTCAGCTACATTAGCAGTCTCCAACATTTTTGGCACCAGGAGCTGGTTTCATGGAACACAATTTTTCCACGGACGGTGGGGGAGGGAGAAATGGTGGAGCTCTGTGGACCTGTACCAGGGGTTGGGGACCACGGAGTTAAATGATCTAAAATTTCTTGCCACTGAGGAGAAGAATAGGAAACTTTGTTTTCTTAACAAATTTTTACATGAACTAGTGGATAAAAAGTAAATACAAAAAAAAAAAAAGGAGAGAGAATTGGGGGAGATAAATTAGAGACAGTAAGGAGACTAACATTTTGGGGAGTTATAAAGAAAACAGAAACAGCAGCATCAGGAAAGGTATATAGGGAGAAGTCATTATTATTTTTTAGTAGCAAGTATGTATATTATGGTAATGATCTAAGAGAGAGGAAATTGATAATAATGAGGTTGAGCCCTCATTATTGGGTTGAGCCCAATGAGGCAAATGGACACTGGATGGAGTGTACAGAATGGCTGGCTCTAGGAGACACAGTGTAGGTGGGTCCTGATGCGCAGGAGACAGATGTGAAGACAGGAGCTTGTAGAAGGTCTATGAGATTGTTTCTATTTCTCAGTGAAGTAGTATGCAAGGTCATCAGCTGAGGATGAAGACCAGGAAGGAATATTGGTAATTTAAGGAGAAGGAGAAATTATGAAATAGTCATCTACAGGAGAGTGAATTGACTGGAGAGAGGCTGTAGGATGGACAAGGGCACACTGGTCATGAAGCTGAAGTGAAGCCAGGCAGCATGTGGTGGTTGATGACATGCTGGGGAGGAGGGACGTGGAGTGAGGAAAGGAAAGTGCCTACAATAGCTCCTGAACTCTTGCCTTGAGCAATGGGTAGATATTGGTGCACTGAATCAGGGGATGCAGGTAGAGGGAGACACAAGTGTAAATTAGGGAGTCAGATGGTATGAATTCCATTTTTAATATGTTAACTAAAAAGTGCCTTAATTGGACAGCAAAGGAAAAAATCAAGCTTGGTAATATAAATTCACATCACAACACGTATAAACATGAATTGAATGCAATTGGTCAGGTAAAACGTTTGAATAAGTCTCGTGGAGTTTGCTGGTTGTAAGATGTCTGTGGAGCACTGAGTTATTAAGGAGGACGGCATGAAAGCTATTCAGGAATGGGGAGGAGAAGGGGTTTTTGCAGTGTTAGATGCAAACACGCAGGTTTGTGCTTGGCCTGAGCTGATGAGCTGCCCTTGAATGTTTGACTGAGACCACCATGGTGTTGAGTGAGTCCACTGTTCCCACAGCTCCTCTGTACTTGTGCTGTTTTCATTTCCTTAACATATATTCATATTTTATTAAAATAAAAACTCATATTCATTTATTTAGAAACATTTTTTATTTGAGTCAGATGTCAACTGAGCAAATATATAACCGAATATTGGATCCTTCCAGCTTTCACTGTTCATAGAAATATTTCTGTTACATACTGAGTAGTTAATATACATGTGCTAAGTGATTGAAGGATTGAAAGTAAAAAGATGTTTTCTATCAAATCTGTTATGTTAAAAATCTATGATGTCATTATAATTTTATTTTTGAAAGAAAATGGCTCTTCTGAATTTTCTTTCACAGATGTTTGAAACCTGATTAATAAATATGTCATTTTCTTTAAGTTACTCAGATTTTAAAATCTACTTTCAGCTTACTTTTTGAATAGATCACAATTAGAATAAATGATATTAGGAGAGGATCCAATTTATATGTACTTCTCTGGTTGAATTAGAGGAGCATTTAAAGATATCTAACAGAGTCATACAGTAAAATATAATTATGCATTACATACTTCATAAAACTGAAACTTGAAATGTTTTACAGTTAAATAATCCAAAAAACAATTACGAGAACCAATAGTGTCAAGATAATGTTTAGGGAATAAATTAAAGCATCTGGACATATGTCCAATAGCAGAGGAAAAAATGCTTTAAAGGGAACTATATTGATATATTTTAATAGTATTTAACATCATATATATGTAGTATCATGAAATTGAACAGATTGACTTCATATGATAATGTATTTTACATGCTACTGTTAAATTATATTCAAATTCAATGCTTTGTAATCATTTAAAACAGAACTTTCATTTTTAATTTTATAATATACAGTTAAATAATTTAATGTGAAAAATTTAGTGTACCATTTTGATAATGTACCAGGATTTATAGAAAATTAGTTTCTTTTATCTTTTATTCCCAAATCCCTAAAATAAACAGGGTTAGCATATGATACTCAATTTGTACTTTCCCTTATAAAGATTTCTCTTCAGAGAATTTGAATAAAATACTTTTGGGGATCTCATAAACATTTCAACTTTGAAAATTAAAATTAATGTATTTAATCATGATTTTCTGATCAATATATGTTTTATGCTCTCTTGGGAGAAGAACTTTATTAAACCTCCAGGATAGGTTGTACACAACAAACAGTATTGGGATGGCCTCAAATCCTTGCTTATATATTATGTGTTTGCTTGTGTATATTTTTGTGTGCATAGTTATGGTTAATACAACTTCACATAATCTTATTTATTTACATTTACCCCTTTACTATCATCAGACAGAAATACCTCTGCTGTATTTTGTGTATATCTGCTTTTTCCTTCTCCTTCCAACTTGCCTCTTTGTATTACAGGTCCTGTGCATAATTACTGGGTGGATTCTTTCCTTTATATCAGTACATTGATGCAACTAATCATGTAGTAAATTTTGGGTTATTCTATATATTCAAATAGCTTTGCTATTAAAAAGGTAGGATTTATAGCAGTTCTGAGCACAAACTTCGGAGTTAGACAATTTAGGGTTCACTCTACCATTTTCTAGCTGTGTGACTCTGAATAAATCACTTAAATTCTCTAAGCCTCAATTTCTCATGTGTGATATAGGGATAACAATATGTGTGTGAATACCTACCTCACAAGATTATCATAAATATGAAATGAAATAACATAGGTAAAACATTTAGCAACACGCTTTGCTTTATAGTCATTGGTTACTGTTATATTAATATATTGCCCTTATTTTGATAACTTCACTTGGACTTGTTCCATGACCTAGTCATGTGTATCCATTTAGATGTTGTGGTGGACACCAACTGGAGTATCTTTGTAGCACACCGTGATTTCCCCCTTTCTGAGAAAGGCCCTGATATTCAGAAATGCCTCATGACATGGCCTTTTGGACCACAGTCAATTGGTTTAGGGGTGGGACTTGACCCAAGCCGTGCCAGCTGAGGTCCTTCCCTAGAAGTGTTCAAACTAAAGCTGGCATGTTATTGAACCTCTCTCTGAGGGTGGTGTTGAAAGATAATCATGCTCAAATACCACAGGCAGCTTGTATGGTACCATGGGAAGGGATCAGGTTGTTAATTAGGGAGAATATGGTTAAAAGCAGAAAAAAGCATGCCTTCAGTCTTTAGCACTGTGTTTATTAAGAACCTCTTTGCTAGGTGCAGCGAAAGGCCCTAAGGACATCATGATAAATGTAACCAGACAAAACTCCTGTTTCCTGGGGGCCTCAGCAGCGCTGGAGATGGGCACTGCCGGAATCAGCACAACCGAGAGTGACTGACACTAAATGCTGTGAAGGCTGGAATAATGGTCCCATGACAGCCTTTAAAAAAGAAAGCTGACCTAACCCAGAGAGTCAGAAAAGCCTTCTGGGAGAAGGTCACACTTGATCAGAAGTGGCTGTCTAGGTAAAGGGAGAAGCGTGGTTCAGGTCGGTCAGGGCTGGGTGGGGAGGAAGATGTGTAAAGAATGCAGGGAGGAACATGCAGCCTTTAAAAAACTGAGGAAAAGGTAAAGTATGAAATGATAGTTCAGAATGTAGGCTCTGGACTCAAACAGGTTGGTTTCAGAGACCTCCCAGTAATTAGCTGTAGCTCTTGGGTGAATTATTTAACAACTCTCTGCATCAGTTTTCTCAAATGCTTAAGGGAAGGACACAATTTGCCTAGCAAGCTCAGAATGGTCTGTGAGGACAGAGTGAAATAATATATGGGCAGCACTTAGCACAATGTGTTCAGCATACACTAAGTGTTCCACGTATACAGACAGTCCATGACTTACGATGGTTCAACTTCTAATTTTCTGACTTCGTGATAGTGCAAAAGTGATATGCATTCAGTGGAAACCATACTTCGAGTACGCATGCAACCATCCTGTTTTTCATTTTCAGTACAGCATTCAATTAATTACATTAGATATTCAACACCTTATTATTATAAAATAGGCTTTGTGTTAGATGATTTTGCCCCACTGTAGGCTAATGTAAGTGTTCTGAGCACATTTAAGGTAAGCTAGGCTAAGCTATGATGTTTGGTAGGTTAAGCTTATTAAAAACATTTTTGACTTATGATATTTTAAACTTAACAATATGTTTATCGGGATGTAACCTTATTGTAAGTTGAGGAGCATCCGTATTTGTTATCACAGAGGGTAAGAGTAAGGCAAGAAGTTGAGCAGTAGCCAAGAATATCAGAGTTTTTCTGATTTCTATTTTGGAAAGATCTTCACATCTGTAGGATAGAAAGGAGATTTGACAGAGACAAGATTAGGTATACAGAGGCCGTTTAGGAGGCGATTGCCAATGCTGCAAGGCTAGGAGATGAGAGCTTGGATACGGGTGGCAGTAGAGGAGAGGACAGATTTTAAAGTGTCTGGGGAGTGAAATCTGTAAGTAAGATTTGGAGATGAATTATAAATAGAATGTAAAGGAGAGGAAGCTGTCAGGAGAAGTGCAAAAGTCCTAAGAGATGAGGAGGAGGAGGGACAGGAAATACAAGCACAAAAAATTATAATTCGGGATACTAAATCCTATTGAGGGGATGGGAACAAATTGCTGCAGGAACACAGGAGGGAATACGTTTGTAAACAATCTGAGGGCCCCTGGGAATTTCCATTACAGTTTGGAAATTTGCTTCTTTTTTGGACTTAAATCGAAACAGGGAGACTGCAAATGATGTTGAGATTATTTTTCATATGCTGTCCTTTGAAAAATCAGGTGACGACTTGCTAAAAGCACAACATTTACATTAACTGGTGGTTTACCTTTATGTTTGATTATTTTATCAAAACTGTTCCATACTTTGTAATACATTATTCAGTGCTGAGTTTTGAATACAAAGACATAATTAGAAAAAGTGAGCATTTCTGATAGAGCAGATGAAGATATTGGACCCCCAGGATTTCACCAAGGAAAGAATTTTCCTGTCTTCTGTGAGGGAGGTAAACTGAGGGATGGAGTGGGAGCGGAGTGTTCACTCCATGCTCTCTGCTCCCTGCCAGGAGAGAAGAATTTCCTCTCTGAAGAATCTTAGGGAAAAGGGCTAAGCAGACCCTCCCTCCCCCACAGCAGAATTATGTAGCAAGTTAAAGCTAAATAATTGATTGAAGTTTCCAGAAATTGAATTTCTGAATATGTGGGAGCCATGTTTTATTCTTAAAGAAACAGCAAAGACATTTAGTATAAGAATATGTTTTTATTTAATAATTTGGAGTACGTCCAAACAAAAATCAAAAATCAATAATCCAAATTTTAAAAATGCAAATAAAATTTGTATTTCTTAAAATTGATTCAATATTCAATACTATCTATCACTGTTAAAGAAAGCATAGCTGTAGTATAAACTGTAGTTTTATTAAAATGACAAAATTCATTGGAGGAAAGAAAAAAGGAGAAAGCAACATCATATACTCTTTATTTAGGAAATTGAAGAAAAAAAACCACAAACCAAACCATGAGATCCACAGCTGATGTTGAATATGCAAACACCTGCTTCTATTTTTTAAAAGCTGTTTTTTTGTTTGTTTTGTTTTATATCATGAGTTAAGATGTCAATTCTTAAAGAATTTACTCTCTAAAACTTTAGAATTTCAAGATTCTAGTTCTTATTGATGCCAGGAGGTTCTACCGTGAAAGTGAATTTTGATCATCCTGACGTTCACTTACTATATTGTATATATAAATGCAGTATGGTAATAATTTTCTATTGATGCCTTAACAACCACAAATGTGGTGGCATAAAACAACATACCTTTATTGCCTCACAGTTCCGTAGTTTGGAAGGCTGACATGGGTGTCACCGGACTACAATCAAGGTGTCAGCAGAGCTGTGTTCTACACAGGAGGCTCATGTCCAGGCTCATCCAGTTTCTTGGCAGAATTCAGTTCCATGCAGTTGCAGGACTGAGGTTGCCACTTCTTTGCTGGTTTTTGGCCAGGTGTTCTTTTCAGCTTCTAGGGATTGTCTGAACTTCCCTCATGTTCAAAGCCAGCAAAAGTGGGTGGAGTCCTTCAGTACGTACTTTCTCTCTGATCTCCTTTCTGCTTCATCTTGCCTGCTTCCTAGTCTACATTTCTTTGACTTCATCAGAAAGTTCCCTGATCCAAGATAGTAATAATGTCCCTATTTTAAGGTCCATAACCTTAATTACATCTGCAAAATCCCATTTTCCAAATAACAATGTTACACATTCACAGGTTCTAGGGACTAAGGTGTGGAAATCTTTGGAGGTGGGCCATTTTCCTGCCTATGTATTCCCAAATGTTTATTTGTTTGAATCTTTGAAGTATTCGTCGAGTGTAAGTTTTTTTTTTTTACTAGTAAACAACGAAAAAATTATGTAACATATATGTATTGCATTTTTATAAGGAAATTTGTAAATCATACTTACATTAGCTAACATTATTTTATTTCTTAAATTACCATCAATTTACCAACAATTACACATGTTTGGTAACTCCCTTTGAAGTAAATGAGCAACATTTATTCTCAATAAAGCTTTCATTTAAACTAGGCACATTAGATATCATTAGCACAAATTCATTATAAATTACATGCAAGATTTCATACAGGGTTTATTTACCCAGCACTTGTTATATATGAAAAGTTAACTAAGATAATATTAATATTAGTTTTAGTAAATGCCCTGCAGTTAACAAGAATCTACTTAATATGAGAAACATTTTTTGCTTTCTTTTCTAATATTCACAATGGACAAATATCTAATCCGTTTTTAGTTTATACTTATTAACCTATCCATTCTACATTTATTTTCATTCTAATGATATATGTAAATTCGAAAGCATAATTTAAAATAGATGGATTTTAAATTTCAAACTTTGGTATTTTATGTCATTAATTATGCTAAAAGGCACATAAATTCTCTATAATTACCCAGCTTATCACTATTTTAATGTAACATCCTCTTTTAGAAATGTAATTTGGGTTTTTTTGGCATTAGTCCTTGATTCATATTTTATCCAAGCACTGCAGTCTTGGATATCCCCTGCAGAGATGGATCTATTCCTAACAAGGGTCTTTTTTCTTGGAACTTGGTAATGATCATAATACTGATGACAATCCCTGTCACTCTTTTTAGGCTGTAGCTTTTCAAGGCAGAGTGGTGCTCCCTGATCCTTCTTAAGCCCCTGTTTAAATGTAAATTAGAGGAGACCAATTTACATTACTTATTCCAGGCATCCATATGTAACACCAGATTGCAAAAAGAAATATTTGTAAAAAGCTATCCCTATATTTATCTTATGACACTCATCACTATGACACTTTAGTGCTTGAGCAGCCAAACTAGAATCATTTCAATTATCTACCTAAGAAAAAATCTATCCAAAACAGACAGACTTTTGTGTCTTTCAGAGCTGGATTGAGTAAGAGGGAGTGACTATTGGTGCTCTTAGTCTAATTGGATAGCAATTTGGTCAAAGGTGTTATTTGCATCATTTTCTGAATTAGAGAGATTAAATGCCCTTAACTGGATTTTGAAAGGCAAAAAGGGACCTTAGATAGTCTGATATCACCTCTTCCACTGCCAACTTTAAGTTTTTAAATGCTCCAGCTGTAGGTAAATGATGGTACAGTATCATGGGCAGATGGCAATTATCAGCAGCATTCAAGGGCAAAGAAGAAAGGAAGGCAGCAAGACCCCTTCCCCAGCCTGAGGATCACAAAAGACAGTGAAAATTTGGGCTTTACCTATGAAAGAAGAAATTTCTTTCTCTAAATTTTCATCAAGTTTTCCATTTAACGTTAACTTTGGTGATTTGGTACCCTATAATTTAGAACTTGACTGTGGAAATTTTTCTTATCTGCAGAAGCGCAATTATTACCACTAAACATCATTATCATCTGCAAACAAGAAGGCCAGGAAAACAGAATACTATCCTTGTTGGTATTTAATGAATAGATAAAGCCTCATCGATATCCTTTACACAAGATATCACCTAAAATCCTTGGGATTGACTACTCTCTTTGCTTTCCCATTTATACTCTGTGGAGCTTTAATTCTCTGAGCCTAACTATTCTCGGCTACAAAATTATGTCAATATTACCCATTTCGTAGGTTTGTTTCGATGGCTAATTGAGATAACGATGGTGACGTCTTTCGCTAGTGTTTATTATCTAAGTGCTCAGTAAATGGAAGATGTTATTAATGCCATCATAGTCCTTATTTTATTAGATGCTCACAGAAAATTTGTGAAGTAGGCAAGAGAAGTATTATTAACACCATTTCCCAGTTGAAGAAACTGAGACTCAGATTTAGTTGGAGGCCTTCTCATACGTGATGGAAGGTGATTTCCACCACTCAAGGCTGCTTGTCAGCCATGCAGTTGCCCATCTAGACATGAAGGAAACATAATTTAGAGTATTCTTTTGATTTGAAGATGTATAGTCACCTTAGCACACTGGAGGAAACAGAGCATAACTGCTATCCACGCTTCCTGTTAAGCACACATAAAGCCTGTGATACTGGGTTCCTGGTCCTTCTCGGCTTAAGAGAGTTGACTTAGAAGCATAATCACGGTGTTGAGGTCAGCACTAACTTAATGCTACCGATAATGTCCATGCTCTTACCTACTAAGGACTTGGTGTTAAAGCTGGCTTTATTCTTCATTCTTTTATTCAAAATAATCACTCCTCATTATCCATTATTTTTCCATTTTTCTCCTCATTGCGTAGCCTTTTGTTGGAAGATAAGCAGTTAAACCTGACGTCTCTAGTAGGTAAATGCATTATTTTCTTTACATGTTTATTTTTGTGTCCCTGAAAAGCCAAATGGTTAGCCTTGAAATTGGATGTACAAATGATTCTTTTTTTTATCTCACTATTGAAATTGGCTGTCATTGGGTATTCAGTAACAATGTTAATAAGACACTTGAATTTTCGTTCTTGACATAGAAATTAACTAGCACTGGTTGAAGGAAACATACTCTTTTCTTTTAATGTCAGATTGTTAAGGGGAATGTACATGGTGTACGGTCTGAAAGGGTGATACTTTGCTTCACTCATCATAAGGGTCACAGCTGACATTCTTATGACAAACGATAAAAGCATAACAAATTTATTTAATCAAAGTTTAATGTGATGCACGAGCCTTCAGAAGTGAAGATCCAAAGACCCAGGGAAAACTATTTTTATGCTTGGTTGATGAGGAATAGACAGCCATGTAGAAATGTGATTGGACAAAAGAGTAGGATCTAATGGTAATAGACTGAGGGGGGAAACCCCGCAAGGCTTGTCTTTCAGATTCTTCTTGGCCTCTTCTTGGCATTCCTTCCTTCTGCGTATAGATCCCTCTGGAATCAGGGTCATATGACCTGCTACCAGACAAGGTAGGTCAGAAAATTTCTTTATGGCCAGCTCCTACACAAAAAGGTGGGGGATGGTTAGAGTCATAGTTTTAGGTTTTATGGGTTGCTTTAAAGAAGAGGAATTCTAGTTTTTATGACCTGCCTTGGGAAAGAGGAATTCTAGTTCGGGAGGGAAAGAGGGGTGACAAGTAGGAAGGCAGGATAAGGTCAAAGAGACTTTGCCTCTGAGGCCTTCTAGTCTCTTTTAGTTCAGAGTACTCAGCATGCCAAAGTACCATATTTTGGGGTATTGTTTTCTGAGCCCCTACAATGGTTTTGTTATAAACTTTGTTTTTCCAACACGAAAAAGAGCCAGCATTATCTTTGGAGTCGCACAAGGAGATGGCTAATGTTCCCTGCAACCTGAGTATGTTGTCTTTGATCATATAACATGCTGACAGATGTCTATTGGTTGCAACAACACAAGGATATAGGAAATAAGTAGGTAGTTTGAGTTAAATGTTTGTGTGTTTGTGTCCTTTACGAGTGAGAGAGAGAGAGAGTGTGTGTGTGTGTGTGTGTGTGTGTGTGTGTGAACTAGGTGAATTATAGCAGGAAGGAATTAAGAGTGGAAGAGAGAATAAAAGCAAGATACAATGGCACACACAAAGAATCTAGATGATCCAAAATCCTAAGCCCTGATTTTGGTGAAAATCCAGTGGAGCACAGATAACGTTTATCTGTCTCCCATGGCTTATCACTCTCCTGCATTCCATTAGATCTGTTTTAAATCTGTTGGGTAATAAGACAATTCTAGTGAGCTATATTTTTCCCTCTAGTTTCATTTCAATATGAGGTCTATGTAACTGGAAAAATCTGTTTTGAGGCAAATAGCATGACCCACAGTATGAAGATATTTCTGAATGATAGACAACCAGATTGGTTATAGCAAATTCTAACAGCTATCTTTTCTGAGCTTGTTCCTTAGAGCTCAGTCTTAAAACGTCCCTCTTGCCATGGGAACAAGGGCTAGTTGTCTTAGTTTCTGCTTCATTTTGTTTAATTAAAATTGAATAGGCAAGAGACTGGAAATGGCCAGAATACCCATTTACCATGTAAATGGGAATAAATACAATCTTTCGAGACGCACCCCCACAAATTGTTAAAACCACATCAGATCTTCTTTATTCTGAATTCTAGATGTCCATCACATTTTAGAATCCAGAAAAGCTGACAGAGCAAAATGAACTACTTTTTCAAGGGGTACATTTCATGGGGTACATTTTCCTCTCATGATGTACTGTGACCATATATCTTGATTTTAGAGCTGGAAAGTGTTTTATAAATCACCCATTTTAACTACCATTTAATAGATATATTAAGTGACTCACAGAGAGACACAGGAACTTGCCTAATTTTGCAGAGCAGGTTAGTGAAAAGTGTTGAATAAGGACAACTTTAAATTTCTAGGAAATCTAATATATTGGAAAAATCTAGGCATATTGAGAATAAAAAGCATGACGAAGAAGCTTAAAATGATTGCTAAACGAACTGCAATGCAGATGCTTTAATTTGACTCATCTAACAACAGGAACAATTCCGCTACTCTTGTCAGACCTAAGCGATGTGTAGCTTCCCGATAATCCAGTTCTTTCAGCTGCAGCTCCCCAACATGCCTCTTTCTGGTGAATGTCACCTCACAGCTGACGCAAGTTTATGGGGCACTGCGGTTCCCCGGGCGCTCTTTGTTCAGTGGAGAACCAGAGAACTTCAGTCTCAGGGACTGTGAATCCACCACCTTTCATCAGTCTGAAATGCATTTTAAATCAATGTCAGGCTGACTGCAAAATTGATGTTGCCAACTTCATAGTAACTCCAGCTGTCCCGCAGTCCCATGGGTATCTACCCCAATTACATATGATAAAACATAAGAAATGAGCTAAAACAATTATTTTATGCTAACTGAGCTTGAGATAAGAGAGGAAAATGACAAAATTATAAAACTGTAGAATCAAAAACAATAATCTGAGCCAGAGCCATGGCGGGGGGCGGGCGGGGGAACCCTCAGGGGTATACTGTCACGGATGTGAAGAAAATGTATAGTTCCTATACATAGCAAAGTGAAACTATGAAATTTTGGTGTCTTCTCTGGAGAATTTTGAAAATCTTTCATTTTCTTTTGTCTGGTAGTTCTTTAGTTATTTTTCTCACATCTGAGTTTGGTTAGTCACTATTTCAAACATTATTATACTGAAATCCCAAGTAAAATGATTTTGCCTGTAGGTCTCAGATTCCACACAGAATTCTTTAATTATTAGTGAAGAAGTTTTGATTTTTTCCATATTGAAACCAGTCTCCTTAGTACTTCAAGGATGCAAATACTTTTGGTTTTAATTTCATGTCACTAATGCAGTCATCAGAGTTTGTGCATTCTACTATTCACTATTTCCCTGATTGGTGATTACCTGACCAGAAGTGAAAAAGCACTCCATGAGGTAGTGCTTAGCAGCTATTTGCCTGCATGTGCAACGTGGCCAAATGTGATTTGGCTACATTGACAAATTTGAACACAACCTGATGGCCTGATCATGTCCATTGCCTAATTGTATTGGTTGGAAAGTTGTAGAGAATTTGGTTATGCTGAAGATGCTTTAATATTGTTCAGAGTACAGGGGAAAATAAAGAGTTGTTTGTAACCAGACAAGAGGATAAGGGGAAAGTAATAAATAAATAAGGAAGAATAAGAAAATGTGACCATCGGAAAAAGGGAGTGGAAGCCAACTTTCCTTTCTCTCTGCCAGTTGCTTGTGAGAAATAGTGTGGGGGAGTGAGGAAGAGAGTTTTATTTATAAAACATGGGGAAGTAACAGAGGGCAATGGTTAAACACTCAGGTGGTGGAGTCAGAATTCCTGGGCTTGAAGCTTATCTTTGACACTTCCTGCTGTGTCAACAATAGCAAATTACTTAATTTAAGCTAAGTCTCAGTCCCCTAGATCTGAAAAGGGGGCTAATAATAGTATCTACCTTATAGATCCATTGGGAAGATTCCATGAGATAAACCATGCCTTGACTTTTAGTCCAGGGCACAAACTTCTCTCTAAATGTTAGCTGTTATTATTATTAAATCTCAAGAGTGTGTTGTGGTCATATATGGGTGAGCTCTAAGGAAGACTGTAAAGCCAGAGCAAGAGAAAATAAAATTATCTTTGTAGATAAAAGGGATTTGATAAGACAAATGCATGCTAGAATGGCTACAATGCAAACTTGCTGGAAATAGCTTTGAAAGAGTGTAGAATCACGATAGCCAATTTTAAGTTGGAAGAAAAGTAGGGTTATTATTTTTCAGGTCCAAGTAGAATTGTCTAATGGATTCCATACGTAATGTAAGACTATATGCCTGGCTCACTTTCCCCAGCTCCATTCGTAGGGGGAGAACGAGAGATCTAGGAGAAGGCGACTTGGCATACTAAGCAGCACAATCTGTATATTCATTGTCTCTGAGATCCCGGTGAGACACAGAACTGCAGAAGTTGCTGGAAAGTGGACACAAGTTTCCATCCAGTCCTCTTAGGTCAGAAAAATCCTGAGGCTAGGACAATGATTCCACCAGACCAGTTCCCTTAACTTAAAGGGAATCCTGTACTTTGGTGGTTAAACTATTTGGTAGAGATTAAGTTTACCACTATAAGTAAAAACGTGCACTTATAATGGGGGTAGAGGGAGCAGGTTTCCTTATGAGTTGCAGTTTACATATCTTTAAAATTGTTATAATCATAACTTTATCACTCGCAGGCTATGAGAATGAAAAGATATTACTTATTTTTAAAACTACCTAGTACAATGTTTGGTATGTAGTAGCTGTGCTACAATTGTTAATTCCCTTCCCTTCACCTATTCGTTTGGTATTCCTTCCACTATTCGTTTAGGTACTGTTTTGCTTCTATTCTATTGTGACAGTCCACGGAGATGGATGACTTCTAGACCATTTTTCTCTCCTACTTAGTTGATAACCTATTGCTTTTCCTTGGAAATTGTACATTTCCTTTGTCTGCTTTCTTGGTCCTGTGATGGTTTGTCCTTTTCAGTTCCCTTCTGTGCTCAGTGTCTTCTGTTTGCTCTTCCAGAATCATTTGCCTTCTTTACTCTGCTTTAAAAATGGACTGCATCCATGGTCCCATGCTTTCTGGCTTTTGGATGGGTTTCACCAATGGAGAAAGGGAAAACACTGAGTGTGAGGAAATTTCCTTCCTTGGCTCCCTTTCTATAGGTCACCCTGGGCTCCCTGCATTAGGTAAGGTGCTCCTCTCTACATAGCACTGCCTTCTCATTCAGGTTAACCACCCTGCTCCACGTCCCATCAGACTGAGCTGTAGCTCCCCATTCTTGCTAGCCTAAGATCTTTATAAACAGCTCCTTTTTAAACTCTTCTCTAATTATTCAATTTAAACATGTTAGCTCTTTCTGGCTAGGTTCCTGAAAGGGTATACTACCTTCGCACTTGGATTCTACCATTCTTGGTCTCATTTCCCTATAGTAAAATAAGCATCTATCTTACATCTAGAAAGTTTCAAATTGATAAGAAAAATAAAAGAACATTTAAACATATTTCAATATGTTTATAGATATATTTATATGTATATAAATAATATGTTTCAATATAGATCACTTTGGTTTCAAAGTTTCACTTATCTAATTATTAGATGCCCAGGTGGGCAAGTTTCTAATCTGCAAGTATGCTTTTTCACTTCTTAGAATATAAGATAGAAACTGGCTAATGATATAATATATGGTAGAATTTGATGTAAAGTGATTTCCTTTCAAGATCTCTTCTTAGAAAATAGTGGCTGATTGTCAATGAACTTTATAAATACGATGCTTCCAGGTTTGAATCTCTGGGATAGAATTATAGTGAGATTTCATGTTCTGTTATATATGTTTAAATATATAGTACATTTACATCACTAACTCAAACATTAGATAAAAAGATGTTTTAGTACATTCTAAATGGAATTGCTACTGTTTAAAATTTTTTTATTACTTAAAGTTCTAAAAATTTGAAATCAACACCCGAGTAGAAAGGTATTCAGGACTATAAAACATACAAAGAAAGGAGGAGGTTTATTAGAAATTAAATTAATTAGATGGGTTTTTACATCTGGGGAAAATCAAATGGCCTTTAGCATATACTTTGCAAGCGTGGTTTTTGTATCAGGAATGGTAGGTGACATAATGATCAATTATGAGACTGACATACTATTTTCTCTTATCTTTGGCTGCTCTATTAAAATTCAAAGTGCTGTGTTATACTACAGCATATCTTTTAGGAGCCCTATTAGATGTGGGTTTTATTTGCTGATTAGTGTTGGTAGTTCCACAATTTGTAGCCAACAGGGCACTAGGCATTGGATCAGAAAAATATCTTACATGCACTGACATGAATGATCAGAAAGCAAGACCTAAATTTATTATATTTTTTATCTTTCTAGAGAATTTTTTAAAAAGATTACTTTGATTCATATGTATTCCCTGGGTAAGATAAATGTTAAAACAGAATTTAACATTCTGGTGCACAAAGAACTGTCTATCCCTGCGTGTATGATACCAAATACCATCAATATAACAAACTTCTTAAAATTCCACAAAGTTTGCTCAAATGGTATTTTTTCCCAAGTATAGTACTGCATATGGAAATATATTTGTGTTAATCAGTTATATATTAAAAATAACATATATGATTTATTACATATATGTGTTTATATATATGTGTATATATACATATCCACTCTATTTATTGATTTACTCAGGAAATATTTATTGAGAACTTCTGATGTTCAGGTGCTAGGGCTGTAACAGTAAGCTGAACATGATCTCTGACCTCATGAACACTACATGTGATTAAGCATTTGCTATAAATATGAATAATTTTCTCTATAAAGAACACAAGCATTTAGGATAATTTAGAAACAAAATAGGAAAATAAAAGAAATATTATTAATTAAAGACTTTTTAAAACAGTGGATTGCCTCTTAAGTTTTGAAAGAAACTAATCTCAAATAAATTCAAATATTAGGTATCAGGATACCTTTTTCTCCTTCCTGTTTTTAATCAATATGTTAATCTCTCCTGTTAACAAAAGTTAAACTCCTTCCTTCCTTTGATACTCAGTTTATAACTAAAAAATTATATTTCAGCTCTATTGTTATTACTACCTATAATATTGTATCATTTGACCTTATTTAGATGTCATTAAATAATATCTTTGAGATATTTACTTTTCATATATACTTTCATTTTTGCTAGAAATGACAGTCCTTTTACAATGCCAGGAAAAATCATTTTATTTTCTAAATACCATAATCTGATCTCTAGATTTATATATTATGTACCATTTGTGAATAAAAAAACCCAAATTGACTAATTAACATACTGTCCATAGTATATGTGCAGAAGTTGCCTGAATCAGACCTGAACAAGGGTGGGCATAATGACAAGTTGGCAGAGGTCAATTCAGGGACCCTGCTGACCTTCTAAGATAGTGTCAAAGATTTTTGTTAATTTTCTCACCATTGTGAAAAGAAATAAGAAAACAATAATGTAGATATGACAATTAAAATAATCTTATAATAAAAATGAAGATAATAAATTATTAATGGCACAATAAAATGAAAATATGGTAGAAAAATGTAATAGAACTAGATACAACATAGCCCATAACCATACATTTAAAAAGGCATTAAATTGCAAGTGTTCCCAGCATGGTCACCCAAGTTGAATATCATGAGATAGGTAATGGCTCACTTGATACTTCCCAAAGTTTAGAGAGCAGCAGGGTTAGAAAAATTCATCTGTCATTTGAGCTCTTATGAATGACTAAGGGAAGTACGGTTTTATCCACATTCACCCAGCAACTGCAGGAAGAGTGGGCAGTGTATGGTGGAAACCTTGACATCCGACACAAGGATTGAAAGGTGTACAGCTGTTGATGGAGGGAGGGAATGTTGTCGTTTAGTGTGGGTGGAGAAATAGTATCTTCTGGAAGGAAAAGCAGGATCCTGGCAGGAAGGAATTTCAGATAACATGATATTAAAACCACTGATCCTGAAAATAGTATAGAAGTAGCCTTGAGTTTTCATAAAGTCTGTGTTCCGGAGTAATCAACCCAACAGTGGTTCTCCTCATCCCTCATGGATATGTTTGCAAAACTGCAGTGCCGTAAGAGGAAGCCTCTGGTTATCAAATGTGGTTGTGTATAACCATCACAAGTAAGGCAGCACAGACCTCTCCTAAATAATTTTGTTTCACTAACCTGCAGGATTATTTTGAAGTACTTTAAATGCAAAAAAAAAAAAAAAATTACAGAGTATAATTGATGACACTGTAACAGAATTTTCATAAAGCTTTTAAAAGATTAAATCATAAAAGAAGATCAAAGAGTACTA
>NW_012153062.1:16104489-16110477 GCF_000956105.1 Propithecus coquereli | reverse complement strand
GAGAAGCAAGCTAGGAGAAAAAAAGCTGGGCACAAGCACTTTTTAAGATTTAAAGAGCTTTTAAGATTTTTAAGATTTAGGAGCTAAGCTTTGACACTTTTTATTGGTTAATAAGATTGAGGAAATAGGTGGCAAGTACAGATGGTAAAGAGACTATATTCTGGGTACAACCCTAACAGCCTTCAAAGTGTATATCTTTTTAATGGTTCTTGCCCAGAATGTTCTTTTTTCTTACTTGACACTCTCTTAGAGGATTTTGTCCACTTTTCCAAACTTTAACTTCCACTTACATCCTGATGACATCTAAATAAATATTTTCAGCACCAATATCTCTCAGAAGCTCCAGATCTGAATTTCCAAATGTCTGCTGGACATAGCCTCCCCAGATATTTTATAGGCATATCAAACTCAGCCTGTTTGTTGCTTTTCCATTCTTTCTATAATATTTCAGAGCTTCCTGTGTTCATTATCTTATTGATATACCATTATATACCAATTACCCAAGCTAAATGTATTGAAGTCAAACATATCTCCTCTCCCTTCTAGTTCTCTAAATTCAGTTCATTAGTGAATCTTTTCAAAAGATCTCTGAGTGACTAAATCTAACTCATAATTCTTGGTCCTCTAGACCTATTGGAATTGCTTGATGAAATTGATCACTCCTTTCCTAAAACGCTTTATTCACTTAGCTTCTAGTTCCTTTTGAAAACTCCACATTCTTTTGGTTTTCCTTCAACTTCATTGGCTGCTTCTTCCCTATCTCCTATGCTGGTTCCTGGTTTCTGTTATAGACCTTTGAGCACTCCAGGGATAAGTCCTTAGATATGTTCTCTCTTTCTCTTTCCCCCTCTCTTTCATTAAACTGTGCTTACTTCCTAGTTTATCTTATCCATTCTTGTGGCTCTAACTGCTGTCTGTCACTGATAACTCCCAAGTGTGTATTTTCAGATTGCATATTCCTTTTAACTGTAGACTCAACTGTGTACTTTACATCTCAACGTGGATGGGCAATTGGCATCTCACACTTAATATATCCAAAACCACATTCCTGATCTTCCTCTTCAACTTACTCTTTCTGTAGTAGTTCTCATCTCTGTTAATTATAATTCTATTCTTTCAGTTGCTCAGGCTAAAGTTGTTGAATAATCCTTGACCGCTCTCTTTTTCTCACACCTCACATCTAATCTGACAGCAAACCCTATTCACTCTACTTATAAAATGTATCTCACATCTGACCACTTTTTACCATCTCATGACTCTCTTTTCTGGTCAAAGCCCCCAACATCTTTCATCTGATATATTGCAATGGCCTCATAAATGGTTTCTTGCCTCATTTCAAACTATCTCAGTATAGCATCCAGAGCGAACCTGTGTAAATTATAATCAAAAAGCCTAATAGTCGTGTGCCCCAAACCTACCAATAGCCCTTTGCCTATGCCACCCACTCCCCTTCTGGTTTTGTCTGATGTGACCTTTACCCTCATTGTGCTTTAACCCTGCCACACTGGCCTCACTAGAGTTCTTCAAACATGCTAGGCAAACTCTTACCTCAATGCTTTTGTACTTAACAGTTTCCTTTACCTAGAATGTTCTTCTCTAAGAAATCAAAATAATTTACTGTCTGACTTCTCCAACTTTCTGCCCAAATGTCACTTTCCCAGTAAGGCATTCCCTGGCTGCCTGATCTAAAATTCTAAAACCTCCCATTTCTCCTTCTCCCTGCCTTATTGTTTCCTTTAGCGCTTATCTATTCAACATGACTTAGATAGGACATTCTATGAACAAGACACTGTCCTGAGCACTGAAGAAATAACTTATTTACTCATAAGAACACTTTGAGCTCAACAATATCATTAATCCCATTTTACAGATGAGAAAACTGGAATCCAGAGAGGTTAAGTGACTTGCTCAACGTCAAGACAGATTCAAAATCAGGCCATCTAGTTCTATAGGTTGCACTTTTAACTACCACACTAGGTAAACACTCTATACATGTTACTTATATGTTTTCTGGATTCTCTGTCTCCCTGACTAGAATGTAAGCTTCAGGAAAGCAGGATCTGTGCCAGTTTTGTTCAGCTCTATAGTTCTGGCACCTGGAATCATATCTGACACATAGTAAATACTCAGTAAATATCAGTTGCATGAAAGAATGAATGAATAAATAAGTACCCAGTTTCTGTGTGTAAGAAACTAATCTTATTGAACTGGGGAGACATAAATGACATAAAATATTTAAATTACAGTGAAGGGCTAAATTCCAAGGAACTCTGTGCATAGGGGCTGACCAACACATGGCCACTTTGTGGTTGTCACACATGATAAATTGGTATAGGAAAGAATGGCAGGGTTCTGACTGTCATATGAGTTCTGAGAAGGAAGGGAAAGCTTTTTGTGGGCAGGAGAAGGAGAAGAAGTCTTCATTCACTTCCCAATATTTGGAGCTGAATCTCTCCTGTCTCTTCATAGGAAGCTACTTGAAAGAATAATCCATGCTCCCCCATGTTCTCTCCTCTCACTCTCTCTTTTGTGCTTGGCAATAGGGCTTCTGTACACCTCCTTCAGTGAAATTGCAGCAATAAAGGCCAGTGGTATTTTTAACCATAAATTGCAGCTGGCACTCTGAATTTCTCATTTTAGTTAACCTTTCTGTGGTATTTGACCAGATCATTGGCTCTTCAATTTTGAAACTCATCCAATTTTCTTTAACTCATTGACAATTTATTTGAAGCTTTTGTGAATTCTTCTTTCTATATCTAGGTATTCTTCTCATTTCACTTGTTCACTCTGGGTAATTTCTTTTCCCAATACTGTAATCACCATTTATATGATTTTGACATTCACACTCAATGTGTCCAAAATTTACTTCATTTATCTTTGCTTCAAAATCATCTTTCCTCATGTACTCCAAGCTAGCAAGCTAGCTATATAGTGATTATTTTATAGTTCTAGCTATATAGTGGTTATTTTAGGGTCCTATCTCTCTCTCATATAGCTATATATCGTCATGGTCAGTCACTAAACCCTGTTGATTCTTTATCTCAGCTATATCTTGCTTTGGTAGACAGCTCTCTGTTCTGGAGTACAAGCTTTAATGATCTTTACTCTGGACACCTATAGTATTTTCCTACTTTGTTTCCCTTCTTCCACTATAACCTGTCCAGTTTAACTTCCTTGTCACTACCAGCTTTAATTTTTAACCTCAATTTAGATCACATTATTCTGTTCCTTAAAGCAACCATTGATTCCTCATTGCCTTTAGGTTCAGAGTTAAATTTTAAGATGTGTGGCATAAAGAGTTGTTCATTATTTGGTTTCCCACATACCTCTGTAGCTTCATTGAACATTGAACTTGATATTTAATTGTATGGAACTACTAACGATTTCTTGAATAAAGTATATGCTTTTTACATCTCTGCATTTTTAATCTATGCTTATAAAGTTGTTCACACTTTTGGTCCCAAATGAGTCATACTAAATATGGGTTTCTTAATTTGTCCAGGCAATTGTTTTGAGTCTTTCCTTTATGCATTGTGTAACTTGTACCTACCTTTTCTACAAGAGTGGTCATTTTCTTTAATATTTGTCAGTTTTAAATAGGTATGTAGAAGGACACACACAGTGCTTGGGATACTGTATTGAATGCATGGATGCCTTGGACTATATTATATATATTTTTTGGCAAAAAGCGTAGGGGATCTCTGTATTGGAAAGTACTAGGAAATAGTCTTAGAGACACAATGTAGGGCTTGCTTTTGGAAGTCCTTGAAATCGCATAATTTTTTAAACAATAAGTATCTATTTTAGGTAAACATGATGCTGTTTTGAAGATGAATATGATAGTAGAGTGCATAATGAAATTGAGAGGGTCAGAAGTGAGGTATGCAGGTAGAAAAATGTTACAATAATAAAGTTATAAAGTGATGAAGGATAAGAAAAATAAAAATGTCACAAAAATTGAAGAATGCAAGGATGGGCATTGTCATCAGGGATGAAAGAGAAGAAAGAGAGTTCAACAATACTCTGAGTTTTTAGCTTGAGATACTAGAGAATTAATGGATTCAGTAGGATGAACCAAGATTTTTGGGTATGAAAGTGATTTTGAAAAAGTAAGAAAAATATAGACAACAATAGGAAGAGACTAAGAGAACTAGAAAGAAAGAGGTAGGAGGAGGGAGACAGCATGAGAAAAGTGTGCGTGAGTTGGGGAGAGAGAGGAAGGGGATGAGATAAGTGCAGGGTAGTGAACTCACGTGTTGGGTGGGACGTAGCACGGAAGTGGGATGGTGAGACTGGATTCCCAGCTTAGTGCGTGACTCTGACTCACTGCATGTACTTCAGCACTTCATTTCATCCCTCTCATGTTGATTGTCCTCATCAATATGATGAAACATGGATTTTATGAAGCTTAAAATCTATGATTAAGTCAGTTTTGAACTCGTTGGGTTGAAGGAGAATATGGGAAAGCCATGCCTGGTTATTCCATAGCTTTAGTGAATGAAGGGCTTGCTCAGTTGTGAGTGAGAACTAGACACAGAGTTGGGAGTCCCAGCAGGGACTGCATGTATTTTCAAGAATCCATGTCCATCTCCTCCTTGGTCTGTCTTGATCCCACCCTTCGGTGTCCCTTTTGGTTCGATGTAACAGTATCTCTGAGTTATGGCCAATGTAATGTAGACTGAAAGTGTTGGGTGCAACTTTCAGGCTGGCTACAAAACCCAAAAATAATAAAAGGAAACAAAAAACTCTCACACAATCTCTTATGCTTGCTCTCTCTTTATCATCTATGAGCCAGAACACAAAGGATCTAGTGAAGGATGCTGAGGTCCTCATGGATGGAACAGGCTGAATGCAGGAGAGCTGCCCCGGGAGGGATCTGACCAGGAACATCTGGGGGGATCACAGCATGAGAAATCCAAAAACTTACAAATTGGCCTCTCGTGAATAACACGGGAATCATAATGTAGAAGATAAAATTGAAGATAGTGATTTACATTATTGAAAGACTCAAAAGAAAGATTAAAGAATAGAGAACTAAGGACAGAGTCCTGAGAAATACAGCTTAGAATGTAAGAGGTAGAAAAGTCAATCAAAAAGAAAAAAGTAGGAAAAGAATTTAAGATTGTTCGTCATCACTGAAATCAAGGCAGAAAAGAATCTCAAGAAAGGAATAGGTCAAGATCAGTGAGAAAGTGCCATTTAGAATTACTAGAAAGAGGTTAGTGCTAAATTAACTGAGTATAATTGGTGGAAGTTTATTTAAAACAGGAGTAACCTGAGCCTTTTTGAAGATGGAAACATAAGAGCCAATATGGAGAGGTTAATTGAAGAAGCCAGGGAGAGGCCTGTGGGATTAAATTATCATAGAAAGTGGGAAGAAGTGAGTTTTGTAACACAGGTAAATGGAGTAAATTAAGAGAAGAGAGAAACTTTCTTTGAAGGGAAAGATGAGAGAACAAAGAACCAACCTGACACAAAATATGCTTTATGTTTCATTTCTTCAAGATAATAAAGAACCAATGTTCTGACTGAATTCGGAAATGGAAAAAATTATTCACGTTGGTTATTATGAATTGGAGCTGTGCTGTGAACAGATGATGAAAGAATTCTAAAATCTCCTTGATGTGACCTCTGGTAGTTTCCCATTACAAACAGAAATGTGGAATCAGGAAGAAGAAAAATTTACATGTGCCGTAATAAATTTGTGGGCCATTTTTTTTATTATTATTTTTTTATTTCAGGATATTATGGGGGTACAGATGTTTAGGTTACGTATGTTGCCCCTCCTCCCCCGCCCCAAGTCCGAGTTTCAAGTGCATCTGTCCTCCGGATGGTGCGCATCGCACTCTTTATGTATGCATATACCTGTCCCCTCCTCCATCCTCTCCCTCCCCCCGCCCGACATCCAATAGATGTTAATCTTATATGTGCACTTATGTGTTGATCAGTTAATACCAATTTGATGGTGAGTACATGTGGTGCTTGTTT
>NW_012153062.1:16101360-16101738 GCF_000956105.1 Propithecus coquereli | reverse complement strand
TTTATGAAGGAATCATTCAGTAGAAGGTTGTTTAATTTCCATGACTTTTTGTAGAGATGAGAGTTTCTGTTGGAGTTGATTTCTATTTTTATTACACGGTGATCTGAGAAGATGTATGGTATAATTTCTATTTTTTAAAAATTTTTTGATACATCCTTTGTGTCCTAGAATATGGTCAACCTTAGAGAATGTCCCATGAGCTGATGAGAAGAAAGTATATTCAGTAGTTTTTGGGTAGAATGTCCTGTAAATGTCAGTCAGACCCATTTGTTCTAGAGTTCTATTTAAGTCCATTATTTCTTTGTTAATTTTCTGTTTGGAGGATCTGTCCTGTGCTGTCAGTGGAATGTTGAGGTCTCCGACTATTATAGTGTTGCT
>NW_012153062.1:16094254-16099565 GCF_000956105.1 Propithecus coquereli | reverse complement strand
AGTAGGTGGTGTTTGTGGGTGAGATTCAACCACACCCTTTATGATGAATCAGTAGCTGCAGTAAAGGGATGTGCAGAATGACCTCCCTGTCAGTAGGTGGCATTTGCTGGGAGGAGCAAGCTGCAGTGCTGTTTTTGGGTCTGGTAGCTAGCTCTTGTTCCTCTGGAGAGGCCCTCTTGTGCCTTGGGGGGTGAGCAGCACCCTGGGACTTCCAAGTGTGTCCTTATTTTCCACCTCAGTGGGGGAGGTCGGGGAGTGAGTCTGGGTGGGGCTGGGTTGGGTAAGCCTGCCCTCAGGCTCCACAATTGCTGCTAGTAGGGCTCAAAGGTCTGCTCTTTGTTTTTGTGCAAAGCTGCCGAGAGGGGCTGAAATGGCTCCACTCAGCTGAAAAGTCTGGGCTTGGGGGGTGGGGCTGCCCCAGACCTGCACTCTGGAGAAGGTTTCGCTCCCCTCCACCTTCCCCCACTCCGTGGCCTCTCTCAGGCCTCTGCCAGCAAGCGGGACCTCAGGCCGATGGATCTCCCCTGGCTGTGATGTGGGCCGGGAGGTTCCCTACCCAGTATCTCAGCCTGAGCTGGGTGCACAGACCTCTTTTGGGAGGAGGGTTGCTGCTCAGGCATGCTGATCTGCCCCTGAAGGCACACACTCCTCAGTAGGCTCTTTCACAGATCTCCCTTCTGTGTCCAGGGGAAGTGTGATCATGACCTGGTTGTATGGGGTCTGGTTTGCAGCTCTGTCTCCTGGGCCCTGGAGATCAATCTCTGATCCTGCCAGGGGGAGGGGTGCTGGTCTCGAATCACCTACAGGGTGCCCAAGCTGGATCGATTTGACTCCACCTCGGGATTTGACCTGCTCTCCTGGAGTCACCAGGCAAGCAGCATCTGGGAGGGATGGTGGTAGGGAGCTTGCAGTCTGAGTATCCCTCAGTCTGCTGTAGGGCCCCAAAAGGAGAGGTTCCATTCCTTGGAGATGCCTCCGTGTGATGGATAAATTGTCTCTCTGGGCACCCACGGATAGGGAAGGGGAAGGAGAGAATGGAGCAATATGGCATCCGCCGATAGGCTCTGGTCTGCGCACCAGGAGGTGCCCTGAGGGAGCTGGGAGCCCGGCGCCATGTTCACAAGAGGCTCACTGCTCACTGGCGGCAGCTGTCTCTTGGCTGGTATTGGCAGGTCTCTCCAACTGCTCAGGAGCCCACCAACAGTCTGAGATGCTAGGGAGGGGAAAGTTATCTGTTCCACCTACCCTTGTCGCTGGTCTCCAAGCCTCTCAGGGACCTTTCTCCTTCCAGTTCTCCTCTGCAACGTCTTCCCGTGGAGTCTACTGTAGTTTCAGGCACCCTTCCTTCTGACCCTCACCTGATCTATGTTTCTCTGCTAGTTTATTTTTTTCACTTTCTTCTAAAATCTGTCTTTTTTGCAGAGACACTCTGACTGGAGGCTTTTCTCATCCACCATCTTGGCTCCTCCCCTCTGTGGGCCATTTAAAACATGTCCATCTCTTCTAATTCTAATTAGGCAAATAATTTGACTTGGGTAGTTATATTGGTGGGGAGAATCGTGGACAAATAACGCAAAAGACATTTCCTTTTTTATCAAGTGAAATGTCCAACCAATGGCAGTGAAAAGAAAAGCAATTCTTAAGTTTTCTTATTCAAGTACAATAAATTAGTCAATGATTATTGACCATGTTCATGATTTATTGTTCTATTTTTCTTCTTGGAAGACATCTTTTGATAGGCTGCTGGTAAGATTAGGAAAATACTGTATTTGGTAATAGAATGGTAGAGTCAGTCACATTCAGCCTCTCTGGTACTTAGTTCACCACACGTGAACTCACTAATCACTGAAGCCCATTCAAGTTATAAAAAATTCTATAATTCTACAAATATAGCACTTCTCATTGACTTAAATTTGTTAACGAGATTATTCTATAAGACAAAACAGGTGAACAAGTGACTATTCTCTGATGTTAGAAGAAAGAAGTAAAATACAGTGGATTTTATAGACTAAGATAAGAATTAGAATTGGTAAAGCCCCCTTTTTTTCCATTCCCTCAGACAAGGACTGACGTCTGCTTCTTTCACATCTTAAAATGCCTAGCAACAACCTAAATGCTAATCTCAATTCTGAAACTGTTATTATTTAGTTTTTCTGGTTAGTACTGAATGCCGTTTAAGAAAATGCTGTAGAGAGGAAAGATACAAGTTCTTTGTTTATAGACGAGGAGCAATATGATAAATGCTGTCATATTTGTTTTCTAAGTAACCCCTGCAGTGACTTGAGTGATTATACAATTTGTGTGCAAACTTAAGAAATAATAGTATTGATATTCATAAAACAGCAGAATATCTGCTTAAAACCTAAAAGGATTTCCAGTAATATTTTGCATGACATGCGGACTATCTCAGAAATGGACTTCACTTTTCCTGGGAACTAGCCATGTCAACTCTGAGACTCCTTGTGCATTATAACATAGAGGTCATAATATCTTGGTATAAATGAGAGTTCTAGTGACAATCAGTTAAAATGACTGTTACAATGCATTTAAAAAAATATTGTTTAAGCTAAATAAAGGGGCATTTTGCTAACAAATTCTGTAACAGTTAGCTATACTAATTCTGTAATTTGCTAAATAGAAATCTTGTATAATTCGGCTTAGCAATAAAAAGTGTGCCAAGTCAGGGAAGTCAGGGAAGACTGCAAAGGGGTTGACTTCAGCCTTGATTACCTTGTTTTATTATTTATTTATTTATTTTTTTGAGACAGAGTTTCACTGTGTTGCCCAGGCTAGAGTGCCGTGGCGTCATCCTCGTTCACAGCAACCTCAAACTCCGGGGCTCAAGCGATCCTCCTGCCTCAGCCTCCTGAGTAGCTGGGACTACAGGCATGCGCCACCATGCCTGGCTAATTTTGTCTATATATTTTTAGTTGTCCAATTAATTTCTTTCTATTTTTTTAGTAGAGACGGGGTCTCACTCTTGCTCAGGCTGGTCTTGAACTCCTGAGCTCAAACAATCCACCCGCCTCGGCCTCCCAGAGAGCTAGGATTACAGGCATGAGCCACCGTGCCCGGCCTGTTTTATTATTTTTGTAATTTTTAGAAAATGAAATAAATCCTGGTAAGGAACAGATCAAAAGGTTAGAGAGAAGAGATAGCATCATTCTCTTTCTTGATTAGTCTATGAGGGCAATTAAGCAAGAGCTATAAATCAGAATTTTTCTTTCTGTCTCTTTTTGGGAGAGAAATATGGCATCTTCTATAATCACAATCCTTTTGAATGCTATTTTACATGTCATAATGCCTAAGGTCTCTTACTAATTGGAATACCTTTGCATGGGACTCATGTTGGGATGACACATCTTGCTGAGGGGACCATGTGGAGTATAAGACAAGTAGAGAGATACTTTTTACACTTTTATAATTTCTCTGTGCATTTTAAGTTTTGCATAGGTCAATTAACTCTTTCATTTATTATTAAACATTGGTTAGATCTTTCTCTATTTTTAGATTATGCTTCATATCTGACATTGTAGATAATGTGCAAGGTGCTGGCTGCTTGCCATGAGTCTGTTTTTTGGCCTGGTGGGCAAGAGACCCATATGGGCAAGACACAGGAATTTTTTGTTCAGCTGAAATTACTTAACCTATCCATGGAAAGAGAACACTTCTGTTTGAAAAGGAGTATAGACATGGTCTGAGTGGCTCCATTTTAGTATTATAAAATGGGAAAATATTGGTTTGGATTTAACACACCTAGATTCAAATCTTGACTCCAATATGTAAAAGCTAGACAAGTCATTGTCTTAAGACTATTCCTGATGCCATAACTAGATACCTTAAACTTGGTGATTTATAAAAAACAGAAATTTATTTCTCACAAGGGAAGTCCATGATCAGGATGCTGGCAGATTTGGTGTCTGGTAAGTGATCTCCTTTCAGAATGGTGTCTTATTATTGTATCATTGCATGGCAGAAAGGGCAAATGCCGTATCCTCCTGTGGTGGAAGGGCAAAAGGGAGGAATGCACTCCCTAGAGCCCTTTTATAAAGGCACTGATCCAAACCATGAGGGTGGAGTCTTCATGACCTAATCACTTCCTAAAAGACCTCACTTCTTAATATTGTTGTGTTGGTGATTAAGTTTCAACATGAATTTTTAAGGGACACAAACATTCAAACCATAGCAGTCACTTAATCTACCTGTGCCTCAGTGTTTTCACCTGTAAAATAAGGAATCAGTAGAAGTTAGTCCTATAATTTTTATGAAGGTTAAAGAGGAAATTTATAGAAATTTATTTAGCAATATACTCCCAGAAGATGCTCAATCTGTATCCTGAGGAAGGACAGAGAAAAGAAACCATATTCTAAAGAATATATGAAGGTCTGTCTCTGCTGAGACAAGGCAGAGTTAGCGTGTCTTCAGGGGACCAGTTGATACAGCTGAAGGAGGTGTGGTCTCTGAGAGATGAATGGGAAAATCTGAGGCCTAAATGGAAGCTACAGGCAGATTTTGGAGTCTGACTAGGCAGGGCTGATTCAATGAGTACAACTTAAAGCTAGCAAGTGAGGCATAGTTGGAAACAAGAGCATTTGGACTAGGAGGCTGAATGCAGCTCCTAACTGACACCTGTTGGGTGAATCTATTAAGATGCAGAGGTACCCTGGTGATTGAAGATAGGGGCTTTCTAACCCCTATTTTGCTTGTGAACAGCTTTCCTAGCTTGGGGTGATTTCAGGGTAGTGGATTTAGGCTGTGCGGAGAGAGAGGTGGGGTCCTGCCAGCACTGATAAGAATAGCAATAAAGGGCATAAACTCTGAGTGGTTTTCCCAGTTCATGCAGGCTCAGCTTGGCTCTTCTCATTTCTGTGGAATCTTATGTAACAGGGATTTCTGACTTAAAGTGGACTAATTCTGAATTAGAGGCAAGAGATATCTGGGGTTGTGTTCCTAGAACTTACTCTTATCCCTAGAATCAAGTGGTGATTAGCCACATCTCAAGAAACAGTTTGACATATAGGATAAACTTAAGCTTCGGCAACATAGTAAGACCACATCTCTATAAAACTTTTTTTAATTAGCTGGGCATGGTGGCACACACCTGTAGTCCCTGCTACTCAGGAGGCTAGGGAGGTCTGAAGTTACAGTTAGCTGTGGCTACTGTACTCCAGCTTGGGTGACAGAGTGAGACTCTGTCTCCAAAAAAAAAAAAAAAAAAAAACAGGATAAACTTAAATATTGGCTTTGGTGTCAGATAAACCTGATTTCAAGTCCAGTATCTACCATACATTCGCTATAACCTTAGTCAGTT
>NW_012153062.1:16073465-16094204 GCF_000956105.1 Propithecus coquereli | reverse complement strand
GCTAGACTCTGTCTCAAAAAAAAAAAAAAAAAAACAACAGGATAAACTTAAATATTGGCTTTGGTGTCAGATAAACCTGATTTCAAGTCCAGTATCTACCATACATTCGCTATAACCTTAGTCAGTTTATTTGGGCCCTAACAGTAAAATAGGGAGATAAATCCTAACAGTATCAGGGTTGAGCAAACATTACCAGATGTTTGTGATGTTTCCGACACTTAGAATACATCAATAGATGTTAACTATTACAGTTTGGAAAGTGGAACAAACATAGAAAAAAAATTGCTACTCATTTAGGTACCTTCTCTTTGGAATTCTACATATTATGCCTGGGTAGGATTTGGACATTCCAAGAGATGGAACGTACTCTCTCAGTTGTTCAGTGTTTATTATTTCACAATGCTTAATTTGTCATCTCAACTACATTTCCATTTGCTTTTGATCGCCCTATGTACTGGGTGCAACCATATTTATAGAGCTAAATTCTATTTGTCAGTACCACATTGTCTAAATATATTTTTCAATACAATTAATATTGCTTATTAATGAAATGATGAATTGGTAATAATGATAAGAGGAAGTTTTACTGATACATTTACGTTTCTCTTTTCCTTTCTTCCTTCAGAAATTTCTTAAGCGTTCCTATCAGCATGAAACAGGTAAGGATCCCACTGGGCTCCGTGTAATTCTTATGGATAAATAGTACATATCGAAAAATCTGTTGACTTATCATCTAGTGACAGCTGCCCAATTACCTTTCTGCCTACTGCGGAGAGTCACTGGCTGAATCATCAGAAGTTGATTAATACTTGAAAAAGCAGAATCTGCTAGGATGTAGGAAATAGGCCTCATATACACTGTAGCTGAGAGTGAAATTGGTTCGATTTTTTCTGGAGGGGAGTTTGACATGTGTACTAACAATTTTAAAATAAGGTTACTCTTTGACTTAGCAATTGCACATTTATGAAATAATTCTAAAGAGATAATCAGATAAATGTGCAAATATATATGTTCAAGGATGTTCACTGCAGCATTGTTTATAATAATGAAAAATTAGAAGCTGCTTACACAGTCAACAAAAGAGGCCTGGTTGGTACTCTTATGTGACAGAATAATATGGACACATTCTAAAATGTTGTAAAAAGTCCATGATGATATAAAAAAATATCCATAAATATCCATAATGTCAAGTGAATAAAAGCAAGATAGAAAACTGCATGTTTAGGTAAAATCCTATTTTGTAATAAAATATTTATGTTTATATACTTACAAAAACTTGCAGGAATGTGTATCAAAAAGCAGAAGCATTGTGTTAATGTTATCATAGGTAATTTTATTTTCGTCTTCCATTTTTCTGCCATACCATATGTATATTTTAATTTTATAATCACTCAAATATAATTATAACTTAGCATGACTTGGTGCGGTCAGAACAGGGATTTTTATCTCTTTTGTTCACTCTTTTGTTCACACATATCTGTTTACTGAATGAATACTCACTGTGTTCTACATTCTCAAACATTATCAGAGACCTAGCACCTTGTCAAGACAGTTGTGAGATGAATGGGAGCCAAATGACTCAGCCTCCCAAAGGAACCTCATGTACAGAACAATCCCAGGGACTTAAGGCAGTAAATTAGTGTTCTAAGATATTCCTAGCTTAGTTTACATTATATGTAGGGTTTAAGGTAGGGACCAGGTGTCAAAACAAAGAGATAACAAATGGCTGTGCCTATAAATATTAGTCACTCATTCATTTGTTTATCTGTTTATTCAACAGGCACTTGTTGCATGCTAATTTTTTATCGTGTGTTGAAATACACAAGTGAAAAGTGCTGGGACTATAACAGCAAATAGGTGGAGACCTGCAGTGTATGTATATTATGGTGTTGGCTGCCCAGAATCTCCTCTTTTATGTTTGGGGAATTTCTCATCTTATGAGAACTGTATCACCAAGGTAAATGCTGGAAACTTAATTTTCAAACTTCCTTTACAACTAAGGCCCAAGAATTTGATTTAGGTTTCTTCCATCAGACATTCCCAAGCAAGATTTTGATTAGAAAACATATAGTAGGAAGGAGGCACAACGCAGAATCTGTTTTCCCTGTGAGAATGGCAGGGAGAGAGCCTGATTGCATGGGTTCCAACAGTTGCACCTTGGGGTCCACACAGGCGTTCCCAGCAGCGTGGAAAACCGTGTCCTGTTAGCCATCTTTCATTGTAATTTAGGTATTGTTCTGGTTGGACAGACTTCAATAATTTTTTGACCTTCCCAAAGATTCTGTTAATTGCCTAATATTGTCTCACACTATGTTTCCCCCTTTACCAGAATGATAGAACCCCCAATAGGACACTCGCTATGATCTTGTTTTATACCTCCCCCCACCTACCCACTCCCTGCTCACACTGACACAGTGCTACCACAAAAACCTCCATTTCAGGAGTCCCATTCTTTGATTGCCACTTTTCCCTCCAGTTCACTCCTTCAAGTTCTCCTCTTCAGTAACTCTTTGAACTGCTGGTCTGCCCTTTTCCCTGTCTGTGGCTGTGGCTCATATCCTTGCTTCTCTCCTTAGTTGAGTGACTCTGTGGTCCATTATTATAAGTCGCATTTTGCATTCACTCTCAACTACCCTGCCATTCTCTTTTCCCACCAAACTCATTTGAGAAGTCCCCTTCCTGGTTAAATCCAACTCCCTCCTCCTGCATCCTGGCATCCTAGTAGCTCAGTGAGACTGGTATAAAATAAACTAACATGCTGATTATCTCACTTTATACTCAATGCTAAGAATGTCAAAAGGACCCTTAGTGCTTCTCAACTAACCTAATATGTCTCTGTTCAGTCAGTTGCCTCTTGCTCATCAGAGATGGTTTCTCACCGCATCCCTCTCTTCTCCTCTCCCTCCCCACAGGATGTTGTGCCACCATGTCTACTGCCCCACTCGCATCTGCACCCAAGTCCTCTGCATCCCTGTCCATTATGGTAGTTGAACTGTCCCTGACCCATAATGGACAGCCCATCTTTGATGTCCTGGATCCTGCCTTCTATCACCTACTGAAGGACATGGCATTGGGCTCCTCTCAGTCCCACATCATCGTCATTCTCCTCTGAACAGGCTCATTCCACCAGTGTAAAATAAGCTACAATATATACCAGTAATAATTATCCTTTGACCTCACTCCCTTTCCCAGGAAATTAACCATTTCTCTGTTCTCTTCTATAGTACACTTCCTTAAAAAAGTTGTCAGTGTTCACTGTTTTCACCTCCCTGTGTCTGCAGTCAGGCTTAGACAAGCTGCCGCCACCAGCTCTCACCTGGATTACTGCAGTGGCCTCCTCTGTGGTCTCTCTGCCTCCTCACCGACAAACTTATATACTACTCAGAGCAGCTAGGGTGAGCTTTTAGAAACAGAAATAGGTCAAGTTGCTCTTTGTTCAAAATTTCCCAATACTTCCATTATACTTAAACAAAAGCCAAAAGCCCTTGCCAGAGCTCACAAGAGCTTGGGTTGGCACCAGGCTACTTTCTGATCTCATCTCCTACTTCTCTCACCCTCCTCCCACTCCCTCTGTTCCTCCTCCTCTTGTCTTCAAACATTACAATATGTTTCCAGCTCAAAGCTTGTACATTTGCTGTTCCTTCTTCCTTGAATACTCTCTTCCTCAGCAGTAATGTCTCCCTCCCTCAATTCTGGGTTTTGTTCAAATGTTACACTATCATGAAGGATTTTCTTCCTCCTCTACGATACCTGCTTACCACTATCACTCTTTGCTTATGCCAATTTCTTTTTCTTCAGAGCACATATTACCTCTGCCATACATTATATGCTTATTTGTTTATTATCTTTGTCTGCTCCCACTAGACTATTATCTCCATGAGAGTGAGAATGTTGCTTTGATCACTGCTGTATCCCCAGTGCTTAGAGGCATGAATAAATATTTGTTGAAAGAGTGCCTGGGGTTGTGTGAGAGCAAAGGAGGAAACACTATACTCTTCTTAGGAGGTTCTTCTCAGAGGAGGTGACTCTGGAATAAGTATTGAAAGGTGGGGAATATGTCGAGCAATAAGTGAAAGCAAGAGGAAAGAACGTTGTAGGAGAGGGAATTATATGTTCAGAGGCATACAGGAATGGAAATTTTAATCTTAGAAAGAAAATGCTTCTGTTATAGCTAAAGCCTAGGAGTAGATGGAGAAGAGGCTAAGGTAGGGTTTTCAGAGATAAACTCAGAACACTAAAAGTGTGTTAAACTCAGTCTTCCAAAGTCTAGAGGTGTAACTTTATGAATATCATACCATTCCAAAGACGTTTTTCCTATGCTTATTTTATTGAGTATTGGAAAGAAAATTAAGCCACTCTATATTGCTGTGGATGAAATGGTGTAGAACTAAAAATCCAATTGCCTAATTTATGTCTTCCTTTCTGAAAAAGCATCTAATGCTTTTTCCACCATCCACCAAGTAGTATAGCCTTGAATATAAACTATGTACATGAGCTATATTTTCAAAATTAATTAATTAATTATTCTTTTTAGAGATAGAGTCTCTCTCTGTTGCCCAGGCTGGAGTGCAGTGGCCTGATCATAGCTCTCTATAACCTCAAACTCATGGGCTCACGTGATCCTCCTGCCTCAGCCTCCAAAGTACCTGGAACTACAAGTGTGAGCCACTATACCCGGCTAAACACACCACACATACTCACTATTAAATTGAAACTAATTGATCAACACTTACGTGCACATAGGGAAATAACATTCATTGGAAATCAAGCAGGTGGTAGGGGGGAGAAGAGGATGGGTAAATTCACACCTAATGGGTACAATGCACACTATCTGGGGGATGGGCATACTTGTAACTTTGATTCAAATGGTACAAAAGCACTTTATGTAACCAAAACATTTGTACCCGTGTAATATTCTGGAAAAAAAAAAACCCACAAAAAATCATGAGCTATTTTTATATGAAGAGACAAATCGAAATCTAATCATTATTGTTTGAGAAAACAATGCTGGTTTGTATCAATCTGATTCAAAAATATAAAGGAAGGGGATTCCTTTTATCATACACAGTAGTTTTTAATCCTTTGAGGCTCTGATAAAAGCTATAGATGGTCTACCCAGAAAAATATGCATAAACACACGTAAGCAATTTTTAATAAAATTTTAGAAGATATTAGATGTCACCCTAAGGTCATTCATGCTTCCCTCATGTCCTTTGCCTAGGTTAGTATCCCCTTTTCTGACACATTTGCTTTATTACACATATGGTGCTTACCAAGTCAAAACAGTCTGAGTTAACTAAGTATTTTCAAAATCAAACACTTGTGAAAGATTGTTAACACATGAATATTTTTAATATATATGATTAATCCAGTGTGTTTCTGAATGATTTATAAAAACATTGGATTCTCTAAAGACATAAAAAGATTCTGGAAAATAGTCTCTCAATGAAAAAACACTCAAGGTATAAAAATAGTGTTTTAGATCAACTGAATTAAAAATTTAGGCCTAATTGGAATACAGTCATGTGTTACTTAATGACAAGGATACATTTTGAGAATTTGTTGTTAAGTGATTTAGTTGTGTGAACATCATAGAGTGTACTTACACAAACTTAGATAGGATAGTCTACTACTCATCTGGGGTATATAATATAGCCTATTTATTGCTCCTAGGCTACAAAGGGCAATTGTAAGACACTGATAAGTATTAATATTTGTATACCTAAACCTATCTAAACATAGAAAACGTACAGTAAAAATAGAGTATTATAATCTTATGGGACTACTGTCATATATGTGGTCCATTGTTGACTGAAATGTGATACATGACTGTATTTCCCAAATTACTGACAAAATGATAAAACAAGAAGTTAAATGGAGACTTACACTATTTAGTCTCAAATGGTTGACCTATAAACCAAACATAATGGAGATTTTTATCAGTTAGGATTTGTTTGGCTGCTAGTATCAAAAAACACAATTCAAAATGTTTAACTCTAGGGAAAGTTTATAATTTCACATATAGTTCTGATGCAGGATGACCCCAGTGTCATCAGAGATTAAAGTTCTTTTCCACTGCCACAATTTCAGTGAATTGTCTTGGTCCTCAGGCCAGCTTCCCTTAAAGTTGCAGTATGACTACCACAGTTCCATAGTCCCATCTAGATGCATCAATACCCAGAGAAATAAAATGACAATCTCTTCCTTGTGCTTCTTTCTGTAAGTCCCTCCCCTTAGATTCACAAGACTCCCTTCTTAGATCTCATTAACCAGAATGGGGCATAGGAACATCTATAAACCAATCATTGGTAAGGAGAATGGAATAACCTGATAGAGTTAAACTATTCGGAATTTATTCCTGAACTGAGAACAAAATAATATTCCATAAAGTAGGAGTAGATAATTTGAGGTCAAGTAATCTGCTATTTCCAGATTTGTTCTTTTTGCTTAAGATTGCTTTAGCTATTCAGGCTCTTTTTTGGTTCCAAATGAAGCTTAGAATTATTTTTTCTAGATCTGTGAAATATAACATTGGTATTTTGATGGGGATTGGATTGAATATGTAAATCATTTGGGGCAATGTGGACATTTTAACAATGTTTATTACACCAATCTATGGGCAAGGAATGTTTCTCTATTTGTTTGTGTCATCTAGGCTTTCTTTCATCAGTGTTTTGTAGTTTTCCTTGTAGAAGTCTTTCACCTCCTTGGTTAAGTATATTTCTAGGTGTTTCAGTTTCTTTTACGCTATTGTAAATGGTACTGAGTCCTTGATTTGAGTCTCAGCTTTCTATTACTAGCATATAGAACTGCTACTGATTTGTATACATTGATTTTGTAACCTGAGACTTTGCTAAATTTCTTTATAAATTCTATGAGTCGTTTACTGGAGTCTTTAGGGTTTTCTATATACAAGATTATATCATCAGCAAACAGGGATAGTTTGACCTCCTCTTTCCCAATTTGGCTGCCCTTTATTTCTTTCCCTTGCCTGACTGCTCTGGCTAGGACTTATAGTATTTTGCTGAATAAAAGTGGTGACAGTGAGTACCCTTGTCTTATTCCAGTTCTTAGGGTGAATGCTTGCAACTTTTCCCTGTTCAGTATTGATGTGGGTTGTGGGTTTGTCATATATGGTTTTTATAATTTTGAAGTATGTTCCTTCTATGCCTAGTTTGTTGGGGGTTTTTATCATGAAGGGGTGCTGGATTTTACTAAATGCGTTTTCTGCATCTATTGAGATGACCATATGGTCTTTGTTTTTGCTTCTGTTTATGTGGTGAATCATGTTTATTGATTTGTACGTGTTAAACCATCCTTGCATCCCTGGCATGAAACCCACCTGATGATGATGAATTTATCTTATTTATGTACTGTTGAATTCTATTTGCTAGTATTTTGTTGAGGATTTTTGCAGCTGTGTTCATAATGGATATTGGTCTGTAGTTTCTTTTTTTTGTTGTGTCCTTTCCTGGCTTTGTTATCAAGGTGATCCTGGCTTCTTAGAATGAAGTAGGGAGGATTCCCTCCTTCTCAATGTTATGAAATAGTTTCAGTAGGATAGGTACCAGTTTTCCTTTGTAGGTCTGGTAGAATTAGGCTGTGAATACATCTGGTCTGAGGTTTTTTTGTTGATAGATTTATTATTACTGATTCAATCTCTCAGCTTATTATTAGTCTGTTCAGGATGTCTATTTCTTCCTGATTCAGGCTTGGGCAGTTGTATGTTTCCGGGAATTTATCTATTTCCTCTACATTTTTCAGTTTGTATGCATAGAGATTTTTGTAGTCTTCACGGATGATATTTTGTATTCCTGTGGTATCAGTTGTAATGTCTCCTTTTTAATTTCTGATTGAGCTTATTTGAGTTATTTCTTTTCTATTTCTGATAAATATAGCTAGAGGTCTATTGATTTTGTTTATCTTTTCAAAGAACCAAGTTTTTTTGTTTTACTGATCCTTTGTATTTTTTTTGTTTGTTTTCATTTTGTTTACTTCTGCTATGAGCTTTATTTCTTTTCTTCTGCTGGCTTTGGGCTTGGTGTGCTTTTCTTTTTCTAGTTCCTTGAGATGTGACATTAGGTTGTTAATTTGTGATCTTTCTGTCTTTTCAATATAGACATTTAAGTCTATGAACTTTCCTCTTAGCACTGCTTTTACTGTATCCCATAGATTTTGAAAGCTTGTGTCTCCTTTGCTCTGTAGTTGGAGGAATCTTTTGATTTCCATCTTAATTTTATCATTGACCCAAATATTATTCAGCAATAGGTTGTTTAATTTCCATGACTTCATGTAGATTTGATATTCTTAGAATTGATTTCTAGTTTTATTCTTCTTTGGTCTTAGAAGATAACATGATATGATTTCAATTTTTTTTAATTTCTTGAGACATGTTTTGTAGCCTATGATATGATCAATCTTGAAAAATGTCCCATGTGCTGATGAGAAGAATGTATATTCGGTAGTTTTGGGTAGAATGTTCAGTAAATGTCTGTTAGGTCCATTTGTTCTAGAGTCTCATTTAAGTCCAGTGTTTCTTTATTAATTTTCTGCTTTGGTAATCTGTCCAGTTCTGTCAGTAGGGTGATAAAGTCCCCAGAAATTATGATGTTACTGATTATTTCTTTGCTTAGAACTAGGGAAATTTATTGTATACATCTAAAAGCTCCTGTGTGAGGTGCATATATATTGTCTTCTTGTTGAATTGCTCCCTTTACCATTATATAATGACCATCTTTGTCTTTTTTTTTTTCACCATTGTTGATTTGAATTCTATTTTATCTGATATGAGAACAGCTGCACTTGCTTGACTTTCATTTCCATTTGCATGGAATACATTTTCCCATCCCTTTACCTTGAATCTCCGCAAGTTGTTGTGAATTAGATGGGTTCTTGGATACAGTATATACTTGGATTGTGTTTTTTCATTCATTCAGCCTGTCTGTGTCTTTTAAATGGGGCATTAAGACTGTTCACATTCAGTGTTAGTATTGATATGTGGGATACTGTTCTGTTCACGATGTTGGATGACATCTTGTTGTTTTATTTTCCTTCTTGTGTTACTGTTTTATAAGAGCTGTGAGCTTTAACTTTTGGATGTCTTTATACTGTTGGGTATCTATTGATCTGTTCCATGTATAGTGCACTTTTGAGCATTTCCTATAGGTAGGGCAGGTATAGTAGTGACAAATTCCTTTACTGTTTACTTGTCTGGAAAAGTCTTTATTTCTCCATCATTTATGAAACTTAGTTTTGCAGGATACAGAATTCTTGCCTGGCAGTTGTTTTGTTTAAGAAGATTAAAAGTGGGACCCCAATCCCTTCTGACTTGTCTGGTCTCTGCTGAGAAGTCTACTGTTAACCTGGTGGGTTTTCCTTTGTAGGTTAGTTGTTGCTTTCATCTTGCAGCTTGTAGAATTTTCTCCTTCATTTTGACTTTGGCCAGGTTGATGACTATATGTCTTGCAGATGTCCTAATTTCTATGAATATTCCTGGTGTTTGATGACCATGTTGTATCTGGATATCTGAATCTCTGGTGATATCAGGAAAGTTTTCCTCAATAAATCCCTCAAATAGGTTGTGCATGCTTTTTGCTTTTTCTTCTTCTCCCTCAAGGATGCCTATAACTTATATATGGGCTCACTTTCCATACTCCCATATTTCTCTGAGTGATAGTTTATTTTTCTTTATTCTTTGACTGAGTGGATTAGTTCAAAAGCCTTTCTTCATGCTCTGCGATTCTTTCTTCTGATTGGTTTAGCCTGTTGTCAAAGATTTCTACTGTATTTTGAAATTCCCTAAATGACTTTTTCATTTCTTTAAGTTCTGTTATATACTTTCTTACATTATTTTTCTCTTTAGTGACTTTTTCATTTTTTTCATTCATATCCTGAAGTATTATTTTTGGCTTCTTTGTGCTGGTTTTCAACTTTCCCTTCAATCCCATTGATCTTATTTGCCATCCATATTCTGAATTCCACATCTGACATTCCGACAATTTCCTTTTGGTTGGGGTCCATTGTGTAGATCTATTGTGATCCTTTGGGAGTGTCAAACTATCTTGTTTTTTCATGTTGCCAGAGTTCTTTTGCTGGTTTCTTCTCATCTGAAACCTCTTCTCTCAGGTCAGGGCAGATAGAACTGCAGTGTACCTGTTCTCCTTTGCTGAGAACACTCCTACTTAGTGAGAAGGAGTAGAGGTCCCTAAATGGTGCTTTGTATCCCACTCTGGAAGACTGACCTGACAGGAGAGTGACAGATGCACTGAGAGACTGTAATGCAGCTGTTCTGTTTTGTCCTGTTCCCCTGTGATTGTCACAGTCCAAGCTGGTGCTGGAGGATCTTCATGTGGAGTGGTGTGCTGTTCTCCAGGCTGCTGTTGGAAACTTGGGCATGAGGCTGGGTAAGGCCCTCTCCACAGAGGCTGACATTGTGGGAGATTGCTCTGCACTAAGTGGCTGGGGATTTCTCCTTGCACAAGTCCCGCTGAGGCAGTCATCACAGGGCTTCTCAGGTGGTGTTGGTGGCACCCACTCTGTTTGAATTGCCTATGTAGGGGACAGATGCTTGGCTTCCAGTCACAGGGCGCTTGTGTGCATCTGATCTCCCTGCTCCCTTCCAGGTCTGGCAGGAGCAATGTGAAGGTGGCTGCAGCAAAGCTAAGCCTTATGCAGACCAGACTCCCTGGACCTGAGAGCTCAGTATGGCATCAGCTGCACTGACCCGAGAACAGAAGCCGCTGGGTTCCTGCTGTGCCTGCTCTCTAGTGCAACGCCACTGCACAGTCTTTAAGCAGCTCCCTGATCAGTCTGGAGGTCTGTGGTGGTGCTGGTGGTGGGGGCCTTCAGTGCTCAGGTCACAGCACCCAAGTGGGGAGTATATAGCCCCAGGGTTCTTTCCTCCTGTCCTTCCCCACTTGCGGGTGCCTCCCCCAGGTACCTTCCTATCTTGCCACGTGGATTACCCCTTCACCCTCTCCTTTACTCTGATTGTCTGCTGACACATCTCTGGTGATTTATGATGCTCTGTCCACAGAGGCCAATCCATAGACAGGCATCTACTTACAACTTTCGATCTTCTCCTTGAGAGTGGCATGTACAGGCTGCCTGCAGTCTGCCATCTTGGTCCGGTCCTCCTAATCCTTTACCTGGACTATTGCAGTATCCTTCTGAGCATGTTTCCTTTTCTCTCCTGGTCTTTTCGCATCAGTTCCTGATGCCACCAGCCAGAGGGAAACTAGAATCTTTTGCTTAAAGCTCTTTAGTGACTGTTTCACAATAAGAATAAACTCTTAACTCTTTTTGGCAGCAAAGAGCAAGGTCCCTGATATGGTTTGAATGTTTGGCCCCTCTAAATCTCATGTGTTGATCCCCAATGTTGAACTGGGGCCTGATGGGAAGCATTTTGGTCACAGGAGTGGATCCCTCATGAATGGCTTGGTGCTGCCCCATGATAATGAGTGAGTTAATGCTTTATGAATTCACCTGAGAGCTGGTTGTATAAACAGCCTGGCACCACCTCCTCCCTCTCTCTGTTCCCTCTCTTGCTGTGTGACACGCCTGCTCCCCCTTTGCCTTCCATCTTGATTAGGAGCTCCCTGAAGCCATCACCAGACACAAATGCTGGCGCCATGCTTCATGTACAGCCTGCGTGAGCCAAATAAACCTTTTGTTCTTTCTAAATTACCCAGCCTCAGGTATTCCTTTATAGCAACACAAAATGGACTAACACAGCCCCTATGCCCAAGCTTTTACTTACTTCTCTCATTGTAATCACTACAGCTTCTTTTATACCTATTTTCAATGTAGCAGGTTCCCAGTACATCCATGCTGTTTCATGCTTCTGTAACATTGTACATACCTAGACCATTGACGGAGTTCCCTCCTTTGACCCTGAGCTCTGGTATTTTCTTCTTTCAATTCACATTCGGCACACCCTGCCAGATACTGGGGGAGATACACCTGTGTTCTAATTCTATCTTAGTCCCTGTGAAGATTAATTTTATGTCTCAACTTGACTGGGCAAGTTATCTGGGCTAAGGGATGCCCAGATAGTTGGTCAAACATAATTTCTGGGTGTGTCAGTGACCGTGTTTCTGAAAGAGATTAGCATTTGAATAAGTAGACTGACTAAAAATGATCCACCCTCACCAGTGTAGGTGGGCATCATTTAATCCATTGAGGACCAAAATCGAAGCAAAAGGCAGAGGAAGGGCAAATTCTTTCTCTTTCTTCTTGAGCTGAGATATCCACCTTCTGTCCTTATATATTGGAGTTCCTGGTTCTCAGGTTTTCAGACTCAGACTGCATTACACTATTGGCTGTCCTCATTCTCCAGCTTGTAGATGACAGATAGTGGGACATTTTGGTATTCTTAGTCATGTGAGCCCATTCCCATAATAAATGAGATATACATGTATATATCTCATTAGTTATATATATATATATGTAACTAATATATATATAAAACACATATACATATGATATGTAGTCCTTTAATGGATGTGTGTGTGTGTGTGTGTGTGTGTGAGAGAGAGAGAGAGAGACAGAGAGAGAGATCTTGGGCAAGTTACCTGTCTGCAGTTTAGCCTGCCCCTTTGAGGTTTAGGCTTAATACATGTAAATTGCACAGCGCAACTTGTGAACATCTACACAGACATTTTCTAACTCTTGATTTCATATTTGTAATGTTAAATCTAATTCTTTTTATAGAAAAATTAACACACTTAAAATTATTTGGCTCTTAACAAAGAATGTATGATCTAAAAATGCACATTTATTAATAATTCTGTGTATATTTGTTGAACATCTATGCTATGCTCTATCTGGGAGGTAAAACATGAATAAACTATTGGTACTTAAATTTATATTGTTTTGCATCAATGTCACAAACCATAATACATTTTTTGAGACATTTCTGTACTTCTGATAATGATGATGACTTCTGTAAAATATTTTGTAGTACCATATCTTGTTGTTTTTCTTTATTTGGGTGGCCTTAAAACTGGAAAACTTGCCTAGTTTTTGTAAGCAAAGTATCACAATACTTCGAAATGGCAATAAATTGATCAATTTGGAGAGGTTGTTAGTAAACTGTAGCAAATATCACTCACAATGAAAAAATCTTCAGCGATCTCTATAAGGGAGTAAATAGTGCTTCAATGAAATTTGGAAACGATTACTTTATTTGCAAGAAAAGAAGAATCATAAAAATAGACCACATTCAACCTAGGAAACTGGAAAAAAAAAAAAAAAAGAAAGAAAAGAAAATGGACCATACCATTTGGGGACATGAATAGGGCTTACAGCTTAGTGAGATTTCAGTGTGAAGTGCGACAAATTAATCAGAGACATAGATGTACAACAGGCAGAAGTGCCTGCTGGGGTGTAGAGAGGGAGCCACAAGGACTCATGGACAAATTCCTCCACAGTTTAAGGGATGCTAGGGGGAGGGTGACTGGAGAGAGGCATTTTATTTTGCAAAGTTATTCAGGACATTGTCCTAATCTCTCCCTCCTGGAGAAACAATACACATAAAACATTCTGCATGGGGGAAGGGGTCTCTATTTTCTAGTGGCAGCCTCTCACCAAAGAAAGGGAACCAGCCACTGCATTTATTCTGGATTAGTAATAGCAACCAGGGAATAATCAAAGGCATATTAAAACAGAATAAATATCCACAATAGAGGAAATTTTTATACAGTGTCTAGGGAATTAGAATGGGAAAGAGAGTGAGCAAATTAGCAAAGTCAAATTTTAGTTCTTTTAAGAGAAAACAACTAGTTCTCTGCTATTCAGACATAAACTGCTAAGAAAACTCATTGGAAGCTATGACACAGTGAAGGCACTAATTTCCAAATGACAAAACCTAAGATGCATTGCTCTAGAATGATCCCCTGTCAGAGCAAGATTAAATGAATAAGCTATTTGGTCTTTTCCATCTCTAGCTCTTTTTCATTTCCATTTTCATTATTCTATGAGTATACAAGAAAGGGAAATATAATATTGTTAAAGCTTAGGTATGATTTATTGACTCACTGTATCTTTAAGATGACACATGTACTTTGTGTTGTTACACTTGATAGCACATTTTTTCATGAATAGTCGTGAATAGAGTAAACAGACTCATAAAGCCTGTTTAAAGTGTCAGTGCATAAGTTACTGCCAGTGGTGTCTTGGGGCTGCATTAACTTATACATGTAATTTTTCTTCCTTCCTCTTCCCTCTCTTCTCTCCTTCTTAATTAATAGATTTTCTCAGTCATGAGCATTTAGCATTGCCTTGTTTGCTTGGTGCAGGTCCCTTTGGGGATTTCCCCTGTGGATGTAGTAGAAGAACTTGGGGGAAACAGTTTGATGAATCACAATTTGTTGAAGGCAGTTATGGTAGCAGCAATAGAGAAATGGAATATTTGCAAAATGCCAGAGGTGAAGGAATAGGACACACATGATTAAAGTTGCCATAAAATCAAAGCTGTCAAAGCAACAAAAGCCATAAAAAAGAAATATTCTGGCAACGTCAGTCTCCCACACATCCAGGGGTGCCATGAAGCATATTACTGAAGAAGTCCGTTAGGAGTAGAGGAGGAATTTTCTCCTGTTGACTATGAAAACGTGCTGAACTATAAATGTTCTTTGCCCTAGGAATTTTAGCTGAGACACCTGGTGACTGCAACCTTAAAACACCATTCAGAGAGCAAACACAGCATTGTTGGAAAGAGCTGAAGAAATGGTGGAGGCGCGGTGTAGGGTTGGGGGCAAAATAAGGTATGAAGGGTGATTGAAGAAGGAGATTCAAAGGCTGGGGAACCTGACTTTGGGGGATTGTTTCTGAGGATGAGAAATCTTGTAGTGAAAAGCACCTGTGTTGTCCTTTCATAAAAATAGTATTACCACGGAACTGGAAGTACAGGAAATGCCCCCATTTCCTCCGCGGAATCCGGGACTAGGGGGCAGGTGGAATCTGCTGATTGATAAGTGAGGTGTGTATTTAGAGAACAAAATGGTAATTATTAATATTTTTTGCCCGATGAGATCTGAGCTACTTTGGCAGAAGTGGTTGGTTAGAAAGGGAAAACCATTTGTAAACCTCCTAAAGCAGCCTAAATATGTAGGGAGGTACCAGGAAGGGGCTACAGTGATGAATTTTGCCGCCCTGGATGGAAAACTCTGCCTGATTGGAAGCCAAACTCCTAGGAGTCCACACAAATTCTGAAGTTGTAATTAGGGTTTGGGTGGGAGATCAGAGAAAATTAAGGGGCCACGAAAGAACAGATTTGGTTGGTATTCAGTGTAAACAAAAACAAACTGTGTTATAGCCCCCTGTTCAGAAAAAATATATACAATTTTTTAAAAATTACCTTGTTTCAGTCAGGCTACTAGTGACATAGTTTAAAATACTTTTATGAATACATAAAAGTATTCGGTGAATGCTCGCTGAATTTAATTGTATATAAACGACCTTCTGATACCATGAATCCATGAAAATTTGTACAAGGAGTCCAGTTTTCTTTCCTGTAAGCTTCTCTGAATCTGCAGCAGGAGTCGTGATGTGGCGGTAAGAGAGTGAAGACACAAAGCTGGAGGAAACTGAGACATCCACTGGGAGTAGATGTGCCCCTCTCTTGGGGGACAGCTCAGAAGACAGAAAAGTAAGAAACATTGTGTTGACAACCAGGTAGGAGGCATATCAGACAGACCTTAAAAGGCCATCAAGGGTCTCAATCTCCTATAAATACTTTTTGTTAGTTGCTTCCAAACTTCCCAGAAAAGCTCCTTTTACTGACACCCAGTGCTATTTGCAGCCTCTTGATTACTTTCAATTCTTACAAATATACTTAGCCTAAAATTAGTAGATATACCTTTCCCAAGGGTCTGGCTGTACTCCTGGAATGGAACCAGTACATCAGAAAAATCCAGCTGCTGTGTCTCCTACTCTGTCTACACAGCAGTCGGGAAGGGCTTGCCACTTACTGGATATTTGATCCTGGGAAAGTCATGGTAGATCCCTTATTTGCAAACAAAGGAACTGGCACCAGACAGCCTATAATGCTTCTTCTGGTTGAAAAACTTTACAATTTTAAGTAAATTAACCTCTCTGCATCTGTTTTTTTATCTGTAAAATAGGGTATTAAAATGAATCCTTCTTTCTCCCCAGGGTGGTTGTAAACCATTAGCTTGTTGCAAACTTTACAATATTATATAATTATAAGGAACTGTTATCATCATCATCATCATCACCATTATCCTTTTGTTTTTAACATTTTCCTGTAAACATGAAAAGTTCATTTGGGAGCCTGTTCAATTTCTTTGAATGGATTGAAAGAAAGAAAGCAACTGCACTTCTAAATACATTTTGTAAGAATTTGCTTTAATTTCTTTTATAAATATCTGAACTCATCTTGCAATAAAATATGTACTTGTGTGATTGTAATCATTTCCATGGTAGCGGATTGAGGGTCAGACAAAAAGGTCTGAGATTTGACTGCAGGTTCAACCAGCAGGAGAAACTGGTTTGGGACCAAATAAGCTCTTATTCAAGTAAAACTGTCGAAAAACACTGCCAAGGGAATACAGAAAATAACTGGGGAAGGAAATTGCTTTTGGAATAAATGTTCTGTTCTTTCAAGTTTGCTCTGGTAGAAAAGTGCCCCTTTGAAGAGACTTAATAGAACCATTAGAGGGACAAAACATGAAATATCTCATGAAATCTTAAAAGGTTTATTTTATAACCATTTTTCCTAAAGGTGTATGTGCAGGAAAAAGAAACCAAGGAGATGAAATTTGTACTCCTGTACACAAATGCACAAGGCTATTTGATGTAGAACAATTACTTGTGTCTAAATCTATTCCACATATGCTATCTGATCTGTACTTTGCCATGTTTCTTGTTATTGTTTATGTATCCTATGCTACTCATATGTCTGGACATCAAACTGAAGTGCTTTGTTTTCCCTTGACTTGCTCTTTTACTGAACTTTTGCAGTTACTCCTAGCTCTTTAATTATCATCAATTGAAGTTCTTCTCAATTTCAGTGAAAGCTTCGTACATAACTTTTCTATCTTTTATTTATCAGTTATTGAGCATCTACTATGTACCAGGTATTGCTCATTCATTTGTTCAACAAATATGATTTTTTGTGCCTGCCCTAGGACCTAGGAATAAAAGAATACGTAAGATACATTCCCTGCCCCCAAATAATTTATAGTTATGTGATATTTATTTATTTAGGTTTTTTGGACAGGGTCTCACTCTGTTGCGCAGGCTAGAGTTCAGTGGTGTCAACATAGCTCACTGCAACTTCTAATTCCTGGGCTCAAGTGATCCTCTTGTCTCAGCTTCCTGAGTAGCTAGGACTACAGGCATGTGCCACCACACCTAGCTAATTTATCTATTTTTTGTAGAGATGGGATCTCGCTATATTGCCCATGCTGGTCTTGAACTCCTGGCCTCAAGTGATCCTCCACCTCAGCCTCCCAAAGTGCTAGGATTATAAGTGTGAGCCACCATGCCCAGCCAGTCAGGTGAAATTTAAAATCTAGACTATGGAAATACAATAATAAGGGGCTACAGGGTCTGTCATCTGCAAGGAGCAATTAATCCAGTATTGCCTGGAAGAGGGATTGAGATTGTTAGATGTATTAATAGTTTAGTCGAGACATTAAAGACCAGAATTAGTCCATCCAGTGGGGGAGTGAGGATGGTATGCAAAAAGAAGGGAATGGGGTATTTCTAGGCTCAGAAAGGAAAAAGAGTATATTAGTCTGGTAGGGCTGCCATAACAGATTATAGCAGATTGAGTGGCTTAAACAACAGAAATTTATTTTGTTTTACAATTCTGGAATCTGGAAGGCCAAGACCAAGGGGTAGCGAGTTGGTTTCCATTGAGAACTTTTTCCTGGCTCGCAGACTGACTGTGTCCTCACAGGGCCTTTCCTCTACGTGCGTGCACTCCTCTGTCTCTTCCTATAAAGTCAGCAGTCCTATTGGATTAAGGCCCCACCCTTATGAGCTCATTTAACCTTCGTCATCTCCTTAAAAATCCTATCTCCAAATACAGTTACATTGAGGGTTAGGCTTTCACATATGAATGGGAGGTGCAGTTTGGTCCATAACAGAAGGTAATGGACTTACGTCATCACTTTAGTAGTGCTTAAGTTTAGTCAGTGAGTAAAGGAATAGGAAAGATCATAACACTCGCGAATATCAGACTATGCATCTGAGGTTAATAAACCTTAGGGCACTCATGAGCCATTGAAGCATTCTGTAGGATGAACTACGGTGATGAAGTTTGCTCTTTGTAAGGTTTTTTTGGTTGCAGGATGAAGAATGAAAGGAGGCAGGGTCGGTGGCAGAGGGAAGATCAGACACAGAGAGACTAAGTGTGGCATTCAGCCAGGTCGGGGACAATGGTGGCCTGAATCAGAGGTGGAGAGATTAGGGAGACCTGTAGGAGGTAGAATTGATAGGAATTAACTGTGTATAAAGAGTGAGGAAGGGAAAGCTGTTGAGGTTGACTTTGTGCTATTTGGAATAACTAAGTAGATAATGAGCTAAGAAATAAAGGAAAAATACTGTGATTTAGGGGTTAGGCAGGAGATGATATAATCAGCTTCAACATGGTAAGTTTATGGCCAGTAGACTATCCAAAGGGAGATGTCTAGATTCATATATAAGCCTGAATCTCAAAAAAGAGATCTTGGATGAGATCAGTTTGAAATTATTTAGAATGCGGGCAAATTCAGAGTTTGAGCCATGAGAGTAAATGAAATTACCTAGATTAATGTAAAATGAGAAAAGATTGAAAAAAACTACAAACAGAAAGGTAGGAAGTATTGTTGTTTATGTTAAGAGTAGAGGAAGACAATACCTTCCTTCCTTTTGGTGGATATATGAAATGTAATTCAAATATCATCCTAATTGTGAATTTGAGTCAATACTCCCAATAAAGAACAAATTATATCTGTATTATGATTTACCAAATAAATTGCATTGCAAAAACTTATTTCTGTTGTACTTACATATTTTTATCCTCTCTGATTTAAATTACAATCTCTGATTTGATTTTCAGCTTAAGGTCTTTTAAAATCTAATTATTATTTTGGCTGCATTAATTTTCCAAGTGTTCCAATTAGCCTAAGATTAAAGCCTAAATCCCTATTAACTAGTAATGGAGTTTTAAAATTTTGAGTAACTCCAGTAATGCACTCAAATCTTGGAAAATTTGACTTTCTGAACGTTACATTGTTCTGTGCTTTTGATTTTAAGTTGCATAACTTTAACAGCTATATCTTGAAGCACTATCAGGAGATGTGGATTCCTATTCTTGGTGGGGATATTCATCACTGTGGTGTCTCTTTTATAATAATAACACACACACACACACACACACACACACACACACACATGCACACACGGTTATATCTATCGTCTCCCTGAGGTGAGGATGTTTACTGTGGTTGGCTTTAGGGAATTGGGGGAACTATCAGGGGAAGGAAAAGACCCATCCAGCTGGTAACAGTGTTTCTTGAGCCTTGGCACATTCATTCTTTGAATATTTCGCTACTGTGTCTTTGAACATCCCTCTACTGTTTCCCATGCTGTGCTAAGTGGTGAATACAGAAAACGGCAGTGAACAGAACTTGCATGGATCCCCAGCCTTCCCCAGCATATCTATCTTTGGTTTCCAGTCCCCTCCCCAGGCCAGCTTCACTGAGGTATGATTGATAAACAACACATTTATTATATGTTTAAGGTGTATGATGTGGTGATTTGATATACATACACATTATGAAATGATTACCACAATCAAGTTAATTAACATATTCATCGCCTCACTTCACATTGTTACTTCTTTTTTTTTTTTGGTAGTAAGAACACTTAAGATCTACTCTCTTAGCAAATTTAAAGCATACAATGCATCATCATTAGCTGTAGTCACTGTGCTGTACATTGACTCCAGAACACAATCGTCTTACGACTGAAAGTGTGTACCCCTTCACCAACATCTCCCCATTTCTCCCACCTCGGGTCCCTGGTTACTACCGTTTCACTTGCTGTTTTCATGAACTGACTTTTTTAGATTCCACATTTAAGTGAGATCATGCGGTATTTGTCTTTCTGTATCTGGCTTTTTTCACTTAGCACAATGTCCCCAATTTCATCCAGGCTGTTGCAAGTGGCAGGATTTACTTCTTTTTAAAGGCTGAATAATATTCCATTGAGTATATTAATACATAATGTATTTTCTTTATTCATCTGTTGACAGGCATTTGGGTTGTTTCCATATCTCAGCTATTCTGCATGCTGCTGCAATGAACATGGGAGTACAGACATCTCTTTGAAATAATGATTTCATTTCCTTTGGATATTCCTCGCCAGCATATCTACCTTGTGCATGTACCTGAAAATACTGTTCAATAAACCTTTTCCCTGCAACATAAGAGCAAGATGGCCTAGCCCTTTTGCTTGTAGCTGTCTGCAGAGGAAGCCATTGTAACTCAACCTTTAATGCCATCACCTGTCTGATGGATTGTTGAGTGCAACTATTCTGTGATCCAAATCTTGTCTGACAATGGTGACAGTATTGGCCTGGACTAAGATCGGCAGCCATGGAATCAATTGTTCTCAGGCTCAAACTGGGTAGGAATAAACACAGTCCTAGGGTTCTCTTTGAATTGTTTCCAAACCCTGTTCATAGGTCTACCTCTCCAGCCTTTAATGTTCAAGAATATAGGAGAT
>NW_012153062.1:16067278-16073025 GCF_000956105.1 Propithecus coquereli | reverse complement strand
TTAGGTAAATATACAATCACTTTAATCAAAAATATTCCCAAGTATCAAATGAATAAATGTTTTAATTGTCCATTATTTTTCCTATTTGCCATGCAGTATATCTGAAAAAAAAAAGTGCAATTAGAAAATTTAGAAGTACTTGAAATTGGAAATGCATATTGTTATTAAACTCGCCTAAGAACGTCATGATTTTTCCTCAGGGCTACTTTGGTAGCTTGATAGATCATAGATGGTAGGTTATTATCAAATGCTGACAGAAAAGGCTGTGATTTGAAAGCTTCCTTAAGAATTCTATCTATAATTTTTGTTAACATTTGACAGAGTTTCATGGCATTAGAACCACAAAGTTCATTGAAATTCAACATTGGCAGAGTTTCTTGCATATACCTCATTTAGAGATAACATTTCTGTTTCCTGACACAGAGATTCAGAATGAATATCTCAGGAAGGAGAAAAAACAAAACAGAAACTACAAAAAACTCATTTCAAAATAAAATCAAGCATACCAGAACAAGTACCACACTGGGAAACATTTTAAGTGGGGGAAAAGGAGCAGATTTAATTGATAGAAAACAGACTTTTGTACTCAACTTCAAACAACTCATCTTTTCTTTATTGTCTAGGCAGTACCAAATAAATTTAAAAGGTAAATAGTAATAACTCATATTGCTCTAGGGCTGTTTTGTCAGACTCAATAGTTTTAGGAAGCACAATTAAAACTGTAACTATCCCACAAACGTTAACCTTTCAACAGCTTTTGCAACTTGTTTTAAGATATGCATGACCAGGAATTTTCCAATCTATTGACTTTTCCCCCTTTCTATACCTATGTGGAAACATTTATTCAATTTATGTAAACAGCCACTTTAAGGTAAACTGGGATAATTCAATTTGACAATTCCTAAGTATGATCTTATGCACATTTGGTATCAGGCTGAAAAATAATGAGAAAACTTTCCCCCTGCCCCATGGGTTTTTCAGGAACAAAAAGAAAAAACACAGTAGTATTAGTACATATTGTATCTTCTAAATGGGTCTCCTGATGGGGAAATAGCACACAAACTCACTGGACCAAGATATGAAGTAGACAATGTGCTTGTCGATTTTTAGAAATTATATTTTGCTAAACAAACGTGGGCAATATTTTCCCAAAAAGTAAGCAATTTTTTTTTTCCTAGTGGAGCTTATAAAGAACAAAACATCAATACTTAAAGTTCTCTTTATGAGATTCTACCCATTGCAATTGCTCAGAACATACAGAACATTTAAATCAGTACCATTACTTTTATATTTCCTAAAAGATGACAGGGTTTTCTTCTGTTGGGGGGACATTAAAATTTATACAGTGAATATGTACTACATGCTTATCATTTGTCAGGCATTGTGTTGTTTTTCTAAATAAAAATAAAAACTGGACACATAGGCTAACACTGGATTCTTGTGCATTTGCATTTTCCTGAATGCCACCTGTAACTTCCAACCTCCAAATATGTAATGAACTATAAGTTCATTTTCAGGTTATGGATACCATGTGATAGTTGTATTCTGAATGTCAAACTTGGAATTTCCAGAAAGAAATAATAGTCGATGTTATGAGAACAAAGGATAAAACATTTGCAGTTGTGATTGTTCTACCCATGAAATTTACAGACTCTGTCCCTATGAGCCACCGGGAATAATGCCCTTTAGATTAGCGTGTGTGTGTACACACTTTTATGAATGTTAGAATTGTGACTAAAAGGCCCACTGCACCTCTGAAATGTGTCATGTCAAAGAGCCCAGTTTCTGGTTTCTATTTTGCACTTCTAAGTGTTTTCCGGATTCTTTGGAATGCCTTGTCTGCAATGGCTGTGCCGTTATTGTAGCTTAATCTGTGCCTTCCTCGCAATTTTAGTTCTAATTAGTTGTTGCCTGCTTGGAGATGAAAGCCATTTTTACACCTTAAAGGGCAATGTGAACTTAATGAAAATATGCTGATTCAAGTTAAAGATGTTTCCTTTATGAGTAAGGGCACTGAAGGTTAACCCTGACCTTCTCAGAGGAAAATTGCTGTACTGTGTTTCAGTGAAGATTATGTATTACCATATTTCTTTCAGCTAAATCAGGCACATAATTTCAGGGTGAAAAGAGCTGTTTTCTTTAGAGTTGCCTAAACATGAGTTGGTTTAAAAAGCTGCAGAAATAAATCCTTGGCAGCAATAACAACACTAGGACAGAATGTAATGTGCTATCTGGAACCGCATTGGTGTAGAGGACCTGCCTTCCTGTCTCTTTTTCGTTGGACGGGAAAATAACGAAACAAATAATTTGGAAACAATTGGAAACAATCTGGAAACAAATAATTTACAAAATTTCTTTACGTCTCTTGCAGTATCCTGTAGGGGACACTGTGATGTGCTGCCTTGATGCTTCTATAAGAGGCACTTGTTCTAGCTGTTGGCAATGCTGTAGATCAGAGGTCCCCAACCTTTTTGGCACCGGGGACCGGTTTCCTGGCAGACAATTTTTCCACGGGGCGGAGAGGGGACCTGTGGAGGGAGGCGGAGCTCAGGCGGTGATGCCAGCGGTGGGGAGCCGCTGGAAATACAGATGAGGCCTTTGCTCCCTCACCTGCCGCTCACCTCCCGCTGAGTGGGCCCCCCTCCTCCATTTCCTAAGTTTCATGGAAGACAAATTTTTCCACGGAGGGGATAGGAGGCGAAGGGAGGCGGCGGAGCTCTACGGCCTAGTCCCTAATGGGCTGAGGACCGGTACCGGTCCGTGGACTGGGGGTCGGGGACCACAGCTGTAGATGAAGACTTCTGGCTGTCACCCCTTCCAGAAGTGCGTCAGCTGCAGAGAGTGGTCCTGCCCAAGGACAAGCCTCTCAGCAGCAACCCACATCAGATGACTGATCAGTGAGGGTAGAGGGACATAAAGGCCTGGTCACTTCAGCCCAACTAGGGAGATTTTGAAGGGCCACCTAGTGTTAGCTTTGCCTGTGAGAAGAGAGGAGAAAATATAGCCTTCACTTAAATTCACCTATTTGTCACCTTTGCTTTTTCTTTCTCTGTATGTACACACGTGCATGCGAATTGCTAAACTTTTGAGTTTCCAGCCTTGTAATGAATCACCCTGAAATACCTAACCATTTATTTTCTAAAAATAAGGACATTCTCCTGCACCGCCACAATAATATTTCTACTATCACGGGCCGTAACACTGATAATATACAGTCATCTAATATACAGATCGTATTTTAATTTTCCCAGCTGTCCCAATAATGTCTTTTATAGCTGTTTTTCACCACTGAAAATCCATCAAGACTTACACATCTCATTTTTTGTCTCTTTAGTCTTTTTTAAATTGCAACAATTTCTCCACCTTCTTTTTTGAAAAAAAAAATAATAAGCTTATGTGCTATTGACATGTTTTAATAGTTGAGGACAGTTGTTTTGTAGAATGCCATAAAATCTGGGCTTAATTCTTTCTTTATAATTAAGTTCATATCAACATTTTTGAAAATAATGCTACATATGTGATATCGTGTCCTTCTCAGTGCATTGCGTCAGAAAGCATATAAGGTCACCTGTTTTCTTTCGGGTTTTGGCATTTTTTCTCTTCAATTTTTAGGAGTTCTTTATATATCAGGTAAGTTATCACTTTATTTGCTGTATATATTGCAAATGTTCATTCCTTGTTGGTTGTTTGCCTTTTGAATTTGCTTATAATCCCTTTTTTGCCATGCAAAATGTTTTAAATAGTCAAAATTATTAATATTTTACTTGTATTACATTTTGAGTATAAAGGGATTCCATTATGTTTTCTTCAAATATATATGTGGTTTTAATTTTTTGGTATATTTATATATTGTGATGGTTAATTTTATGCATCAATTTGGCTAGGCTGTGGCACCCAGATATTAGATCAAATGTTATTCTGCACGTTTCTGTGAAGGTGTTTTTTTCGATGAGATTAACATTTATATCAGTAGACCTTTAGTAAAGTGGGTTATCCTCCATAATGCATGTGGGCCTCCTGCAATCATTTGAAGGCCTTAACAGAACAAAGACTGACCTTTCCTTAGCAAGAATGGATTCTGCCAGCACATTGTCTCTTGACTCAAACTGACAATCTTCTCCAAGTCTCCAGCCTGCCAGCCTATCTCATCCGATTTTGGACACACCAAACCTCCATAAGTGCATGGTCCAATTCCTTAAAATAAATCTCTCTGTATATGTATATACATGTCCTGTAGTTCTGTTTTTCTGGACGACCGTAACCAGTATGTATACCTTATCCACTTGGAATTTATTGTGATGTATGGTGTGAGGAATGATCCCTTTTTATATGCTATCCAAATGGATATCCAGAGTGTTAATACTGTTTTTTTTAAAGGTCTATCATTTCTCAGTGATTTGAGAGGTCACCTTTATCATATATGAAATTTTCATCTGTATTCAAGTTGATTTCTGGACATTTTATTCTGCCCTATGTATTTTGCAATAATAACACATTTCTTGTTAAATTTTAGAAGTGTTATGTTTTCATTTCTGGTAGGGCTAATGCCATTTTTACTGTTTTTCTTTTTTACTTGATACATTTTATCATAAAAACTTTTCAAATGTTCCAAAAAAGTTGAAAGAATTTTACAGTGAACACCCCTCCTTCTATCCATCTCTCTCTCAGTCCATGTCATTTTTTGATGCATTTGAAAGTACATTGTAGACATCAGTATCACCCTCCCAAATACTCCAACATGCAAACAGTTAAATGTTTGTTAGGGTTCTTCTCTATCTTTTTGGAGTAAATTTGCATATAATGAAATTTGAAAATCTTAAATGTAGCATCCAATGAGTTCTGACAAATCTATATACCCTGTGACCCCAGAAAAGTTCTCCCATTCTCTTTCCTCACTCACACTATTGTCCAAAGGCAATTGTTTTGATTTTTTTCTCACCATAAATTAGTTTTGCTTGTTCTAAGACTTCACATAAATGGGATCATATACTAAGTACACTTTTGTGCAAAGTTTCTTTCTCTAAGAAATATATTTTTATAGGCACCCATATTGTGTGTATAAGTCATTTCTTTTCCTTGCTGAGTAGTACTCCATTGTGTAAATTTACTGTATTTCTTACTGATGGACAGTTGGACTGTTTCCAGTTTTTGGCTATTACGCATTAAGCTGTTATGAACATACTTGAATAACTATTTTGGAGACATATATTATCATTTCCCTTGGGTAACTATCTAGGGGTAGAATTGTTGGGGCATAGGGTAGGTAAATGTCTGGTTGAATAGGGAACTGCCATTCTTTTATCTAATGTATGCAAGTTCCAGTTGCTTCACCTTTGCTGTTGTCAGTCTTTTAAATTTTAACTAATTTAGTGAAAGTGCAGCAGCAGTAGGGTTCTTCTTTGTTAGGTTTTATTTTTAAAGATTTTCTTGCATTTGTTTCCCATATGAACTTTAGAATAAACTTGTCTGACTCCAGAAAATAACTGTTGATATATTTTTGAGAGCATATTAAATTTATATTGTTTGGGGAAAATAAATTTGGAAAGTAATCTTTTCCAGTGACAAGGGATGCTTTTTGTTCGCTTAAATCTACTTTTGTGTCTTTCAGGAATGTTTTTAAAATTTCCTCTTTTTCCCCATATTTCTTACTAAGTTTACTCCTAATTTTGTGTTGCTATTATTTTCTCTTTCATTGGATCAATTGGTTATTTTATCTCTATATGCATATGATTTTATATATTAATATG
>NW_012153062.1:16056101-16066573 GCF_000956105.1 Propithecus coquereli | reverse complement strand
TTTTTAAGAAAATTATTGATCTCATCTGGGTTTGAAATTTATTGCAAAGGACAATACAAAGTAATCTCTTTGGGTTTTAAAATTTCCTCTTTTAAAATTTTTATTTTAATGAAATAATCACTGAAGAGGAGAAAAATTCTCATGTTGTATATTCAAGATTTCCCTCTTTTTTCAAAATTAGGGAAGCTAAATTCGTCTATTTTTGCTTACTTTTTCAAAGAACCAGTATTTTCATTTATTTATTAGTCCTACTATTTTTCTATTTTTTATTTTGGCCTTTTATCTTAATTGCATTGTGTCTCATTTATTTTCATTTTTATTGAAAAATTTTTCTTGTGTATTATTAAATGTATGCACTTTCTTCTAATTAGTGCTTTAAATGTACTATGAATTTTAAAATTCAGAATATTTTTATTATTACTTTTTAAGCAATGCTGCACTTAGAGTTGTATTTTCTTTTTTACCCAAGATTTGCTTAATAGAAGCTTCTAAAATTTCCAGATGGATGGGCCTTTACATTTTTTTTTTTTTCTTGAGACAGGGTCTGGCTCTGTCCCCCAGGCTACAGTGCAGTGGCATCATAATACCTCACGGCAACCTCAAACTCCTGGGCTCAAGCAATCCTCCTGCCTCAGCCTCCTGAGTAGCTGGGACTACAGGTGCATCATCATGCCCAGCTAATTTTTCTATTTTTATTAGAGACGGGGTCTCGCTCTTGGTCAGGTTGGTCTTGAACTCCTGTCCTTAGGCGTACCTCCCACCTTGACCTCCCAAAGTGCTAGGATTACGGGTGTGAGCCACTGCACCTGGCTCTTAAAAATTTTTTTAAACTACTTTCCATTTGAAAATATCTTTTGTGTTGAATACAATTAAAATTATTGAGGCTTTCTTTGTGTTATAGTGGTCACATAGAATATTTTTTTGTGTCTGCTTCATGTTTAATTTACAGTTAGAAAATAACTATATTTTCTTCTATTATCAAAGTGCAACATTACATAAGCTATCCATAAGATGTACCTATTGATTATATTGTTTAGGTAATATGTATACTTATATATATTTTTGTCCACTTGACAAGCTTTGGACAGACTTGTACATAAAAGTCTCCTATTATTTCCTTGAATATCCTGTTTCTCCTATTTTTCCTTGAATATTCTGTTTCTGCTTTATGAAGGTAGTTGCTGTGCTATTTGGTACACAGATATAACTGTTATATCTGCACTGAAATTTGCAATATTAGCATTATAAACTTTTCTTTGTTGCACATAATACTCTTTTAATAAACAATTACTTTGTTTAGTAATTTTGCAACAACTTGTACCTTTTTCTAAAAATAAATCATTTATTTCACCTGGATTTTCAAATTGATTTACTATGAGTTGACCAAATTCATATCTTGGGAATCTCTTGGTTTCCTGGGTATCTTTGGTTATTTTTTCAATTTTAAAGTTTTATATTTTATATAGTCATGCTAACTTTCTTTTTCTTTTTGTCCTAAATTCAACCTTGTGTGATCTTAAGATTGCTAATCTTGCCCTCTTTTTGTTTACATTTGTCTTGTATACTTTTCCCTATCATGTTATTTTCAATCTTTTTGAGACACTTTGTTTTGAGTTTCTGTCTTTTCTAAGCATTTAGTTGGCTTTTGTTTTGTTCAAACCGAGACTTCTTTTCTTTTAATAGGACTGTGGTTAGCCTATCTGTATTCGTTAAAGTAACGTGTTTGCTTGGGCTTAGTTCTTTTACAGTACTTTATATTACGCTTTTACTTTTAATAGCTTCTTTGTTTTTTTATTATTATGGGTTTTTTTTCTTGACTTTGTCTTGTGTATGGATTCTTTCTGATAATTTCAAAATTTGCCCCTTATTTTCAGTTCTTTTAGTGATTACGTTTATACCATAATTTTATATAATATACTTACTATTACTTTGCATCTTTAGGCAGTAACTATTAAATCCTCATTTTGAGCAATGACAAAATTGTTATAATTTTCCCAATCTCTTCTTTTTATTTCCACTATGAAATTACAGAAGAACACAATCTTTTTCTTAGCTTTACTGTGTACCATTACATATTTAAATAAAATTATATCTTTATTACATTTTTACCAGTTTTTAAAAATATATTTCAATCCCTAGATACTAAAGATGAGGAAATAGAATACTTATACCACTCTTCACCTTTTCTCCTTTTACCTCTAATTTTTGGTTAATATATTTTTGCTTTATTTTTATGGTTTGCAATATTTCCTTTTGATTTTGTAAACTCTGTAAATTCTCAGCTGATTGGTTTTTGTCTTAGAGTTAATGAATTCAGTGTTCTAACCAATCCTTTTCCTATAGTTTCTCTATTAGTCTTTGGTTGGCTCTATGAGTTTCCTTAAGCAGGTCGCATAGGATTTAGAATTCCTGCACATGTAAAAACGTCTATCTTCTGTCTTTGTTTGCATTCAGTTTCCTAATTATAAAGTTTTTTGTGCTACATTTTCTTTCCATGAAAACACTGTAAGCATTTACCAATCTTTTCTACCACTGAAAAATACTGAACAGAAGTTTCTAAGGCTAGCCTGAATCTTGACCCATTTGTGACTTTATCTTTTTGACTTGATGCCAAGAGAGGCTTTTTGTTTGGTATTGTTTAGACAACCGCTAACTCTACCAGTTTATATTTTAGGGTTGGTCATTCTGTATCAATTTTTCCTGAACAATTTTTACCTTTTATTCTGTAGCTTAGACTTATGTTTCTAGAAAATATTTTTGAATTACATATTTGAATACGTTTCAATTCCAATTGTAGCCACTGCTTTTTAAACCCATTGTTTGGATGTTTATTGCTTATTTTTTCTCAATCTTGACCTCCATTTACTTGTTTTGTCTTTTTAGCACTGTGTTTTCCCTTGCATTGTGATTCGAGAAACTTTAACAATTGTGTTTTCCTATTCAACTTTTTTCCTATGCTCTCTCAGCTTCTATTTTTTGTACCCATTATATATTTTCCTTAAGCCCTGTGTATTTGCTTTGAACTCTTTGGCTATTTTATTAATTTTTAAAAATTTCATAATGGTATTTTGGGTATTATAATTATTTTTATTGTTGTTTATAGTTTCATTTTTTACTTTGCAGTATAATATTTTGGGGGAGATCTAGCGCTGGTTAAGTTTGATTGTTTAAATAGGATGAGTTCTTCTTGGACTGATTTTGTGCAGGAGGTTTGTGTGAGAAAGAGATCAAGGAAGTCCAGGGAGCCAGTAGGAATTTACCTTGATATACAAGGAAACATAAGATACCACATTGGGTCTGTGGATAGATTTACATTAACCATGACTTCTCCATGGTCAATAAAGATTAATAGCTATAGGAGGTTCCAAAATCTCCAGTTTCTCTCTCGCAATCTGTCTCCAGTCTCTTCAATCATGTCAACTATGTTGTTATGTTTCCTTGTGGAGCTCCTGATACACCACGACACCAAATGGCACGCAAAGACGCTTTTCCTGCCAGCCTGTGTGTTCCATTTCCTTTGTTTTAAACAGAAAAGATTTTAAACAAAAGATGTTATTGCTTTTGCATCTGGGGATGCAATCCCTACTTAAAGATGACTATAGCCTGCTGACTTTACCCGAAATCTGCAGATTTTCTCATTTGATATCTTCCTACACCTGTCTTCTCTTTGCTACATTTTGCAATTCTTCCATAAATACTGACATTTAGGGTTAGAGTGCTTTGTAATTTTGGAAACATAAAAGAATTTATATTTCTATCAGTTATGCTCATTGTTTTTGAGGGATTTCTAAGAGAAAGAAACAGGACTTTAAGTACTGTACTTTGTTCTTTGACTTCTTAGTACTGGAGGGCTATAATAAATGTAATGAGGCCAGGCACCGTGGCTCATGCCTCTAATCCTAGAACTTTGGGAGGTTGAGGCAGGAGGATCACATGAAGCTAGGAGTTCAAGACCAACCTGAGCAACATAGCGAGTCCTTGTCTCTACAAAAAAATAGAAAAATTAGCCAGGTGTGATGGTGCGCACCTGTGGTCCCAGCTACTTGGGAGGTGGAGGCAGGAGGATTGCTTTAGCCAAGGAATTAGAGGTTGCAGTGAGCTAAGATGATGCCACTGCACTCCAGCCTGGGTAACAGAGTGATCCCATCTCAAAAACAAAAAAAACAAAAACAAAACAACGAAAAAAGTGTAATGAATCTTCACTGATACAAAGAATCAACAAGGATGATGCTAAGACCCTGAGGTGTGTGTAGCTTACGAAACTGCTAGCAAACATAGAAGTGCTTAAGGTATGCAGCATAGACTTTGAGGAATAAACTCAATCTTAGCCTTTTGTGCATGTGGGTGTGTTCTGCTTTATTGAGATATAATTTATATACAAGAAAATTTACTGGGACCTAACTTTATATTACTCTTTGCTTTCCACAGTTTTTTAAATCTCTCTTTTCTCATAAACACCATTTACTTTTATCATACTTTCTACCATGTGCTGTATCAAATAGAAAGTTTTGGCCACAGGTAACAGAAAACCCAACTCAAAATGACTTGTTCCAGCGGTTCTCAAACTTCCAGGGCCCATCAGGATCACCTGCCCAGAATTTCACGTTCAATAGCTTTGGCGTTTTTCTGACAAGTTCCCGGTGATACTGATGCTGCTGATTTGGAAACCACACTTTGAGAACTGCTGGGTTGGAGTATTGGGAGATTTGTTATCTCGCAGTGAAGGATGGTAAGGTAACTCAATGGCTGGTTAATTTTATATTTCAATGATAATATTATTGTTTATTTTCAGAAATACAGATTATCTCTCTCAATGGAGGAAACTATTTGCAGCACCTCAGGGGACAACGGTGTTCAGAGTCAAGGGGGAAAATAAAAGTCTAATCCTCCTTGTTTCTTTAAGAGCTACCTTTCCATGAAACACTTTCATTGGTGAAAATGAGGCAACATAATCTTTTCTGAACCTATTAAATAACAAGGAGAATAAAATTACTATTCATTATTAGATTGAACTAATCAAAACTCACTTCCTGGATCTGCTCCCAATTTGAACGAGGCATGAGCTTGGGGCTGAAAGTGGTGAGGGTTAACTTGCTTAGATGGAGAAAGTGGCACAGCTATAAATTATCTTACCTGCGTGTTTCCAAAGGCCTTTTTACAGTTCGGGACCAGGATTTCCCAGTTTATTTTCATCTGTTCAGTAGTTAAAATCTAAGTGTTAAATGCCACATTAACACTTCCTTTTTAATTAGCAAGAACAACAATGTCTCAATTGATTCTTTCAAATTTACAAGTTCTATTCTTCCTGTCTTTTAGAGCAGCAGTCCCCAACCTTTTTGGCACCAGTGACCTGTTTCATGGAAGACAATTTTTCCACGGACCTCAGGGGGCAGGGGGGGGGTGGTGTCGGGATGAGTCAAGAGCATCACATTTACTGTGCAGTCAAACCTCTCTGCTAATGATAATCTGTGTTTGCAGCCGCTCCCCAGCGCTAGCATCACCGCCTCAGCTCCACCTCAGATCATCAGGCATTAGATTCTCATGAGGAGTGCACAACCTAAGTCCCTCGCATGTGCAGTTTACAGTAGAGTTTCTGCTCCTATGAAAATCTAATGCCACCACTGATCTGACAGGCTGCAATGCGAGTATGGGGAGTGGCTGAAAATATACATGAAGCTTGGCTGGCTCCCTTGCCCACCACTCACCTCCTGCTGTGCGGCCCAGTTCCTAACAGGCCACAAACTGGTACTAGTCCCAAGGTTTGGGAACCACAGTTTTAGAGAAATCAAACTCTATACAGTTTCTATGTCAGTTGTGCAAAATATTTCTGGAACAAATATATATGATATATTTTCTGATTCTGGAATAAACTTCAAATAAGCTTTCTTCAGCTAAAATTCTAAACTACCTTTTTTTGTGGTGGTTCTTTATATTTTACTGATTTATTTGTTCATGATTAATTCACAATGGCCTTGTCCTCTGCAGGTAATTGCAACTTGTTTCTTTTCTAATAAAGAGAACAGAGAATTTTATAATGGAACTCGATACATGTTAAATAACTATCATATCTAATATTATTATTGGATGCACATTTATTGAAATATGCAAAAATAAATAATTTGCTTGATAAAAATGAACATATGCCCATTTTATCACCAATCAGATCAGTAAATTGAACATTACAGTCAGCCCTCCCTATCTGCGAGTTCTGCATCTACAGATTCAACCAACCACAGATCAGAAATACTTGAAAAATAAAAACAATAGAAATAACAATTTGAAGGAAATCAGAATATTTTACCCTAAAGTATATTTCCTCGACATATTTTGAGATGGCTGCCACAGATCCAGCAGGCAGAAGTAAGGCCGCAGAGCTCTCTGTTGTGGGGGGAGTTTGCATCTGCAGGGAATTTCTATTAATGCAGCCAGACTTTTCCTTATGTGATCTAGGAAAGATTAACTGAGAGTCTGACTCTTTTAAAGGTCTAAAAAGAAGCATTTCCCCCCTTGCTACCCCTGAGGCTTCATCTACATAACAAGAGGGACCCAAGCCTCTTCTTTTCTCCCTTCCATAACCTGTCTTGCCACTAAAACCTGTTTTGCCACAATCTATACCCCCATTCTTTATAAACTTCAATGCCACATTGAGGGGTTGAGTCTTCATTCTGAAGGCTCCTGTGTATACATGTTTAATAAATGCATATGCTCTTTTCTCCTATTAATCAATGTGCTTCATGTCAGTGATTTTTCAGTGAACCTTTAGGGGGCCAAGGGCCTTTGTCCCTACAAATACAGCAATAGAAAATACAAACACGAGTCAGGTGTGGTGGTTCACACCTGTAATCCCAGTACTTTAAGAGGCCAAGGTGGAAGGATTGTTTGAGGCTGAGAGTTTAGGACCAGCCTGGGTAACATAGGGAGATCCTGTCTCTACAAAAAAATTTAAAAATTAGCTGGGTGGTGGGGATGGGGAGGGGGGCATTCTGGTAGTCTCAGCTATTGGGGCGGCTGAGACAAGAGTTTTTGTTTTTTTTTTTTGAGACAGAGTCTCACTCCATTGCCCGGAGTAGAGTGCCATGGCGTCAGCCTAGCTCACAGCAACCTCAAACTCCTGGGCTCAACCGATCCTCCTGCCTCAGCCTCCTGAGCAGCTGGGACTACAGGCATGCGCCACCGTGCCCGGCTAATTTTTTTTTTTTTCTATATAGATTTTTAGTTGTCCAAATAATTTCTTTCTATTTTTCTTTAGTAGAGACAGGGTCTCACTCTTGCTCAGGCTGGTCTCGAACTCCTGACCTTGAGTGATCCACCCACCTCGGCCTCCCAGAGTGCTAGGATTACAGGCGTGAGCCATCGCGCCCGGCCCTGAGACAAGAGTTTTAGCTGCAGTGAGCTAGAATCATGCCACTGCATGCCAGACTGGATGACAGAGCAAGACCTTGTCTCTCCAAAAAAAAAAAAAAAGGAAGGAAGAATTCCCCCCAGGAAACAAATAAAAAACCGATACAGTATAACAACCATTTACATTGTATCAGGTATTATACGCAATCTAGAGATGATACAGTATACTGGAGGATGTGCATAGGTTATATGCAAATACTAAGCCAATTTATATAAGGAACTTGAGAATTTGTGGATTTTGTATCCACAGGGGTCCTGTGGACACTGAGGGATAACTACACATTGTTAGAGCCAGTTCCCCTCGGCCCCAGGAACAGAGAGGCAGAGTCACCGAGGCTGCAAATGGCAAAGGAGTTTATTGGCTAGCTCGAGCTAGGGTCCAAGTCCCAGAGCACCAACGCAGTGGCCTCCCTATGAACCAGGACCCCGCCCTGCTGTTCACTAACCAGTAACCAGGTACAATATGCCAAACGTTGTGCTAGGTACTGGAAAACTGAATCCAATATACGCAATCTGTGCATCTATGGAATTTATTGTCCAGTCGGGGAGACAGACATGAAACAATTACAGAAATAATGATTTGATTACTATTGTGATGGTGGTAAGGTGTTTCAAGGGAGTGTGACAGGGAGACCATCCTAGTCTAGGAGGAAAGGGAGGGCTTCCTAGAGAAGAAAACTGAGACCTGAAGGAGGACTGAAGTTAGAAAAAAGGGGAAGTGAGTGGGAGGTGGGAGGAGGGATGAGCTGTCCTGGCAGCTGGAAGAACGTGTGTGAGGACCCTGAGATAAAAAGGGGCTCCAGGGCCTTCTTGAACCTGAAAGAAAGGTTATAACTAAGGGATAGACTCCCTTAGATGAGACATACTTGAAAGCCACTTCTCAAAATAAGGATACTTCTTGTGGTCTGTGGCTCATGTGAGAAATACAAGCTTTAAAATAAATCTTTTTGCCAGGCACAGTGGCGCATGCCTATAATCCTAGCTACCTGAGAGGCTGAAGCAGGAGGATCTCTTGAGCTCAGGAGTTCGAGGTTGCGTTGAGCTCTGATCATGCCACTGCACTCCAGCCTAGGAGAGAGAGAGAGATGGTGTCTCAAAAAAAAAAAATAAAAAGTTATTTTGATGTAACCTATAACCTTTCTTTACAGTGACCTTGGAAAATTACTCTCTGTGTTTTTGTTTGCTTATTTATTTTTATCAAAATAATTACTCACATAATTAAAACCAATCAAATAGTATGACCTCATCTCTCTGTACCTCTTTGTGCTACTCCTTAGAAGCACCCACTCCCTATTATTTCAGCTGTTTCTTGGAGTAGGTATCTCTATGTTTCTTTTTCTTTCTTTTCTTTTTTTTTTTTTTGAGACAGAGTCTCATTCTGTTGCCTGGGCTAGAGTGCCATAGTGTCAGCCTAGCTCACAGCAACCTCAAATTCCTGGGCTCAAGCAATCCTCCTGCCTCAGCCTCCCAAGTAGCTGGGATTACAGGCGCATGCCACGACCCCTGGCTAATTTTTCTGTTTTTAGTAGAGACAGGAGTCTCGCTCATTGCTCAGGCTGGCCTTGAAGCCCTGACCTCAAGCAATCCTCCAGCCTCAGCCTCCCAGAGTGCTAGGATTATAGGCATTAGCCTCCACGCCTGGTCCACCTCTATGTTTCTAATTGCAGGATTTACAGTGTTCTATCTTGATTTAACAATTTTAGATAGTATATTATATATTTCCTGTTATGGTAGATGCGAATTTAGCACTCTTACTACCTGGCTATGCCCCTTACTGCCACACCCGCACCCCCCTAATTAAAAGCAATTAGAATGTTAAAATGCTTTGCAGTGGAGGTTATAGAAAACTCTGTACTGGCTTAATAAGGAAATTTAGTATCTGCTCTTACTCCTATATTTAACAAACAACTAAAAGCAAGCACGGTTACAGAAGCAAATGGCATCAGTTAGAATCAACGAGAACACATTTGTCTAATCTCAGACAATTTGTTCCACACAAAACAAAGTACATTCTCCTACTATCAATTCCTGTCTTTCAACATATCCTAAAAGAAGTCCCTTTCATATGTTCTCCTAACCACCAGCCCCTCTCTTCTCCTCAAAGGGAACATAGATTAGTTTTGCTAATTTTTGAATGTATTATAAATAGAAACACCTAGTAGGAATTTTGTGTGATGCTTCTTTAGTTCAACCTCATGTATGAGATTTCCTGTTTTTTCTCCTGGCAAATGATTGAACCAATTTCTACTCCCAGTAGTAGTATATGAAAGTTCAAGCAGTTTCATATCATGGCGATGCTCATTTTCTATATTTATCTGTAGCAGTTCCAGTGCATGTGTATAGCACTTATTCTGGTTTTAGTTTACATTTCTCTTATGGGTAATGAGGCAGAGTTTTCATCCCAATTTTAATGTCTTTAATACATATAAGACTATGCTGATTTTTGTTTTTTCTCATTAGTTTTGCTAATTTGCACTTTCGTAGTTACTTGTCTTTTCATCAGAATTTTCATATATTTGGCATATAATTGTTTATAATAGCTTATTATCTTTTAAATCTCTATAAATTCTACAGTGATACCTCTTTTTCATTTCTAATATTTATTATTTGTACCTTATTATTTACTTATTTTTAATTTTATGCTACTTTTTTTTTGCTGGGGTTTTGCTACTCTTACTTGCCTTTTCAAAGAGCATAATTTCGGTTTCATTGGCTTTCTCTATTGAGGTTTTTTTCTTTGCTCAGTTTTCACTTTTTTTCTCTTAATTTCCTTTCTTCTACAATCTTTGGGTTTAATTAACTGTTTATCCTCCTACCTTGTTGAAATGGACACTGCCATGGTTTGAATGTTTCCCCAAAGTTCATATGTTGGAAACTTAATCCCCAATGCAACAATGTGAGAGGTGGCAGCTTTAAGAGGCGGTTAAGTCATGAGGGCTCTACGCTCATGAGTGGATTAATGCTGCTATTGCAGTAGTTTGTTATAATGAGATAAGTTTGTTACAAAAGAGAGCTTGGCCTTCTCTTGCACTTTCTTGTGCTCTCTTGCCTTTCCGCTTTCTGCCATGAGA
>NW_012153062.1:16030458-16056051 GCF_000956105.1 Propithecus coquereli | reverse complement strand
CAAGTAGCTGGGATTACAGGCGCATGCCACGACCCCTGGCTAATTTTTCTGTTTTTAGTAGAGACAGGAGTCTCGCTCATTGCTCAGGCTGGCCTTGAAGCCCTGACCTCAAGCAATCCTCCAGCCTCAGCCTCCCAGAGTGCTAGGATTATAGGCATTAGCCTCCACGCCTGGTCCACCTCTATGTTTCTAATTGCAGGATTTACAGTGTTCTATCTTGATTTAACAATTTTAGATAGTATATTATATATTTCCTGTTATGGTAGATGCGAATTTAGCACTCTTACTACCTGGCTATGCCCCTTACTGCCACACCCGCACCCCCCTAATTAAAAGCAATTAGAATGTTAAAATGCTTTGCAGTGGAGGTTATAGAAAACTCTGTACTGGCTTAATAAGGAAATTTAGTATCTGCTCTTACTCCTATATTTAACAAACAACTAAAAGCAAGCACGGTTACAGAAGCAAATGGCATCAGTTAGAATCAACGAGAACACATTTGTCTAATCTCAGACAATTTGTTCCACACAAAACAAAGTACATTCTCCTACTATCAATTCCTGTCTTTCAACATATCCTAAAAGAAGTCCCTTTCATATGTTCTCCTAACCACCAGCCCCTCTCTTCTCCTCAAAGGGAACATAGATTAGTTTTGCTAATTTTTGAATGTATTATAAATAGAAACACCTAGTAGGAATTTTGTGTGATGCTTCTTTAGTTCAACCTCATGTATGAGATTTCCTGTTTTTTCTCCTGGCAAATGATTGAACCAATTTCTACTCCCAGTAGTAGTATATGAAAGTTCAAGCAGTTTCATATCATGGCGATGCTCATTTTCTATATTTATCTGTAGCAGTTCCAGTGCATGTGTATAGCACTTATTCTGGTTTTAGTTTACTCTTATGGGTAATGAGGCAGAGTTTTCATCCCAATTTTAATGTCTTTAATACATATAAGACTATGCTGATTTTTGTTTTTTCTCATTAGTTTTGCTAATTTGCACTTTCGTAGTTACTTGTCTTTTCATCAGAATTTTCATATATTTGGCATATAATTGTTTATAATAGCTTATTATCTTTTAAATCTCTATAAATTCTACAGTGATACCTCTTTTTCATTTCTAATATTTATTATTTGTACCTTATTATTTACTTATTTTTAATTTTATGCTACTTTTTTTTTGCTGGGGTTTTGCTACTCTTACTTGCCTTTTCAAAGAGCATAATTTCGGTTTCATTGGCTTTCTCTATTGAGGTTTTTTTCTTTGCTCAGTTTTCACTTTTTTTCTCTTAATTTCCTTTCTTCTACAATCTTTGGGTTTAATTAACTGTTTATCCTCCTACCTTGTTGAAATGGACACTGCCATGGTTTGAATGTTTCCCCAAAGTTCATATGTTGGAAACTTAATCCCCAATGCAACAATGTGAGAGGTGGCAGCTTTAAGAGGCGGTTAAGTCATGAGGGCTCTACGCTCATGAGTGGATTAATGCTGCTATTGCAGTAGTTTGTTATAATGAGATAAGTTTGTTACAAAAGAGAGCTTGGCCTTCTCTTGCACTTTCTTGTGCTCTCTTGCCTTTCCGCTTTCTGCCATGAGACTGACACAGCAAAAAGGCACTCACCAGATGTGGGCCCCAGACCTTGGACTTCTCCGTCTCCAGAACTATAAGAAATTGTTACAGCAAGTGTTGCAGCGGGTTGTTCCAAGGACAAACCTAGCAGCACACGGAGAGTCGGAGAATCAAGATTTATTCACCGGCGGGCTCAGAGGGGTCTTGCCACCAAATTCTGAACTCTGTCTACCAGGTTTTTTCCACTTTTATTTGGTTGGGGTGGTCCGAGGGGTGGGGTCTCAGGTGGCTGATGCGATAGGTAAGCATGATTGCAGAAGCTAGGTAATAGGTTAGTATTAGGTTGATGGGGATCTTCCTTATCAAAATAAATTGCTTTTTTTTTTTAGAAATTACCCAGTCTCTGGTATTCTGTTATAGCAACACAAAATGAACTAAGACTGATACATATATAATTCATTATAAACCTTTTTTTCTTTGAATATTTATATTTAAGATTTAAATTATTTTAAATTTTTATTTATGAAAACATCTCTAATTTCCATTGATATTTCTCCTTTGACTCATGAGTTACTTAGAATTATAGTGCTTAATTTCCAAACATTGTGGGCTTTTATGGTTATTCTTTTATTGTGTGGGAGAGAAGGAAAACTTTCCATTCACCCCTGGAATTTTCGCTGAACAATCAATAAGGCAGATTAATAAGAGAAAGAGATTACCAATTTATTTACCATATACACAGAAGAGTCAGAGTGATTACCCAATATCCTAAGGGGGCCCAGAAGTTTATATACCCTCATTTTAGGGGGGAAGGAGAGATGAGGAATACAGGTAATTCTTTCAAGGTTAGTAGGGAGGACGAATGGATACTTGGGGCAATGAATGGATGGGAGGAAGCAGATTAACTTGTAAATGATTCTCTTTGGAAATTAAATTAACCTGGGAGATAGGTATTAACTTTAAAATGGCTTGGGCCAGATCTGGTGGCATTCTTGATCTTCTTTCCTACAATATATTGGCATAACAGGGAGGGGAAGGAAAAACAATTGTCCTTCTTGATGGGTCTGTCTGGTTTTATGCAGACAGAGTGAAAGCCCCTTCTAATGCCTGTTGATTTCTAAGGGTCTTTAATTCAAAATACTCTTTATACCAAGGAGTCATGTGTTGGGGTGAAATTTCCTGAGCTCCTTCATGCCCCCTGGCTGGAACTTCCCTAGAAGTTTCACACATTAAAAGCTGAGTCCATGGCTGTGGAGAGAAAGATCAAGTTAATAGTTGAGTGACAAGAGATCTCAAAAGGGAGACAAGAACGTAGATTAAAATGAGAATGAATAAGTAGAAAAGAACAGACCTAAGCACATTTTCCCATTAAACCAGTCTCCCACTCCTGGGAATAGGTCAGAGCAATAGAACGGTTTTGCTTCATTAATCTGATGGAGAATATTTATCTTCTCTTTTAAGAGGTGTAGAGATCAGTCTCTACTTGCCCCGATTGGCTTAACGTAGAAACAGCATTTTTGACCAATAATCATGCAAGCTCCTCCCTGTTGGACTGTCAGGGCATCCAGGATGTGGTGGTTTTGAAATACGACAGAGGCTAGGCTGTCGACTTTTGACTGAATTGCTCCCCGTGTTTGCACTGCGATATTAAACTCTTGTTTTATTACCACACAGAGATTCAAAACTGCCTTTTCAATCTCATAAGTTCCAAATGCCAGGAAAAGAGACCTGAGCACCTAAGAGAACTTAGAATTGTGATACATAAGTGGATTTTTAAAAAATAATATTACATTTAGGATGTTTGTTTGGTACTACTTTATGAATGAAAGAGCCCAGGTTTGTAATTTGGCTGGCAATTAAAGTGGAGTACCCAGTAACAGAGGGTGTCAGATAACCAAGTTTATGGCATCCTGACTATCTAGGTGGGATCCACTATCACCATGCACAATAAAAAGACCGGTGTGATTTGCAAATAGGGTCAGGTTGGAACCTGTGCCCTTCCAGTCTGGAGTTCACTGTGCCTCTTCTTCTTCATTTGCACTTCCACACCTCCAGTTTCCACGTGTTCCTGCCAGTCTGTGAGAACAGAACAGGTTGCAAAGTGTTTGATATAAAGGCCTTTGGTCTGGTTCTGGCTTGGTTTTGTCACCTGAGCAAGCCAGTCCAGACTTTTGGTCTATCCATGTGTAATCTTTAGTGCCTGGCAATTTAACAAGCGGGGCAAGCGAGCTACCCTGAGTTGCAAAGGCCTGGCTTGTGAGCCGTCCATAACATCTGGTGATTTGATAAGCATTGATTGATAAGCATGGAAACATCATGAGGGTTAGTGTCAGCACCATCTATGATCTTTGTAAGAGGTGCAAGAATGTCATTCATGGACTCAAACTGTAAGGTCTGATCACAATATTGCCTTACTGTGTTACCCAGAAAAGATCCAGCATCATTTGTTTTCAATGCGAGGGAAAAATTTCTTTCTAGTGACTTTGCCTGAGCAAAAGACAGTTTTTGAGTTTCCACAGAGGATTTTCTGTGTCCAGTTGACTCGCCTACAGGAGAAGCAGCATGATGTTTCTTCTCTGGTTGTGGATGCCACATCTTGTCATGCATTCATCTTCTGGACTACTTCCATCAGGCACTCGCATTGGCAGAAACAAAAATGAGTTCAGGTTCCTTTGTCTGATCTAGATGTTGACATAACCAGCAATTAGATTGGTTAGTTAGAAACACTGGTGCAAAGGGATGCCGAGTCTATGCCTGACCTGCTGGAAAAACAGCAAGGCTTTGTAAGAGTAAGGCAGAGTTTGAAAGAAGTCATAGTGGAAGATTAAAAGGGAGAATGGGCTAGGTTGAGGCCATCTCCAATCAGCTTCCAATGTACAATCCTTGAAGAGGGAGTTAAAAGAAAAAATGTTTACAAAGGACCCTTTTTAGGGGGGTTAAAAGAAAAAAGGTTTAGAGGTGCCAGTAGGCATGGGGTGACCCAACACCATTTCAAAAGGTGTTAACCCATCCATGTCTCCCATTTGGAGTTCTCTGGATTTTTATAAAGGCCAAAGGTAATGCTTCTGGCCATTTAAGTCCAGTGTCTTGACAGACTTTTCCCAAATTCTTTTTATGTCTAGATTTTTATATTCCACTTGCCCTGAGGATTGGGGATGATATGGAGTATGAAATTTTAATAAGTACCTCAGGGCCTTTACAAGCAAGTGGTTTATTTCTTCTGTATAACGAGTCCCTCGATCTAACTCAATCCATAAAGAAATACCAAAATGAGGAATAATCTCAGTTACTAATTTCTTTACCACTGTCTCAAGGTGATTTTGGGTAAGCTTTTGCATGCCCTGAGATATTTCATGTCCTAAGTAAGTAACAGTTGTCCGTACCCACTGAAGTTTAGACCTAGGGGCTTTATGGTCTTGTTCACTGGAGCCTTTTGAAGAATGAGGGAGTCTAAGGCAGCACCCTATTTAGTCTGGTTACAGAGCAAAAGATCATCAATGTCCTGAACAAGAGTGGATCCTTCGGTAAAGTTTATAGAGTTTAAATCAGCTTTGAGGATTTGAGAGACTATCGAAGGAGATTCACAGTATCCCTGAAGTATTCAGGCCCATGTTAATTATCTCCCTCTGAAGGTGAATGTAAAGAGAGATTGTGAATCAGCATGCAACAGAATTGAAAAGAAAGCCGAGCAGAGGTCAATTACTGTATTACTAAAGTCACGTGAACTAAAAGGCCTTTGAGTTAGTTTCTATCTTTTTGATAAAATATTTGATCTCGTGCTTATTTTTAAGCTTATTAATTAGAGCTCTTTTATGCATTTTGATTATGAAATATCACATACACATGACATACATAGACACACAGACATACTGATAGAAGCAGATATTATAGCTCTTATAAAGAATTTTTATTTGCTGGCTTTCAAATATTATTATATTTTTATTTAGACTGTCAATCTTTTAATGGCCTATTTCATTATTCTAAGTAATTATTAGCTAGACAACAAATTGTATTTAGTAAGATTTTGCCATGTCTGTAAGCATTTGCTGCTGCCAGGGCCTAATATTAATACTTATACACGTATAGGTGGGCGTGGCCAGAAAGTAGAGTGCTCAGTTTTTCAGAAATTAAAGATCCCATTTTTACCTTGAACATTGGCTTTGGCTCTCAGCTCTCCATGATTAACTTAGGCAATAATTTTTCCTTACCCAAGTGCACAATGAAAAGGAACAAAGGAACAGAATGTGGAAATCTCTGTAAATTCCTGAAAGCTGGAGTTCACACCCCCTGTAGTATTGCCATGTACTACCAGTTTCTGCCTGAGTTAGAGATCTGAGGCCTCTAACTGGATCTAAGCCAGTTAACTATCAGATCTAATCTGACCGCAGACCTAGATCAGTTTCTATTGTGACTTCTGAACCCAGTTAAGATAAAAAATTTGCTCAAACAAATTTGGAGGCACTCAAAACGCACATCTGTGGAGCTTGGAATCCGAGAGAGAACTTACCCAGGGGGCCCTGCTGTGGGGAGGCAGCAGTGGGCACAGTGGGCCTTGTGGGCACCTTGCCTGGTCACTTGGTGCTCCTGAGGCTCTCTGGGAGCTCTAGTTTGGATCCCACTTCTGACAAATCAAATTTAACAAAGTTTAATTGAGCAAAGAATGATTGATGAACCAAGTAGCTGAACCAGAACAGGTTTAGAGAGACTCCAGCGCTGCCACATGTTTGAAGAAGATTTACGGACAGAAAAGGGAAAGTGACAAACAGAAAATGGAAGTGAGGTGTAGAAATACCTGGATTAGTTACAGTTCAGTGTTTGCTTTACTTAAACACAGTTTGATCAACAGTTGGCCATTTTTTTTTTTTAATAGTTGGCCACCTTTGATTGGCCAAAACTCTGTGATTGGCAGGGAGGAGGGAGTGGAGAGGAGTGAAGATGAATGGAGCAGACGTTAGCTGGGACAAACAACTGACATTTTTGCTTTTGATCTTTTTAATTAAAGTACCCTTTTAAGTGAAACCAATAAGCCTTAACCAAGGTTATAACTTCATCAAGGAAGCAAGAGGTGTCTCCAAAGAGGTGGAGAATAGTTTTTACAAGATCCAGAAAAGTTACAAAAACAGCTCAAAGAAAGAAAAGTCTCGGTAGCCATAAACCAGATGTAATGCACATTTTTTGTCCTGCCATATTTTCCAGGGTCCCAGCTTCTCAACTTGTTAGGTAGGTAGTGAGGGATTCCGGGTCTCCTAGTGACGAAAGTGGGTGCCGTTGCCCCCATCTTGGTCCTGCCTCACCCTGATTCTCCATATCTGTAGGAGGAGGGAATACCCATGAATCTGCCAATCAGAACTTGGTGCGCCAGCTGCAAAAGGACTCTAGCCCACAGGCCAAGCAACACATGTTCCATGGAGTCTAAAAATTGAACTAGAAAAACCTGTATGCATAGTTGAGGCTCAAGTCATGTGACTCTCAACTGTCCAATACAACTGTTTCCATGGTGACTTGAACCACGAGGGAGGTCCCAATCCAGGCGATATAAAAGAAGACACAGAGCATAACCAAGTCCCTTTTTATTTGCACCCTTCCTTTGGCTCTCCCTTTGCTGTGACAGTGGGTCTGGTGGTCATCTTTGGTGTATGCATCATGCTCTGTAAATCTATATCTTGCTCTTGCCCTATATTCCTATCTTTCTCTCCTCAATAAACCTCATTTTTGTGCTTGCCTAACTTTGGTGGTCTGGTCATTCTTCGGCCATGGGTGCGCCAAGAACCTGTGTTTCAGACTAAAACCTGACAAGCTGACCATTTATACATAAATGTATAAAAGCCCCATATGCCCCCACAGAATATAGAAGATCAAAAGTTGTACTCAGAAGGGAAAAGAATCAACAAATTGCAAAAATTATAAATATCAAACCAGAACAGACATTCCCTTCCTGGGAACCAAACCCAGGCTGTGGAGGTGCAAGCACAGAAGTTTAACCAGCTGGCTACACAGTGAACTGGCTTTTATTATTGTTCCTGCTGGGGTAGTATACAGTGGTTTTTTCATTTTAGGTCAGATTTTGCTCTTTAATTTTGTTAAGAGAATTTTTAAGGCTAGTCACATTATATGTCTTTTAATCTAATTATTCCATTAACACAAATATAGCAATTGTTTAGAATAAGATATCTATAAAATTTATTTCAAAAAATTCAGAAATCTTTTGATTTAAATGATTCATTTTTTTTTTTTTTGCCATTAGTAATTAGAATTCTCATCGTATATTTATTCCAAAAGCAACTCAATTCAAAAAACTTCATCATAGAAAGCCCAGGTGGTAATTTTCCAGGTTTGGAATAAGCAAGAGGTGTTTCTGGAGAGGGTGTAAAGGAGGCAGTTCCCATGATTCCCAAATATTCGCTCTCAAAAATGAACTTAAGATAGATAAGGAGGATGGAACCTTTAAAGACAAAGACTCCCCTAGCGCTTGGCATATTCAGTACAAAGAGTGTGCTGCTTAGAATCTTACCTGTCTTAGATTCCCAGTCTTTTCAGAGTGGTCTGGCATGATCTCAAAAAACAGGCCCCCTGGGTGGCAGAGACAGAGGGAGAAGATTTCCACTGAGTAATAAGACAAACCCTTAGGGACATAAAAGAAGACAAGAGGAACCTCATACAGGCTTTTCTGGGAGGGACCTGCAGCAAAGTTTGTCTTAATAGACTCTGGACTAGTCAGAACTGTATAATTGGCTAGCCTGCAGAGCCTGCTCAAACAATGGGCTTGTAGGGGTTCTAGACCTGTATTCTACCTGTGTTCATAAACCCTTTTTATGACAGAAGGACATAGAAAGATGAGAAAGGAAAGCAACAACAACAAACAGAGACTATTTCTGAGAGGGGAGGGATCAGACAATATGAATATTCATACCACAAAGTACCAAAAAATGTATCAGTCGCTATACCAGGACTAGTCTCATAACAAACCTTTTCTCTCATTCATCTTAAATTGGAAAGGCAAAAGAAGCAATGATCTTTACTGTCTGCTCAACCAGAGCCCAGAGAGACAGAGGAAAACTGGGATTCTGACTGGTAAGGGGTCTTATCGTTTTGTCTGCTGGTCGAGAGTCTAGGTTCCCCTCACTGTGGCTTCCAGAAGAGCAGAGTGGCTTTAAAGATCCTGCCAACTACACCAGACTGTGTGGGAGAAGGAAAACTTCCCCTCCACTCCTGAAAGGTTTGCTGAAAGATCAACTCACAATAAGGCAGATTAATAAGAGAAAGAGATTACAAATTTATTTACCCTGTGCTCGGGAGAATCACAGAGCTATTACGCAGTATCCCAATGGGTCCAGAAGTTTGTACATCCTCATTTTAGAGGGGAGGAAGAGATGAAGAATATAGAAAATTCTTTTGAGGGGCAATAAATGGTTACTAGGGAGGATGAATATATACTTGGGAGAGTGAATGGATGGGGGAAACAGATTAACTTGTAAATGATTCTCTTTGGAAATTAAATTACCTGAGAGACAAGTATTAGCTTTAAAATGGGTTGGGCCAGGTCTGGTTGCATTCCTGATCTTATTTCCTGCAATATATTAAGATAACAGAGAGGGGGAGGAAAATACAATTGTCCTTCTTGATAAGTCTGTCTGGTTTTATGCAGGTAGATGGAAAACCCCTTCCAACACCTGTTGAATTCTAAGAAACTTTAATTCAAAATACTCTTTATACCAAGGATTCACATGTTGGGGTGAAATTTCCTGAGCTCCTTCAATTGTTTTCTAGTTTAATGCCATTGTGTTAAAAAACCCATATATGTATAATCTTAGTCATTTTAAATTTTTAAACTTGCTTAAATCTCGGTGTATGACCAATTCTAGAAATATTCTGCAGTTGTAGGATGCAATGGATCAGGTTTTGCAGCTTTATGTCCTCACAGTTTTATATGCTTGCCTTGTGAAGTATTGAGAGAGATGTATTAAAATCTCCTTTTTATAATTGTTTTTAATTTCTTCTTTCACTTATGTCAAATTTTGCTTTACATGTATATTTGGTCATGCTTTTAGATGAATACTAATTAATAATTTTTTTTTAGCTTCCTGGTAAATGAAACCTTTTATTATTATGAACGCTCTACTATTACTTTTCCTATAAGAATTTGCATTCTGTATAGCAAATAACCAGGCTATAAACAACTTTCACATGATATAATTTAGGCAATATTCTACAATTTTCTAGCATTACATACAAATGATTTGTTGTGCTTCAGGTCTTTTTATGATACTCAATTGTTTACTGAGTTTCCCTTTTTGATTGCAAAAGTACTTTCAGATCTTTATTTTAGTAAAAACTTTATGTTGATTATTTGCTTTTGAGACTTTAAATTTCAAATTAGACATGTCATTTCATAAGCATCTGTCTTAGTCTTCTTGGGGTGCCACAAAAAGAAACCAGAGACTGGGTTCCTTAAACAACAGAAATGTATTTTCTCCCAGTTCTGGAGACTAGAAGTCCAAGTTCAAGGAGCAAGCGGTTTGGTTTCTCCTGAGGTCTCTGTCCCTGCTTGGACATGGCTGCTTTCTCACTGTATCCTCACATGGTCTTTCTTCTGTGTGTGTGCATCCTTGATCTCTCTTTGTGTGTCCAAATTTCCTCTTCTTATAATGGTACCAGTTAGATTTGATTAGGCCCCAGCCCAATGGCTTCATTTTAAGTTAACCACATATTTAAAGGTCTTCTCCAAATATAGCCATATTCTGAGGAATTGGGTGTTAGACTTCAGCATATGAATTTGATTGGCACCTTTCATTCTATAGCAACATCATTGCATATTATGTCTATTACTGAAATTAGTAGAAAGGGATTTTATTATACATTTTTTGGTGGTTACATTTCTTATAATCTGGTTTATATGGTGCTGTTTTTTATGTAAATGCTTTTGTGTAATTAAGACATTTCCTTTTTTATTTTCATATGCATTTGTAAATTTTAAAATACCTTATACATGAATATCTCATGATGCTTACTCTTTAATATTTAGCAACAAATATTCTTTCAGTAATTAACATGTGAAATTCACAAAAAGAATATGAGTCTTTGTAAAGGTTGCATGTAAGACAATAAAATGTTGACATAGCTCCCTGTTTCAAGACATTCAGACAGATCTATATAATTTGAATATTTTTCTCAAATTTTAGTTCACAGTTCAACTACTTATCCATTTTGATTTAGGTCTACTTGATTTAATAAAATGAAAAGTTCAATGTTTTCTTATGAGGCTAAGTTAATTCTAAATAGGAAAGATACCATGATTAATAATATAGCCATCAGTTTTCATCCCTTCTTGCTTGTATGCTATGTTCGACAAAAGTTGAGTGTTGTGAATTCCAACCAGAGCAGACAAACATCTTAGATGATGTGACAGATTACTGGTAGGTAGTTAGCGAGGGATTCCGGGTCTCCTAGGGACAAAAGTGGGTGCTGCTGTGAAAGCCTCAAAATGGGCTTTCAGACAGGCTCATGGGAGATTTGCATGCACAGTAAGACTCAGGTCATATATCTCCCAACTGTCCAATCAAAGTGCTTCCCTGGTGGTGTTTGACTCACAGGGAGGTCCCAATCCAGGCACTATAAGACAAGACGCAGACCATAACCAACCCCATTTTCTCTTTGTCTCCTTCCTTTTGCTCTGCCTTTGCTGTGACAATGGGTCCGGTGGTCATCTGTGGTGTATGTATCACACTCTGTAAACCTATATCTGGCTCTTGCTCTATAATCCTATCATTCTCTCTTCAATAAACCTCATTTTTGTGCTTGCCTTACTTTAGTATGTCTGGTCATTCTTCGGCCATGAGCACACTAAGAACCGACATTTCAGACTGAAAGCTGAAAGTCCTATGGGCTTTTAAAATATTAAAACATTTTCCTTTGTTCCTAGTTTCTCTTTCAATTGGATGAATCCCATGTGATTTAATTCTGGACAATGGATTTTAGACAAAAATGAACACCACTGCCAGGCCTAACCACTTAAAACATTTTGTAATCCTTCCTTCTCTTGCTTTCCCTGTTCTTTTGCTAAATAGAGAGTGCTCTATGGATTCAGAAGAGGGCAAACCTAGGGCCATGATTGACAATTTGGAAGGCTGTGTACTCATCAGGAATATGGAATTCATGTAAATAAAAAATAAACTTATTATAATAAGCCACTGAAATTTGGGGATCTTACTTGTCACAGCAGCAAGCATTAACTTAACAGGAACAGATAGTCAAAGGGCAACTTGATATATTTCATGTAACATTTATTGCTAAAAAGCTTCCTTTTTGATTATTTTATTATAAAGCACTTCAGAGATTTTTTCTTATTTTTTTCTACTGGATCAATGTTCTATATGATGTTCATATAGAACAGTATCGATGTTCTAGATGATGTTCATAAAAAACTAGAAGTTTCTCCAAATGCTTCTTACTTCTTCATTTTTAACTTTCTCCAGTCCACTTCACATTATTTAGCCTCTTGTTTAATTTTCTACTTATTATTCCTGAAACATTCAAATGATTTCTTCCTCTATACATTTGTTTTTCTGGTATGTCTTCTCCCATGTGCTCATTGAAGTCCTGCATTATCTGTTGAAGGCTTCATTATTCAGTGAATAGCTGTGATTCCCATTTCTAAACCATTAATTTGGCACTTATAAAATGGATGCACAATGTAAGGAGAAGCAAATCTAGACTTTATCAAGTACCTCTTATTCACTACTATATATTTTAAACATATTTAATGGCTACAATCAATTCAGTGCTCACCATGTGCCAGATGTCTCATAAATAAACTCGTTTAATCGCCATAATCCCCTTATCATAGCTCACTGCTGCCTTGAACTACTGGGCTCAGGTGATCCTCCCTCCTCAGCCTCCCTAGTAGCTGAAATTCCAGGTATGAGCCAGCACTCTAGCTGAGGTAGACTTTTCACTCCCATTTTACAGAGAAAGAAATTGAAGGATTAAAGAGGTGAAGTCGTTTATAACCTAGTGGGAATTTAAAGATCAAGCTTCCCCCACTATAGCACATGCTACTTACCTTTTATGAATAGTTTCTGTTTCTTTAATTAAACTTGAAACACATCTTTGATTTCTGAAGTCGGCAATTATGCTTTGCACCAAAGTTGTTCAATAAATATTTGGCAGTTAGTATCTACATTTGGGTTCCTTTCAGAGCAGGTCTTTATTTCAGGAAAATGCACTTAGACTTTAACCCTGTGCTTGACCTCTGGGCTGAGTAAAGTCTACTTCAGCGTTCAAGTGCACAATACCATGATTCATTAGTCTGGAACCCTGGAAATCCAACCAAGAATTTCCCTAGATTGTAACTTAAATCCAGGTCAGGCATGGAAAAATCCATATTTCTTGGGGTTATTCCATTTTTAAGTGAGGGGGCTGGTATGTACCCAGAGTAGATCCAGACCAGAACTACATTGTTGACATTTGTTAAAATTCAAAGTTCATTTGTTCACCTCCAAGAATCCTTCTTGATATTCCATCTTCTACGAAATAATAAGCATCTAGAATTTGTCTGGCTTATTATAGCCTTACATTAATTTCTAATCTATGTTTCTCTGTAAAAAGAGAATTAGGAGACATTTAAATGAAGATCAAAATGAGAAGACTCTTCTAATTAGGGCTGCATTCTATTACAATCCTACCTTACTTATTTAATATTATTTGAAAGTTCATCTCATGTATTTTGGTCACTGAAAAATTTTAATTTTAATTACCGAATTATTTTAATTCTTAGTATTAATAGTATCATGTTTACAACTGTTTTCAGGTTTTCATGAATTTTGCATATATTTATTATTTTATGACAATTTATATAGTTTTATGCATTCCTGTTTTGAGCAGAAAAATGAGTTGTAAATAAAGTAGGATAATTGCTAATATATATTCCATGACTTTAATGGCCTTTTCTTCCCTGTGGACCATTATTAGTTTCCTCCTAAAACCCCTTTTAATTAATCAAAAGAAAATGGAAGATTTTCATTAATATCTGAGCATGTTTTCACCTTAATTTGTTCTAAAGTGCAAATGTGTCATGAATTGTGAGTCCTTGGACAGATTAAAAAAAAAGGAAACTCCATGTTTTCTTACATAGGTAAAACATGGTTGCTTCATGCTCTGGTAGATTATAATGGTGTCACTGGCCTTTCTTGTGATACTTGTTTCCCCCAAAATATGTTTATCCAGGCTTCTCTGTTCTTTGTGTTTAACAGCCCCTGGGAACAGAGTGTTCATAAATGTGATGATATCAGACTCACTGACAGATTTTTCAAAATTATCTAAATCAAAGTCATATCATTTAGAAGTTTCATTTGGATTTCAGGGATAAAGTAAGCAAATATCACTAAGTACTGCACTTTACAGTGTATACTCAACCAGCAGAGCTACAATAAAAAGCAATTCGTGTTATCAGACTATGGATTTCAGGAGAAAGAAAACAAAAGTGATCCCTGGGGATTTGGCTCATAGGACAGATGCTACATTTAAAATTGAATCCTTCTCCTGGTGCCAGGAATTACATAAATATGTAGGGAACACTTTGAGATACTTCAGAATATTGAAGACCCAAATAAAACAAACAACTGCACATATGGTTTTGTTCTTTCTGATTTTAATTTTTATAGCTCCTCAAAATAGGAGAGTTTGTCACTTAAAAACAGAAGTGTTCAGGTGGAGCAAAATCCCAAACGAGGGAAGGTTATGGAAACATCAGGAGAGCAGCATCCATTGTCACTGGGTATTGCACGACTCACAAATGACATTACCAATATCGTATCTCACGTCCCAAACTGAATTCACTGGAATAGCAGAAGACAAGTGATAGTCTTTCTGATTTCCTGACTGGAAAGATGAGTGTGAGTTTGTACCTGGAATCTAATTACAGGCAAGCCACTAATAAAACCATGAGATACTTGAAAATATGAGAGGGAAAATTGTACAAACAGAAAATTTATGACAGTGATCCACAGCACCGCTGCAATAAAAGAATCTAGTTTGAGTGACACTTCCTGAATAGTAATAAAAAATTAGAAGCCCATTCAACCACCCAGGATATTATCAATATTTACTCCTTTGGTTGTCAGTTTCATGTCATTCCCCCAAACCTCCTTTAATGGAAAGGAAAGAAATATAGGTTCTCCACCCCACATAAATTTAAAGGATAAGTCTTTAGCCTTTAGGATTTTTTTGCTTTTCTGCAGGCAAAGGCAAGAAATTCCCTTTTGTCACTCTTTAGAAAATCTGCTTTGTAGTGAAGAGCATAATTTTAGAGGCAGACGGGCTTAGATTTTGATCCTAACATTTTCATATGCTGGAAGAATATTGATCCCACCTATTTAAGTACTGATTTCCTCATTTTTAATATGATCATGATAATTACTTGAGGTAGTGGGAGAATTGTATTAGATATTATATTAACTTTGAAATGCAATGTCTTTCAAATAGTAAAAATTCCATACATGGTAGCTGAGAGAGAGAGATAGAGAGAGAGAAACAGACATGGGGGGGGTGGAAAGAGAGAGAGAGAGAGAGAGAGAGAGAGAGAGAGAAATGGTGTGGGGGGAAGGATTTAATCCATGGTTCTGCAATAAGTTTTTAGACAATATGGCCAAGCTTTATCCAAAAGATATGATCTTTTTAAAGCAGAAGTAGAGAAGTAATGGATGATTTTTTGAAAAGTTGCATGTGAAATGATTGTTTTTCTACATAGAATTCTGCTTTGCCCCTGATTTAATCACATACTTTTAACAACTTTATAATTGAAAATTGATCTTTATTTGTTATTGATCACTAATTGATCATAAAGATTTCTAAGAACATTCCCTAACTCTCATAGTAACACATAAAAACAAACAGTTAAATATACTGGATGGAATACCATGTAAAATAACCTTTTAATGTAATGAATAATCATTTTTATAAGTGTAATTAGTCACGGGTTAATATTTTTTGTTCTTTAATTCCTAGGAATTATTTTTTCCCCAAGTGGATTTGTGGATTTGTGTCTCACCTCATTCTTGGCCAGAGATTGGTACAAAAATCAAACTACTGTAAGAAAATGGTGCTGATCTGAAGTATCATTTTAGGTATTGGTAAAATTTTGGAAGCCACCATTAACTATGTCTTAATTCTTTGAGGTGTTATCACTTTGATAAAGCAAATTTTAGGAGGCTTTGCTGAGGACTAATATCATAGAGTATGTAAGAAGTGCTAATTTTATCTCTGATCAACAGCAAAAATCTAGAGAATTCAACAGAAGTCTAATTCTGCATACTGACACAAAGGCACTTCCTGACAAACATGGCATTTAGCATCAAAAAGCGAAAACCAAACAAAAACTAACAAAAAGCTACATAACTTGGGTGCCATGTGCATTGTAAAGATAAAAGCCATTTCTAAGAACTTTCAAATGTTGTGATAGGTAAATATACACGGTCAATTAATGAGCTGTCATGGCGTTTTTCCTCTTCTGTATTTATCATACTTGGTGATGGAGAGGGAAGAAATATGCAGAGGAAGGAGAGACTTTACCAGAGGGAGAGCAAAAATTCATAATTCCATTTTCTTCCTCTTCCTTCCTTCTCATCCATGCAGGGAGAATGAAGCTCCACAAGATCTAACATTCAAGGAATCCAGCCAAGACCAGACTTAGTTCTCAATTGTCAGATATGAAACTAGTTACAGAGCTGTATCTCTAGAGCAATGTTTTCCTCAGTACGATCCTTGAGCCCCTGGTGGGCCACAGGAAACTTCCCAACTGGAAAAATAAAAATAGCTAGTCATTTATGTAGTTCTTGTGCCAAATAACTTTCAATTCCATACACTTTTACTCCAAATAAAATTAGGCTATTTACTGGTAAAGTAAGGGTTACCAAAATTTGGTATCCTTAAGCAAAAACAGCGTGTCACTGGAACATAGAAGACCCTAGTTCAGTGTTCCTGTAAGAGGTCTAGCTGCCACACAATCCTTATAACTTTGTAAGGCTCCTATTCTGTACATGTACATGGAACTCTTTCAGTATTGAGGTAAGATGCTTCATTTTCAGAGCATCTTGACTTTGTGATAATTGTCAGTTGTTTCATTTTTCTTGCTAATCATATATTAAGTGAATTTCTATTAGATGTGTCTTTCGAACCTTTTGTTTATTCTACCATTTTGTTACCACTTTTATTTTTATTTTGTTTTTCTGTAATTCTTTGTTAAAACAGAGAACTCTCTATGTTTCCCAACTTCCAAAATTGGAACGTGGAAATGAAAAAAGTAGTCTAAAAACCACTGCTCTAGAATTTCTTACTCTTTTTTTTTTTTTTGGCAAATGAACAGAAATGTATTTATTTTTCTTTTTTTCTTCTCTTTTCCTTTTTTCTTTCTGTTATATGGATACATTGTATAGTGGATATTCCTCTTTTTATCATTAGAGGGGACTAAGTTTTCCAGGGCAGACTGACATGAACCAATCCCTAATTAGAGGGATCTCTAGAGATTGAATCTCTAATTAGATCTACTTAGATCAGATTGCCCTTCTCTGAAGATGGAGTGGATTCTGGTCTTGTTCTATGGACTCCAGTTTATCAAGCTGGGTAGAAATATGACCAGGCTGGACCAATCATATTTGATTTAAAAGACATTCAGAATTGGAATTCAGGAACACTGGTTAGGCTCTGGTAGTGCTTGTTGGAAAACATGGTCTTAATAATTCAGAAAAGCAGAAAAGGGAAGCAAACTGGTTTTCATTAAAGTGTGAGTTCTTTGCTCTTCTTATCTGAAGTTAGAGATAATCCTAGGAGTTTCTGAAGTATCCATATTTTGGTAAAACTTCCAAGTTCTTACATAGATAAAATATGCTAGTCAAGAAATGGGTCAGTTTCTACATAATAACCATGACTCATGACACTAAAATTGGTTAATGGTAATCCATGGGAGGGAAACATAATCAACTAATGTGACAAACTAAAGTTCCATTTCTACTTGTAGTCCTAAGGGTAATGTGTTTAAGAAGGGTTTTTTTTTTTTTTTTTTTGCCTTCAGTTGTCATTCACAATGAGAAGTACCCATTCAAAAGCAAACCTATTTTTATTCACAAATGGTTAGTAATGGTATAAAAAAGGTATATACAGCCTGCCATTTGGGGGACAGAAGTCCTCAAAAGCTCACTTGAGATGTTTTACCTTGATTATACCCAATACCTTTGGACATGGAAGTTAAATTAAATATGGTTCATGAATTTGATAATTATTCAAATCACTTGCCTTTTGTCTCTGATATATGTCTCTGATAGCCTATAGTAACAGGCAGTATGTATAATACATGATACATATACGCATGAAAATAGATAATTCTTCAGATACATTTCTAAATCTTTTCTAGTAAAGATATAAGAATAAAAGATTTTGGTGTTCTCTTTATTCTTAAAATAGTATTTGAGAAGTCTTGTGTAAAGCAACAGAAGATGGAAACATGCCACTCTCCTATTTTAAGGAATAGCAAATTAAGTTGCCATAAGAATAGCTCTCTGGCACAGCCTGATTCAAACTGATTTAAGCAAATTGATTCAAACAATTCAAGCTGTACAGTGATGAAAATAAAGGTGCCTCAACACTGTTTTTTTTCTTCAAAAGTAATAAAGGATACTGTCCTTCCCACCTTACTAACTTTTACAAACGTGATAGTTGAAGAAACATAGCATGGTTGCAGGTTAGTACAACTCATTGGTGGAATTCAAGGAGGTGAATAAAAAAAAAAAAAAAAAATGGAAGAAGAAATGAGAGCGGCCAAGGGGAATTCTACTGGGAAAACCGCCTTGTTGGGGATCCTGGCAGAACCTGGAGATTCTCCGCAGAGTGTGGGGCTGACGATTGCCAATCCATTCAATCACACCTTAATCCGCCACTGCTGAGTTGGACCTAGAGCAACATAGATTTTTCTGTACCCCCTGCCAAGAGTCTAATAATCCACATCCTTTCTTTTGAAGGGTAGAAATCTCAATAGGATTGGAAACAAGTCACGGAAAAGGTGCCAGCGGGGGGCTTGTTCATTATAATAACAAACCAGCTCCTGCTCAAAGAGAAATCACACTGAATTCCTTGCTGTCTTGTCCTCCTTGATTCTTTTTTTATCCTAAATATTTACCTTAATCCCTTTAAACCAAGGCCTTCCCAAAGGAATAGTAGCACTTCTTCCTGTATCTGGAGACGCTCTCTTTTGTGGGTTTCCTTTAGTTGTTGCTATGAGTTTACTCTTCTCTCTAGAGAGGTTTTTGTTGCTTCTTCACTTCCTGGCTCTACATTTTATTTTCCATCTAAACTGTTAACTTGAATTTACTTTTCTTTTTCATGCAGTCCTTTTTCCTAATATGGAATCCTTCAGATATAGACAGTCTTAAATAGCTAAGCAGGACATATATCTATTCCAGTTAGTTATTGATGTAGATTGTGTTCAAAACCTAGAGAGATAAAAATATTCATATTGGGCTTTCTGCTTACAGCATCCTTGATTTAGCCATAGAATCTTAGCTATTGTCATCCTAGTGTCAATCAAGTAGCAACCAATTCTAGCAGCTCTAAATAGACAGCATTCCTGAGGGGACTCTGCCAAGACCAGATTGCTCTTCTCTGAAGGCAGAGTGGACTCTGGCTTTGACCTGCGGGCCCAGCTTGCTGAGCTGGGTAGGTGTTTGGAGTAGGCTGGACCCATCAGATTTGGTTGAGAAGACATTTGGAACTGGGGTTCAGAGAGGCTCATTAGGCTTTGGTAATGTTTGAACTGAGAGAGAAGGCTGGTCCTGTGGATAGCCGTGGTCTGTGCCTGGTAAAGCAGAGAGAAATGTCTGAAAGGGAAAGAAAAACCAGGCCAATTATATCCAGAGACCAGCTGGTCCACGAATCCAGGTGCCCCTGAGAGATGCAGAAGGAGTAAGTTATAACCTTCCTGTAGTTTCAGTTTATAGTCCTATTTCCTAGTGAGGCCTCCTTGGCGTCTGTACTATAGCCTTGTGTCCCTATAATAAACCTATCTTTTATTAATAAATTACACTTGCTTGATTGAATTCTCTTACGTGAAACAGAAAGACCTATGAATAAGACAATTGGTTTCATTCTGGTCATAGAATCATGTTATCTCTTAGCTTGACTGGACCATAGCTGTCTAATTCAACTCACTCATTTTACAGGTGACAAAATTGAGACCTGTAAGTAATGTGCTCATGGTCGAAAAAGATAATTAATGCAAAACTGAGACTAGAAATACCGATGTGGGGTAAGAAGCAGCGATCTCCAACACAAAGAGCAAAGCGTAATTAGGAGCAGAGTCTTGGAAAAGAAGTCAGAACATACGAACACTAGTCCTCTCTTAGAGACGCACTAGCTGCGTCACCTTGAGCATGTTTCCGGAGCTGTGGATTTCTATCTGTTAATGAGAGAGTGGCGACATATGTTCTATCTGGTCCTCTCTAACGCTAAAATCATTTAATTCTAAGCGGTGTCTCCAAACACAAAGTGAATTGGGTATCAGAAGTAGTTATTTAGAAAATGTGAATATGCATATGGTTGCTTGAGGAGGAAATAAACCAGCGCAAGCAGGTTGAGTGCCAAGTGCTACAGGGGAAGCAGTATTACACAGCTCGGTTTCCTACTGAAGTCAATCAGGGAGTCTCCAAAGTGGCAGGTTTACTTTGTCGGTTTTTCATATCAAATCAAGTAGTAAACTGATTATGTGTGTAGACGGTGGGTTTGTATTGAGAATCTGTCTGGAAAGTATCCAGAATCAGACACATGACACAATGGCATGGGTATTCCTTCTTCCAGCTCGTAGCAGAATTGAAAGGTTAACAATCAATTGATTTGGGATCCTGGATACTTGAAGAAATAGAATCAACTGAAACAACCTCCTCCTCCTCCTTCTCCTCCTGTCTCTCTCTCTCTCCTTTCTTGTTTTGTTCCCCCCCTGCCCCCCCCATAATAACACTATGTTTGCAGAATGAGTGGATGTGAATATGAGAGCTTTTTTGTTTGTTTGTTTTTACTCATAAAGGATAAAGAACAAAGAGATTATCAATGGAATGACAAGTTTCTGCCTCTAACACTTTAAGCTCTTGACAACACATATGATACTTGCTCATCAGCATATGCATGGCACTTTGCACAGCATAAATTTCCCCCCATAATATGCATTATATACCATCAAATTCCCCCTGCTGGCATATATAGTGGGCCTCATCCCTATCTGATTTCCTTTCCCTGCCCCCCTTCCTGAAGCCCTCCTCAGCCAGTTATAAAGCTCTAATTACCAAATGTAGTAACTTTTTCTTAGTTCTCTTTCTCAGGTTTCTCTTTTGCTGATTTGATACATTTGCCACTTTTCCTCCTTACAACTCTTTTGTACTTCATTGCAGTTTTGGGATTTAGTTAATCCTGACTACCCCACCTTTCTGTGTCTTCATTTATTTATCTTCCTTTTCTCACTTCCTAAATATGGTCATTCCTGAAAGTTTTTTCTTGCTCACCATGCCCCCACTAAGCTTTTTGGATGCTTCAATAATTTCTGTGATTTATCTTAAACTATGATCCAGCGAGGAGCCTATGAAAAGTACTGTTGAAAAAAATTTTGGAGACAGATTATTTAGCTTGTTGTTTGATATGGGGTAACTACTGATGTAAATCCAACTTTAATATTCTCTGCACTATCTTGAATAAAGATAAAGATTGCTCAATAGTCCATACTATGTGAATGTATGTTTTTTTTTTTTTTTTTTTAGAAATTGAGTAAGTTTTAAGTTTCAACATCTGGGTAAATACCATGTGGTCCTGATAGTACATGCAGAAACCCAAGACTGGAGGAAGAGTTGATATTAGTACATTAACTCTCCAAAGAGCTTTTATGCATTTTTTAGAGGCTTTAGATTTCCCCAGGAAATACAAAGATATTAGTTGTTTGGGTAAAACCTACCTAGATGTGAATGGCCAAGGAATAAAACTGACATCTAGATTATACTATACTAGTTTTAGGTATAATCCTAAACTCATTATCCTTTCCCCACCTCTCGAATGTTTCTCCTCCAGCGTATAAATTTCTCTCAGTAGTTTCATTCATTATCCCATCATCTAGTGGTGATCCACACGCTGATTTGAAGTTGTGTGCAGCTCAAAATCAATGGTAGGCGAGGGTTGAAGCCGGTCAAATTTGGGGTAATGGTTTCCTCAAAGAAGTAAATCTAGAAGCAGGTGCAAGAAAGCCAGAGGTGGATAATCAGGGAATGGAATGTAGAAGAAACAAGAGTAAAACTGGAAGTAAGAATCAGCAAGTATAAAAGCAAAGATAAAACTCAGAATAAAAAAGACAAAGCAAACATCTGTATCCCTAAACCTAAATGAAACTCTGCCAACCTTGGTACTGCTCTGGTTAGTTTAGTGCTGTTAATTCTATATATGTTTCCACCCCTTGAAGTTCCCTGTACATATTTGTAATGGCCATTGATCATTGCATAAAATTTATAATTCACTTTTCCTTCTCCTTTGCCCTTTGCCTATATAGTCAGCTGAGTCTTCCTTCACCAGTTCTCTCACTTCTCTTCTTTTCATTTCTTCTGCCAGGGCCCTTGTTTTGGTGCTGATCACTTTATTTTTTAAATTTTGAAATAACTTTTCAACAGATAAATCATCCATGTCCTCTGTACTGTCTTCACTCCAGGTAGTTCATCATGTACACCTCACAGTTCACACTGCTCCAACAACAGCTTGGTCATGCCACTCCGCTGCTCAAAAACATTTAGAAACTCCTCATTGACTGTGGCTAAAAAAGTCCAGTTCACTCTTGCATTTAAGGCCTTTCAAAATCTTCCTTTACTTGCCTTTAAATCTTATCTCCTTATCACCCTCTATACATTCTCCCTTTTAAAAAATATGTCTTCTTTTTTCATTCCTTGAATATGTCTTGGGTTTTTACACATATCCCTCTTTTTTCAAGTCCCCTCCCTATCATTTCTAGGTGTAAAAATCCTACTTATTTTTGAAGATTCAATTAAAACAGGGTTTTCATTCATTCTATAAACATTTTTTAAAATGCTTACCAAGTTCCAGACTTATTGCAATGTGCCAAGGAAACAGATGGATAACATTGTTCCTACTAAAATAGAAATATACTATACTGTATAATACACATAATACATAATATATGTGCTGTCATATATGTTATATTATGATAAAGAACTGTGGTAGCACACATCTTAATCCAGTCTCAGGCAGGCCCTCTGGAAGGGGTTACTCTAAAGCAGGATACTGAAGAAGTTGTAGAAGTTTACCAGGATAAGAAAAGCAATTGAGATTTGGAGATTTTTTTCATGCAAAGGGATGATGAGCCTATTAAAATCACAAGTGGTATAAGTGAGCACAGAATTCTAAGAGTAAATTAAGCAGTTGGCTTTAGCCCAACATGGTCTTTTTCCTCTTCGAAGTTATTATTCATGCTCTACATAAGGTGTTTTTAATGTAATTTGTGCATTTTTGTTTTGTCTGTTCCTTTCTAATTATCATGAAAGGAAGAGATTATTTCATATATCATTGTGCATATTTCTCTTCCAAGCATAGTGGTGTACACTTGGTAGATGATCAATCTTCAATAAATATGAGTTGAGTATGATAGTCCTCATTCATGGGTTTGGTTTTCCAACTTGTCCCCTACATTGAGAAAAATAAAAAACTGACCTTTCCAGGGCCACCATGTCACCCAAACAAAAGTGGGAAACTATAAGCAACCTTCATAAAAAGAAAGGTAGTGGGTTTTGATGAACTTTTTACTTAAATAAAAGGGCAGATCAGAATTCTGTTCTGTGGATTTATACATGGGGCTTTTTGGTTTTTTAGTATTGGAAATTTAAAGTTATGCACAATAGGTTTTCTGACTGGTATCTTGAAAGAGAATGACACATTTAGGATTCTCTTAAATGTGGTAATGTTATAATAAAATTTCTGTTACTGGAGTGCTATAATTTTAAAATTCTGAAGTTCTAAAGGTTAGGAAGCCTTCATAGAGAAGGATGACCACACTCCTTAATTTTGCCCCCTTGGACACTGTTTGGATTACTTATAATCCATCTTTGGAGAAGTCAGTGCCTACAGAGCTTGTTTTTATGTGTTATCAAGGTAATTTGAAGTCCTTCTATTATATGGTTTTGTTAGGTATTGGACATTTTCTCTTCAGACCAGAAGAATAGAACATGGTGAAAGACAAACAAACAAAAAAGGACATTTTATTGTGTTTACATTTCCCTCAGTTCTGCCAATAACCTTCCTTACCACCACACAGTTGAAGTCATGAACCCATCACCAACCCAGGTTGGTTACATGAAGTTACCACCTTGCAGAGACAGGGCAATGTCACGTCACCACCATCCATCATTCTGATTCTACATTAGCTAAATTCTCGCCTGTTAGCTCCTTTCATCCTCTTTGCTAACATTTCTCTCCGAACTAGCTCCTAACTTCTTACCAAACCTATCTCAACATCTTTACCCCAGATCTTGTTTCTCAATACAATGTCTCTATATTTCTTAATAATGACCATTATTTTCCCTGATATCTAAGCTAGGAAATCTGGAATATGACTTAGACTACAAGCATATTCTACATTTTCAATGTCTGGAAAGTCTAGCCCCTTATTTTCATTTCCATTTTCCATATTTTGGTTGAAATGCCTAGATTTTGCTCAGAGGGATCACTGTGATACTCTACTAATTGCTTTTTCAGTCTTGTCTTTTCTACATTTTTCCATTTGGCATACTCTTGCCACACTGTTCCTGCAGACGCAGATTGACTCATAACATTCTGCTACTGAACATCCTTCAATAGTTCCCCATTTCTCCACAAATTACATAGAGATTCTTTTCTTAGACATTCAAGGTCATCTCTGTTCTGGCCTTGGTTTCATTTCCCCGGGCAGTGTAGATACCAAGAACATGGCCTCTGTGAAGAAAAGTGCGGATTCAAACCATGTCTCTGCCTCCTACTTGCTGAATGAGTAGAACAAGTTACTCAACCTGACAGTCCTACAATTTCCTCATCTATAAAGCTAAACTAATGGTGTACACCACAGAGACTTGGTGATGATTAAATGACTTCGTGCTATAGTTTGAACGTGTTTTCCAAAGTTCTTGTGTTGGAAACTTAATCCCCAAAGCAACAGTGTTGAGAGGTGGGACTTTTAAAAGGCAATTAGGTCTTGAGAGCTCTGCCCTCAAGAATAGATTAATGACATTATTGAGGGAGTAAGTTATTTATTGTGGGATTGCATTCCTGATAAAAGGATGAGTTCGGCACCCCTCCCTTCTCTCTTTCTCATGCACATTCTTTTGCCTTTCTGCCTTCTGCCATGGGATAACACAGAAAAAAAGTCCTCATCATATGCAGCCCCTCGATCTTGGACTTCCCACACTCTTCCCAGACTGTGAGCCAAACAAACTGTTGTTTATAAACTATCCAGTCTCTGGTATTCTGTAATAGCAGCACAAAACGGACTAAGACATTCAGTAGTATGAAATGTATTGAGCAAGGCTTTGTACATGGTAAGGACTGATTGTAAGAGATTATTATTAATATCTTCCATTATTATCTCTCTTGTAATACTTAAAGAAGTTATAGAACCAAAAGACTTTGAACTATAAGAAAGACTTTGAGGTCTTCATTTCACTAATGATAAAAGTGAAATCCAAAAAGGTTAAATGACTTTCTCAAGGTCACACAGCAATTGAATGACAGGGTAAAGACCATACCCCTATTTTCTGACTGGTGTTTCTAAAGCTTTCAGGGTCCTTAGGAGCCTGGTCATTGGTAATTGGTAGTGACTAACATTGAAATCAGTGATAGGTTCCATCAATCAAATATACTAGAACAGGGGTGGGGAACCTGTGGCCTTAGGCCCCATGTAACCTTCTAGATCTTTAAGTGTGGCCTTTTGATTGAATCCAAATTTTACAGAACAAATATTTTTATTTTATTT